>NW_027526295.1:215609831-216039831 GCF_048455015.1 Haemaphysalis longicornis | reverse complement strand
CTAGTTGCAAGTGATGGATCTTTCCCCTCCTTGAGAATCGGCACCACAATAGCTTCTTTCCACACTTTTGGAAACCACCCTGCACGCCAGATCTTGTTAAACAACAGTAAGAGCGCTTCTAGCGTGTTGTGGTGCAGGTGCTTAATCATGGTATATGTTATTCGGTCCCGCCCTGGTGATGATTTACCACAAGTAGTGAGCGCAACTTTAAGCTCCTGCATTGTGAAGGGGCAATTATACCCTACCTCAGACTGCCGTTTGTCACGTACGATCTTCCGTTCCTCTGCATTCTTGTGTCTCAGGAAGTTATTTGAATAGTGAGCTTGATACATACTCAAAATGCATGCCTAGGGCATTCGTTTGGTCTTGTAAAGTGCCTCCACTTGTGCTGACCAAAGGGTGCGTAAGAGTGTTACTTCCTCGGAGTGCTTTGATTCTCCTCCATACTATCCGCGTGTCAGTATATGATGTGATTGATGACACAAAACGATTCCAGCTTTCTCTTTTCGCAATACGCCATATCGTTCTGCCATTCGCCTTTGCCCGCTTGAAAAGTACCAAGTTTTCAGACGTTGGGCACCTACGCAAGATACCCCATGCCTTATTCTGTTCCTTACGGGCCTGCCTGCAATCATCATTCCACCAAGGTTTTGGCTTAGTAACCCTACTAGAAGAAGTCTGGGGGATGGACTTCAGCGCAGCTTCAATTATATGGGTGGTCAGAGTCTCAGCAGCTTCGTCAATACCAAGGTTGTCTATAAGTGTATAGTGACACTCAGAGAGCTCTTTGAATTTTTTCCAGTCTGCGGCCTCCTCCTTGAACTTTTGTGTGCATGGAGTGTTGTCTTGTTTATTGTCTAAAAGCTTGAGGCTTACTGGAAAGTGGTCACTTCCGTACAGGTTATTAATGACCTTCCACTGGAGTGCTGGAAACAGAACTGGAGAGGCTATGGCGAGATCTATGCAGGAGTATGTGGCATGTGTTGTGTTATAGTATGTTGGGTCTTTCTTGTTAAGTATGCACGCTCCAGATGATAACAGAAACTTTTCAAACAGGCGTCCTCTAACATCCGTGCGTGCAGAACCCCAGAGTGGGTGGTGAGCATTACAATCCCCAACTAGCAGATACGGCTCTGGCAGCTGATCAACTAATGTTTCAAACTCCATACTGGAGAGCCCGTGGTCTGGAGGTATGTACAGTGAGCATACTGTTACCAGTTTATTAAAGATAATGGCTCGTATGGCTACAGCCTCTAAAGTGGTCTGTAGCGGTAAGAACTGGCATGGCACTTATTTTTGCATGATAATTGTAACTCCTCTAGAGGGGTGCATGCAGCCATCTCTGTCTTTCCTAAATACTGAGTAGTTCTTTAAGAAGTTTGTTTGGTTCGTCCTCAAGTGTGTCTCCTGGAGACACATAATACTTATTTGGTGTTGTGACAGCAATTCATAGATATCGTCCAAGTTTTTCAGGAGGCCTCTGCAGTTCCATTGGACTACATTATCAGTTACCATCAGCTTATGCTGAACAAGGATTAAGGAAGTGCCATGCTGTCACCCTCCCAGGCTCAAGACACCTTCCCAGGAGCCGTGACCCTAGGTGTCTTTTGCTTTGAACGGTCAAGCGACGTGCCGCGCCCTATCGGCGTACCGCGCAACGGAGGGCTTGGCGTTGTGTCCATGGCTTCTTGCGAAGCCTCGTCAGCAGGGCTAGGCTGGCTGGTTGCGGCAGCCTGCCTCTCAGCAGGGACCGGCACTGCAGTGCCAGCAAGGGGCCTAGCGTTGGCATCAAGGGGTGCTGGGGCAGCCCTTGACGCTTCTTTTGTGGCATGTGCAGTGGCCTTAGCCACCGGCACTGAAGGGGCTTGGGGTGTCCCTTGGGGCCTCACTGGGAGGGTTCCAAGGGTAACTCGAACCGAGTGTAGCGCCACCCCCCGTCGCGCTACATCGGCAAAGCTAGTGTGTGTCAGGAACAGTCTCTGTCGTGCTTCCCTAAAGGTAATGTTTTCCTTATACTTTAGAGCAATTATTTCTTTTTCTTTCTTCCATTGTGGGCACAACCGCGAGTACGCGGCGTGCTCTCCCTTGCAGTTTACACAGTGTAGTGGAGCTTCACAGGTGTCAGACGAGTGGTCGGGGAGGCTACACTTTGGACATGCTGCCTTGCCTCGGCAGCTCAATGAACCATGGCCAAATCTTTGGCATTTATAGCAGCGTCGGGGGTTTGGAATATACAAGCGGACAGGGATTTTAACGTAGCCTGCCTCAACAGACTCGGGCAGTACACTGGTCGAGAATGTGAGGATTACATGCTTGGTCGAAATTTCCTTCCCATCTCTACGTATTTTGATTCGTTGAACATTCACAACATTCTGGCCCTCGAACCCTTCCAGGAGTTCTTGCTCAGACAAGTTCAGAAAGTCTTCATCAGAGATAACACCTCTGGTAGTGTTAATGGATCGGTGGGGACTGATGCTCACAGGATTGTCACCAACAGTGGTTATTTTCGTCAACTTGGCACACTGAGCTGCGTCTTGTACTTCTAAGAGAAGGTCACCGCTTCCCAACTTGCTTACTTTATAGCCGCTGCCTAGTTCATTTGTTAGAACTTTGGCTACCAAGAATGGTGACAGACGTCTCATTGACATGCCTTCTTTTTCACAGCGCATGACGTGGAACTTTAGGAAATTTTCTGACTTTTTAGGAGTGAAAAACTGCTGGACTGCTTCGTTGCGCCCCCGTTTCGGAGGACGATCATGGGATGCAGAAAATCTTGTTGCCATAACAAGTGAAATCAATTCAGTAGCTATGCTGGCCGCCCACCACCGAGCCCAACCTGGGAACGCACTAGATGCGCGTTAGCCATACATAGCTGCTATAACCCTGTTTAAGTCCTCAAGGTTGATTCCTTACCCAGGGTTAACCCTCGCCGCCTGGAAATGTGTGGAAATGAGGAAAAGAAGAGATGACAGGACAGGGGTAGCAAAGAAGACAGGAAGGTGAAAGAGCTAAGAAGAGGCAGGAAAAGGCGACTGGCTGGTTCCCCCCGGGCGGGTCAGACGGGGGGCACCGTCTGCGAGAAGCAGGGGCCAAAGTGGCGTGTTGCCTCTACCGGGGGGCCGTGAAGGTCCAAAACAACCCCGGCTTTGGCTCAGCCACCAGGATTCCTTTTTCCCCGGACACGGCTCAGCCCCGCACAGCCGGGGCGTGGGTGGGTCCAACCCACATGTGCTCGGGTCCGTGGTGTTGCAAGACACCAAGTGCCTACGACAGTAGGCACCCCTGCGGAGCTCGGGACCGTGGTGGCGCTACTCACCAAAACACCTTGAATACACAAGGTGCCCCCTGCGGAGCTCGGGACCGTGGTGGCGCTACTCACCAAAACACCTTGAATACACAAGGTGCCCCCTGCGGGGCTCTCACTCTCACTCACTCACACTCACACTCTCACTCTCACTCTCAGTCACGCACTCACACTCGCACTCACACTCTCACACTCACTCTCACTCTCACTCACACTCTCACTCTCACTCACACTCTCACTCTCACTCACTCACACTCACACTCTCACTCTCACTCACACTCACACTCACACTCACACTCTAACTCTCACTCACTCTCACTCACACTCTCACTCTCACTCACACTCTCACTCACACTCTCACTCTCACACTCACACTCACACTCTCACACACTCACTCTCACTTTCACTCTCACACTCTTACTCTCACACTCTCACTCTCACTCTCTCTCTGTCTCAATCTCTGTGTAGCCACTTGAGTTCTGAATTCATTTTGAGTTCTCAGCCCATTTTGAGTTCTGAGTTCATTTTGAGTTTGGAGTCCATTTTGAGTTTTGAGTCCATTTTGAGTTTGAGTACATTTTGAGTTTTGAGTACATTTTGAGTTTTGAGTTCACTTTGAGTTTTGAGTCCATTTTGAGTTTGAGTACACTTTGAGTTTTGATTACATTTTGAGTTTGAGTACATTTTGAGTTCTGAGTACATTTTGAGTTCTGAGTCCGAGTGAGTTCTGAGTTTTGCGCTCAACGTGAGTTTGAGTTTGAGTGAGCGCAGATGTGCTGCTCAGCATTGAGTCTGAGTTTGAGTGAGTGGTGATTCGAAAATAAAAATTGTGAGTGAGTTTGAGTGAGCCGCGCCAACTTTGCCGAGGTATGGTTTCAACAGACTCTGTATTGCATTTGTGTAGGGTCAATCGAACTCTAATTTGTAGACTGTGGTCATTAGACAGGCAATAAACTCTTCATTAAGAAAACGAAGCATCTGATTGCCTTCATTATGCTGAGCTTCAATAGACTCTGCATTGCGTTTCTATAGACAACCCACGGAGGTCTGGTAGTTTATCAGTGCATATATATGGGGGGCTATTGCTCCACGTGCTCCGCCGCATGAATCGAGATCGCGCGATGGACGGCCGTCACTTTGTCTTGGGAGAACTAGAGAGCGGTGGCGCCCGGGGTGGCGGACATGACTGCCGAACAGCCTAAAAAGCTCCTCTGTTAAAACTTACCAGAAAACCTGACTCACAGGCAACAGGATATGACGACTATACTCAATAAAAATTTTATAGAAAGCTAATTGAGATAATTTAACAAAAACTCATCAGAAGCGCTATTCAAACTTAGCTCGTATGCAAAAGGATGTTATGGCTGGCCACAATAAGAATTTGATCGAAATATAACTGAAATACATTTAACAAAAACCCGTCAAAACTGTATTCAACCCTGAATCACACACCAGGATATTACGATCATACTCAATAATAATTTTAAGAGAGCTATTTGAAGTATATGTAATAAAAACTCATCAAAAATCTATTAAAATCTTGTTTACACACAACAGGATGTTAAAACTATATTCAATAAAAATGTTACAGAAAAGTAATTGTGATATATTTAATAAAAACCCATCAAAAACTCTATTCAAACCTGACTCACACGCAACAGGCTGTTACGACTATGCTCAGTGAGAATTGTATAGAAAGCTTATTGAAATTTCTTTATAAAAACCCCACAAGAAACTCATTTGAAACTACGTTCAGAACAGGTAAGGTCTCTTGACTAGGCTCTATGGACTTTTAATTAAAGCGAGGTCGCCAATTTTTAATGGAAACACAATAGAAATATCCTATAAATTGTTAACAAAATGGTTATAGGATTGTTTTGAGCAATCTATTATTAAATAACGGTAAGCATTTTCATGAGGGAACCGAAATTTTGAATTATGCGATTTTGAACTATCACGAGTCTACAATACGTATATGACATTTGGCCGCACAAACGACTATAAACCATGGGAAGGTTTATATATATATATAAACCATGGGAAGGTTTATATCAGCAGGTATTACGACTAACAACCAGTCACAGATTAAATACAAATAACATGGAGCCGCCCGCGGCTCTAAGCCATTCCAACCGCATCCCGAAGCCGCCATGGAACGGGAGGCCACGTATTTGTCTCCTAGGATAAACGTGCAGTCCTTTAAAGTTTCATTAGCCTAATTAGTTCGCGAGAGTTCTGTCACAAATTGTACACAATCGGTGCTTGTGTCCTTAGATTGGGCCGCAACCCACGACACACACACAGAAATAAAGTATGATCAAATTGCGATTCAAACCGCATTTGTGATTTATTTTTTTAAACCATTTTTATTGGCATTTCAACAGTTTCGTTGACCCATCATGTCAGAATAAGTGAGTGTCATTCTTTTTTTTTTCAAGTCCTGTGAATTTCTTTTTTCTGCGTATGTTCGCCTTCCTTTTGTTTCTTCAGCGCTATCGACCATACTTTCAGACTTCGAGGTATTCCGTATTTTCACCGGTAAATTTAATGTTAACCACCATGATGCACAGTGTTTCATTATCGGAAATTAACTTTTCAAAGTCCTTCGGAAATTAACCACTATTTCTAACAAATTCACAACATAGACTAACTTCACCACCAGCCCGAGACGCCGCTTCTGCACTCCCGGATATACAGTGAGCACTGACGGGTATATAGTACACCAGTCGGATAACGTGAAAAAGAACATTTTGGATTTCACTGCGCGTTAGCCCTGGTAAGTAAGTCTAAATAGTTTTATCGCTCAAAAACACGCTCAAGCTATACAAAAAAAAAATGTGAACAAACTAGTCGCAGGGCGTTTCTCAACCTAACTGACGTATGGTTTGAAATCGAAAGCCTCAACTTTGAGCGAATTTTGCATTAAGACCTGACTTAGCATCTTGGAAATAGTGCGTAGCCACAAAGTAGACAAATAAATCATCTGCGAGACTGCTAGTCAAGCTTTGCTCTGGCGAGCGCCAATCGATTTATTACCTTAGCCGTTCTAAACAAGATCAGTTAATTCTGCAATCCCCACTGTAGCATCGCGAAGCAAAAAGCAAAAAGCTGCGGCCGGAAAAGTACAGCGCGTGTTTTTGGCCGCCGTGACGCATACCCCACCATGAGGCCGGGTTCAGACGGTTGCCGCAACTGTCGTAATAACTTTAAAGAATGACGTCATTTCACGTCTCAGCCAACCGAACCGAACTGCGATTTTTTTACGTCCGTAGATAACAATATGGCTTTTGCGTCGGCAGTCTGAACATAGCATAACATGTGCTGCTACTGTCGTAACGTACGCAGTGTATCTCAAAACTCGAAAATCCGCAGCAAGCTTTAGGAAGTCGCAGTGCTGCTTGCAGTGCAAGAATCGGGCCAGCTTTTGTTCTTTATAGAGACAGACAACCGATCTTTTTAAAGAATATTTTCTCTTCCCCAATGAAAAGGCATCACTTGAAATATAACCCCAGACGGCTTTCCTGATAACGCCCTAGAACATCTGAAATCAGAATTTTTAGATCCACCAGGCATACGTTGCATGACAAAAGGAATGCTGGCAACCATGACAGCGAATTAACATACTTTTAACTGTACGCGAGATGAACAGAGGTATTCAAAACTTCATCCCCTGCTAACACAAAAGTAATTTTCAGCCTCTCCTATTCCTTCATGCGGTTTTTGAACGCGCATTAAAACCGACGGCGTTGTTTGGGCGTGTACGGTAGTGTCACGTTTTGCACTACACGGCGTCACCTTTCAGATTTCAGAAGGTTTAGTTCAAAATGAAAATTATTTCGTTTGGAGATTCCTTGCAGTTATACCACTACAGAAAACGCTGGCTTTCACATGAGGTAGAGGACATGCACTACACAAAAATAGGTTGTTTGTCCTTTGGTGTCGTGGAAGAAAGCCGAGTAATAGCGAGTTTTAGCTGACTGTTTTTCACGGTCCGCTCCGCTCCGATAGCAAGCGGGAGCGCCATTGCGCATGCGTGGCACGCTTGGACGCGAACGGCATTGGCTCCGGTTGCGCTGAGCGGGCCACCGATACCGGAGCGGGCGTGTTAAAAACGGTCAGCTAAAACTCTCTATTGTCTATAGTTTCTAAGGCGTCACTTCGACCTCCTTCACCATCGGGGCAACGGGGTTCCAGTTTCGATTTGCCCTTTCAGTCCACCCGCGATTTTCGCAATGACGGAGAGAAATGCTTAGCTGCCATACTCACTCGTCCAAGCGTCGCCGATGTCGACCTCAGAGCTCCAGTACATCCACATCTGAACGCAGATGAAGGGCGACGAACAGACAATGTACAGCGCTATCACCACCACCGTTATCTTGATAGTTTTGATCTTGGCCCGGGACATGCCGCGTACAGAGTGGCTCCGGGGCGCGCTGAACGTCGACGCCTTGCCGTTGTGCATGGGCGTCGACGAGGGTGGTGCGGTCGCTGCAGCACCGCCCGTGAAGCGATAGGCTCGACCAGCCTTAAATGTCTCGAGCTCCGAGTTCCGCCGCTTGAGGTACAGGTTCCTCCAGATGGCGCGGCAGATGCAGACGTACGTGAAAGTGAGCACGAGCAGCGGCACAAAGAAGACGGACACGCCGTACCAGGTGACGTATGCGCGCAGTCCCCATGGCTCCGCGTATGTGCCCCAGCAGTCGTGCACGCCGGGCGAGATCTCCTGGTAGCTGAAGATGAACAGTTGCGGCACGCAGCACAGCAGCGACACGGCCCAGGCGAGCGATATGAGCAGCTTGGACTTGGTGGGCGTCCACGAGCAGTTGGACAGCGGGAAGCAGATGGCCTGGTACCGGTCCACGGCCGTCACCACGAGCACGTACGAAGACAGGTACGGTCCCAGGAGCTGCCCGAACTTGACGGATTTGCAGACGAGGTTGCCGCCGCGGAAGCGGTATGTGGCGTCCCATCCCAGCTGCGGGAGGACGGTGAAGAAGGCCGTGGTCAGGTCGGAGACGCACAGGTGCAGCAGGAAGTAGTACATGCGCGTCATCTTGGAACGTCGCGCTGCGAGGGCGGCCAGCACGCAGCCGTTTCCGGCCACGGTGAAGGTGAAGATCAAGGCGAGCACGCTGAGCTCAACCTGGGCCAACGACTCGTCGCGGCTGCTGGCCCAGGCCGTGGAGTTTCCCGCTTCTCCGTCCGAAGAAGGCTGCCCTGACGGTGTCGGCAAGGGCAAGTCCTGGTTGGCTAGCAGGTCCATGCTTCCACGAGGGGGGACGGAACGCGGCCTGCAAAAACAGAGAAGGGTTTTTACGCCAAGATTAGAAGCTCGCCCGCGGAAGCAAAAGCTTGGAGCGAGAAGAGTGCTCGTAGAAACCTGAGACCAACATCGGTCTGTCACGCACGGGGACAACTTCATTCTAGCAGCAACAGGAGTAACACCGTCTCGCGTTTCGCGGAAAGTAACACACTCACGCACGCACGCACATGGGTATATATTACATAAAATCCTTGGATCAAATCTTTTTTTACATTTTACATGTACATTTATATTTACATCTCGCGATGGAGGGAGTGTTGTCAAAGAGCCAACGCAGACGTTGGCTTAATGAGGAAGCATCCCAGTGTACACACGTCTACGACAGCAAAGCACTGCTGACCAAATAACTACGCGAGTACAAAGAAAACAAGGAATGGAAAAGATTCGTAACCCGAAACGACCACACTAAAGAATAAAATAGACGGTGTCAAAATTGAAGCAAGCTGCCAAATACAATACATTTGCATATGAGCAATTGCATAATTGTTCTACATCACGAGAATTATATTATCGCGTATTATAATTGCGCGGGCCGGTGGGGCTGATGTCTTAACGACCGGTCAAGGAAACATAAACTCAATATTAGCACCCACCGGGCTCTTTGTCTGTTCCTTGCCAATACTGCGGGTGCGTGCCATTGTTTGACACGTACGCTGTCAGAGCGAGACATAGAAGCAGAATGTGATTTCGATAATTGAGGCTGATCTGATTTATTCCGTCATCCCGAGTGCGCTGTCACTTAGGAAGGGAAATAAGGAGTCCACGTTTCATCGCGCGTATTCAACTTGTTGGCATTGGTGGTAAGTCTGTGATAAAAAAATGTGAATAGATTTGTGCCCTCGTGCTTCTAATAAAACGAGTCGGAAATTGGCGCTATGTAGTGTCCTTTTTCTTCTATGTCCTTGCGTTTCCACGTTTTCCCGCGAATTTTCCCCGATTTGCTTAATCACTTCGTCAGGAGTTGGTGCTCGGTTGCTTATGATTAGGAACGAATTACCACTCCTCCTACCAACATTTCACCATGTGGATACTAATGACCGGGCCACGGTACTCTGTCGTTAACTCTAACCTGCTTTTTTGGTGTTTTCGAATGAATAATCTACAAAACAAAAGAAGCTAAGGGAAATGGCGGGTGGAAAATGAAGCGAAACAAAAGTGCCGGCTGTGGTACAGAGCTCACTTGCCATTAAGAACTGCACAAAAATGACATTCACCTCTATTATACTGCGTGCTATTTACAATAGTTTGAGTACGCGCGAAAGCTGCTCCCCAGAAAAAAAGTTACGCCTGCAAAGAAAGTGGGGGTTGTAGGGGCAGTCTGCATGCCGAGATTTCGCCTGGTAAAAGACTAATGCGTTATCCCGAAGTGCAGTGTGCATGGTAACGTTTTAATCGATTTTTATTCTTCGCTAAGACAAAGAGGGGGGCATGCGTCTTGAGCGATGTTTCTCCCTTTGAGCGACCGAAACATGTGTTCGCAGCATTGCAGCGGTCATAGTCGCCAAATCGAGGCGGCTAGCCTCACCCTCATTGCTCCGTTGTTCCGTAAAGCAACCCAAAAAGAGCGAAGGTTAGAGAAGCTTGGCCTTCGAAAAGCAAGCCACGTGGAGGAAGATAAATTACGGGTCGCCGTTTCCCCTTTCTCGCTGGAGAGACTGCGTCCGGCTTAACGTTACAAATGCATTTTCTTAAGACATTTCCCTCCCACAGGTCTGAAGCAACGTTTCAATCAGTGCCGCTCAGGAGAAAGTCGTATTGTATCAATCACGAACATTCTTTTCCTCCTTCCGCTCTTGTACAGAACAATGGCGATGCTTTCGCGGCTCTGTCAAGCGGAAGCCGGCGCATCGGCGCCCTTTTTTCATGGCTCAGTAAACCAAGCTTGAGGCCTGCTTGCTGCCATTGCGTAAATGGACTTATGCAACGTTGAATGGTTATTCGAAAACAAAAAGAAATTCGACCTTCCAAATCAGACAAAAAAAAAGAGAAGGAAAGACAGCTATTGCAAAAGCAACGATCGCCTCAAGTTTTCATGTATTCGAAATGAACGTAGCCGATTTGTGTTGCTGCATTCGAGGAAATGTTCCAATTGCTCCGGCTGAACAGTTATGTTTTCGAAAATGAAACATGGGGGAAGGATTGTTGCGTTATAATGTTACAGGCACGTCCTCTATTTGTTTTGTGTGTTTGCGTAGATCGTGGCTGTAGACAAAACATAGGATTGTTTCGTGTATGAAAAAATGTTTCTGTGCGACCTTTTGTCGTGGGTGACCTCAGCTTATTACAAATACAATTGCGGTTTAAAGAGTGTCTGACTTGGGCATTTCGAGTGAGGATTAAATTATGTTTTTTTTCTACAGCCAGGTTTATCCAATTTGTTTAACTGATACAGCTATTTTTGACCAACGGCAACCCGTGAAACAATGCAGACTTCATGCAATTGACAGAGAGGGCGAGAGAGGGAGAGGGAATACGTTGAATAAAAAAAAAAGGGCTGAGTATTACAATACTCCCTAATGCGATATTTGAGCGCAGAAGCAGTGCGCTCAGACAGCCCTCACTCGTGGGTTCTCTCAACGGCGCCGATGATGAGCCTCTGTGTTGGCGGCGCGAAGTGCGTCTCAGAAAAAGACCGCGACCCACGTCTTAAGCCCGTTCTACATGGTGCGATTTTCCCTGCGAATTCGCAGATGCGGCGCCGCTAGAGCGGCAAAACGACCTTTTTTCTTTGCTGCGGAAAAGTGCAAAATGTTGGGAACGATCGAGCATCCCCGGCGAACGCCGCTCGTGCGGCGTGGAGGGGGTAGAGGGGCCAGAACTTGCAGCCAATAGGAACACAGCTAGGTGAATGTCACGGCCACGTCACGGCATCACCATTTGCGCGCTTAGCAACCAGATGGCGTTGCTTGCATACGTGCGGCGTAAGCGCGGGCTCATCAGCACAAACGTACGCGTGTTGTGTACGCGTGTTCACAACACGATGTCAAGCGCCGTTTTCAACGAATGTTTAATCGATGTCCGTGCATGTCGCGGTCATCACAGCAGTTAGGAAGAATTACGTAATAACCGAAGAAATCCCGTCCGAGGTACACCAAAATGTGCTAGGGACGCACAGCAAGCGAACCCAGGGTTGCTTGCTGTGTTTGTCTTCTCTGCAATGTGTGCGTATATTGAAAAATAATTGGAAATCGTTAAATGAAACCGCTAATAAACTCATATTTACTGCAAAATGACCTGAAACTCCCCAGGAAGTAAAATAGAACTTTATTTTTAACGTGCACAACAAGCTTTGCTCGTGGCAGACCTAATTCAGTCTGCAAAAAAATGTGTTTCTGAAGTGCGAAAATCGCGACGTTCGCATGCCATGTAGACGACATTTCCAGGCATTGCGAACTTCGCAAGTGCGAATGTTCGTTCCACCGAATTCGCAGGCAAAAAACGCACCATGTAGAACGGGTTTTAGGCAGGGAACGCATACTATCGTCACGCACAGGCCCCCCTCACGTTTTCCCCAACGTCGCGCAGACGAGCGTCTCGTGCGGGCACGCGTTTTTGATGGAGCAAAAGGAAGAAACGTCGGTGTGTTCGAGATTTCGGCCCACGTTAAAGATACCTAGGTGGGCTAAATTAATCCGAAGTCCTCCCCTACGGCGCGCATCATCGCCTGTGTAGCGTCGGAGCGCTAAACCCCATAATCAGGTGATAAAATGCCGTTAGAAATGAATAGTAAATGGAGATGAGGGCGAAATACACGTTGAAAACGCTTGTAAACTAAAAAAAAAATTTGCAGTGGCTTAGCTTGTCTATGCCAGGATATACGTAGCGTGAGCTAAGGTTCAGCTGGTTATTCTTAGCTTTCCTGGTTGTCTAGGATTAGCTTGATTATCATGCTTACTGCTGCTTGAATGACTCACATACGGTATACGCATTATGTGACACATGTATATTTATCATGCGGCTCCGGCGCAGTGTCACCAATCACCCCAGAGGTAAGCTGATTCCACGGGCGCACGCCGGTGTTGCTGCGACGCACGAGCCATCGGTCCCACGCCCGGCCACCCCTCGCATGATCATCAAATGGACCGGGCTGCCACGTGCGGGACGAAGGTCGGCGAAGACGCTGGGCGCGGGGGGTGTGTGAGAGGCGCCGAGCAGCGAGCAACGTTCTGTGCGCCGTGTGATGTCACTGCTCCTAGCGCACACGCAGCACGGCTCTACAGGAGCCACGCCAAACTGCTCAACCTCGGCCAGTGTAGCTCACGCTAAAAAAGAGATTGCCATCGAATTGGTGGCTGTGATGGCATTTTGAACGCACGTGTATAGCTCAGGATTAAAATGTCCGGGTCGCCAGGGTAGATGCCTTGGTAAGAGTCTCCGTTGTCCAGAAGGGGCATAGCTTTGTTGTAGCTGGTGTGCCGGTATACGGACATCGCTGTCTAGAGGTTGCGAAATTTGAAGATGGTGCGCCTACGCAGTCTCCTCCAAGTCAATTTCGCCGATTTTAATTTGACCTTGCATGGCCAGGGTTCTGTGTATATTTTTTTTTATATTCAAGAACGAAAACTCCTAATGCTTCACATGTCTTTGAAACGCGAGGCGTTTGCGAACGAACGTCTCGTGTGTTGTTTGCAACTAGCCCGCGATCACCACCAAGTCGAACGCCATTCAAACCATTATTTTGACCTCAAGCCTCATCATTTGGATAGGCACCTCCAGTACATAAGTTGATAGTAGGCGCCATTTTTGTGCTCAAAACATGACTTATACCTAGAGATTATACGTCTCATTACTTGGATAGAACATAATTTCTTAAAATCGATATTGTTAAAATAGAAATGTGGGCGTATATGTATGTGTTTCCTAGAGGTGACCGCCGTCAACGCTCAAGATAAACTTTGCTCACATATTTCACCTAAATTCTGTGCCGTCTTTATGCCACGTGCTCAAAAACTGCGTCAGTCATCCACCTCCGGAGAGTAGAAAGGCTTATGAGTTTTGACATGACATCAATACGGGCAGGGGCGCCAATGGCAGGATTGGCGGTATCCTCGACGTGCACGACAGTGACACTGAACAAACATATGACCATATTTTTATCGTCGGGAGACTACTGTGATCGTCATGAAATACAAAAAAGAACAGGTCAGGGCCGAATGCCATGTGTAGAGGTGCGCCAGGATTGAGTTCCAGTGAGAAAAAAGAAGCGGGCACTAAATGCCCCGTTGGAGCTTCCACCGTCCTGCGCCAGCAGCGCTGCCAGATGTATTAGCAATCTAATGAGCCTAATTAGTGCCGAGACGAGACAATGGACAAAAAGTAACGCATCCGCTAGTCGGGGTGCTGCTGTGTATTCTGCGTCTGGCTCGTCTCACGGGAGGATGCTCGTGCCAACACGTTTCGACATCATTTGGCCCTTCGCACGGAGAACTCGGCATTTATGCCAGACAGCCGCCGCGCTATGATTTCGTCGAGTAATTGCCCCCTTACCCCTAATGACACCACTTCCTCCGCTGCCGTCTGCTGGCGATTAACACTTCCACCTGGCAACCACTGCTGCAAAGCCGCAGCATTTGCACTATGAAAGCGAAGTCGGTGCCGCCTCAGTGACGCTCGGTCGAAAGGGCTGCAGCTACGAAGCACGCAAGCCTAGCCATGTGGTGTCGTTCTTCATACCAAGCCCTTTTATCATCTCGAGTGGGATAAATAAATAAATAAATAAATAAATAAATAAATAAATAAATAAACCGCGCAAATAGTTCCACAACGAAAAATTCTGAATTTAGGGCCGCCGCCATAGAGCTCAGTGACCTTCCGTCTACACTGAACGTTACTCAAAGGGGACATGACAAAGTGCAAGTCAGTTTTAGCCTAAAGATTTACTGTTTTACAGTGTCCCCAGCGCTTTTCCGGCCGCAAACGATGCTTTAAGTCACAGATAAATTAAACAATTAAAAACAAAATTTAATTCTCCCGCTAGACTGTGCGTTTCGTGACGTCAGCAGGGACGCATCTAGGAAAGGCACTTGAAAAGCTTGTGTATGATGGCTAGGGCTGCAGCGAATTGCTAAACGTTTGTTGCCTCGTTTACCATTCGCCCTCCCAGATGGCGCCACGGTATGGTTCCGGACCGTTGCCCGCACTAGCTTTGTTTCTGATCGTATTTGTACCTGGCTAATTTTTGTTACTGTTGATAGTAATAATTTTGCTAAACATTGCTCGACAAAGAGAGTCACAGAAGACAATGTCGTTTATGCCAGTTGGCCAGTGTAAGTTCGAAGAACCTGACGGCTGTGCATCTATAACCGGCATAGAGGGCGCAGTATGCAGTGGTGCTTCTATGTTTACTTGTGCGTTCGTAACTTCCATTCTTTACCACACCACCCTTGCTTCCATAGAAAGAATATTCATTAAATTCAAGCGCAAATAGCCCCTTCTGCAACCTCGTAAGCCCTGCCTAACTGCGTGTGCTTTGAATGCCTCAGCCAATCACACAGCTGCCCGTAATACACAATAGGTTCTAACGCGAGAAATCATAGCTAGGGGGTCGCGAGGCCATTCTATTTTCTCCTAATCATAGAGCTTATTTGAGTCAAGTTTGCGATAAAAGTGGCGTCAGTGCTATTCTGATGAGTCAATCGTTCGAATGAACCAAACTTGCATTTTGTCCTCATGTTCAAACAAAACAAATTTAACCCAAAAAGAAAAGTCTTGTACATTTACGCGCACGTACATCAATTTCTTAAAAGTACAATTCCATTTAATGAGGCTAAATTAGATAATTATGTAACTCTGCTTAAGTTACGAGGATTTGACCTCGTCAGGGACCTGACGAAGGCGTCTGGCATTATAAAAAGCCTTTGAAAGTGTTGTGGTGCGACTGGGATTCAGTCATGTTCCACTTCATCTGATTCCCAGAGCCACAATCATCATCATGTCATAATCTGCTTCTCGGGGCCATCCACTACATCATTCCCCGTGTTGGAGTTCCGGGTTGCCGCCCGGAATAAACGCGCCTTGCCGCCCGTCTCTGAAGCCTCCTTCATGCGTGACAGCTGTCCTTGACGCGTAACACAGGAATATATATATATATATATATATATATATATATATATATATATATATATATATATATATATATATATATATATATATATATATATAAATATATATATATATATATTTATATATATATATTCCAAGACTCGGACACGGGAGTCTCGAACGACGCATTTAATGACGACGCAACATCGCCGATGGTCAAGAAGGCGCGAGGATGAAAGATGAAGAAGATGGTGTGGTGCTCGCGTGCGCCACACTGATGATGAGTTGCTAGGGGGGATTGGCCATTCGAGTAACAGTTATGAGAGAACGATGACTCCTGTGCACACAAGATATATATATATATATATATATATATATATATATATATATATATATATATATATATATATATATATATATATATATATATATATATATATATGCCCCTCGGAAAAGAGCATACGCAGAGACAATGCCGTCCGGACATAACTTTCCTTCCTGAACAATTTGTACATGTCGGTCATTGTCAGCCGTCACACAATATTCATATTAATTATTAAAGAGCTTTCGAGCCTTTGGGCAGGCTCACCTGGGAAGCTCGCGGTATAGGTAGCAGCTTGCCTTGTTTGACGTATCCCGCTTAAGGGAAGTTCTACCAGTCTCCGGACAGACGGACGCCGTCAAGCGTAAACGCATGCGCTAAAACTTCCTCCACATATGTCTCACGCAACACAAGAGTGTGTCACACAGGTTCTTTCGGAGCTATTGTTCAGTATAAAAGCTTTATGGGCGCCAGACGGAGCATTTAGGAAACGGTTCCATTCTCAATTGAACGCCCTTTGTCCGGAATCTCTGGTAATTGTGAGCTATTACGAAACAAAAAAAATGTTCTGTTGCACAAGACACATGCTTTCGTAAGCACCAAGGCGAAGAAAAACAAAAATCAAAGCCCTTTCTTAAGATAGAGGTGTTTAAAACGCGACGCTTTCTGCACATATATATATATATATATATATATATATAGCGAATCAGAATAGGAAATGAGGGGCTCGTTGAAAATAACACAGAAATAAGGGTTGGCAGTCGAGAAAACCTCGGAAAGCAAAGGGGAGGATGTGGTAGATCATTGAAACAGATTAAGAATTTGGAAAGAAAGAAAGAAAGTGAAGAAAAAATGCCCGCCAGGTGGGATCCGAACCCACGACCTCCAGAATACCGGTCTGGTGCGCACCAGACCGGTATTCTGGAGGTGGTGGGTTCGGATCCCACTTGGCGGGCATTTTTTCTTCACTTTCTTTCTTTCTTTCCAAATTCTTAATCTGTTTCAATGATCTACCACATCCTCCCCTTTGCTTTCCGAGGTTTTCTCGACTGCCAACCCTTATTTCTATATATATATATATATATATATATATATATATATATATATATATATATATATATATATATATATATATATATATTAAAAACCAAATTCCAAAATTCAAACTGGTTTGGCCGTGTCGCACTGGCGCATCGGATAGACATCGGCTTCATAATGCGAGGTTCCGAGGTTCGATTCTGACCCTGGGAAGCGTTTTTTCTTCGCTTATCTTCGTTTTGTAAAACCCATTGTGTAAAGTTGGCTTTCTTGCAGTGAGGTTTACTCAGACAAGCGGCGCCATCAGTGAGGCATACAACGTTTCGCTTTAAAAAGGAGAAAAAGCAGTAAAAGCCAAAATTGTGGTCTCACAAGAAAATGGTGCGGAAGACTAGACGACGAAGGGAAAGAGACGTGACATATACAAGCGCCTGCGCACTTCACTTGGTTTCTTTCTTGCATTGCCAACTCGCCCAACTTTGAACGTTGTTGAAGTTTACCAATTTATCAAGAATAAAATTTGCACCCCGAGAAGGCCTCATTTCGTATTATCTAGCTGGGCTCTAACTGTGTCTCTCTATCGGCACTAAACACGTCAAAAGAGGTTGCGAGTACACCGGGTACAGCGAGGCGCTAACCCCGGTTTCATAACCTCGGATTGCAGCAAATGACCGTCTCCGCCGCAACGAAAGTGTCAAGACCACAGACGAAAAAGAAAATACAACACATTTTGCAAGCCGCCAGCTACCGTTGTGTAGGCTGTTGAGCCATCATAAATTATTGTTGGCAGGAAAAAACGTAAATCATGTGGACAGAATGTGGTTGATTATCCTTGCACGATAGTGTAATGTGACACGTTGTTGAGACTCGTTGTGCATGATGGCCGCAACAGTAATAGAGGCGTGATCCGTGCAGTCAAGTTTCTCGCAGGTGCACTGCTCTTGCGAGGCGGTCCCGCTTGCATGCCTCGTTATCTGGTGCACAGAAGGACGTTACGGAGCCGAAAGCAATGACTGCGAGATTCGGAGCTCCCTCGCTAGCTTTCAGGCACGCATATGCGCAGGCACAAACACACGGATGCACACACTTCGATGAGGGCCACATATTTTCTTTAATTTACGTGTAAATGATGCAGCTGATTGCGCATTTCTTTTGTTTGAGCATTGGTTTCGTGCTATCTTTATCGATTATTTAAAGATGCTTACACGGATGCCATCTCCTAGTGCAGATTTCTAAAGTACGCTTTCTGGGCACTCACTTTTCTTTAGATACAAATACCGCGGCCGCCTGTGCTTGAATTATTTTACTGACCTGTATAGTCTTCATAGCGCACGAAAAAAAAACGATAAATATCTGTGAGCCTTGAGTTGTAAACCCGAACTAGAGAAGACGGAGGAGTACTTGTCCGACTATTTGGTTTAAGCAAGTATGGGCCTGGGGCTGTTATTTCTTTTTCTTGATGAACCATAAGCTGCCCGACTTATCAGGACGCTTCTATAGTGTAAGCTGAAGTGAATTCTATGAGTGCACGACGAATGACGAATTTGTGTTCCGAATCCAGGACTTTACGATGATGTAAAACTCGGCGGTTACGATTCATTGTTCAGAACGCATTGGTCCCCAGATTCCTGGCGTTGGTGCGTTTAACTTTGCATATTGCTTCACGAAGCAGAAACACAAGTGGACACTGACGCAAAGCTCCCGGGTCCCACGCCGACGGCGATGAAGCAGTAGGTCGCACAAACACCGCTCGAGCTATCATGGCCGCTTGTAAATAGGTCGTATTGAAACATCATGCAAATAAAACTTTTCACCGTCAACCACAGCGCATAATATTCGTCCTGCCACCACGCAGCATGTCTTTGTTTAGTGCGGGGTAAATTTTCCGTAGATGCATGAACGCATACACGCACGCAAGCACAAAAATTTCAAGGCGAGTTGAGTATTGTGCAAGAAATCGCATGTCTAAAAACCTACCATGCGGGCCAGTTGTCAGATACTTCCGCTAGAATTTGGACGAGGGATATTCTTTTCAGTGTTTTCTTTTATATATAACCAGTAGGAAAAACAACACCGATTCTCAATTTTTGTATTCGAAAGAAATCCCAGAAGGCTTGCACGAAGACCTATAGTCAGAGAAGTGGCTGATTTGCTAATATCTTGGTTTGTTACCGTATTCAACGAATATGAGTTCACAAACCTGAAAACGCACCCAAATAGCCAATAAATAGCGTGTTCAAAACGCGTACTTATGCTTTTGAAATTGTTCTATACTGAGTGGTTCCTTTGTACGAGTTACAACTCGAGCACTCGATAATACGCATTATAGACCCGGTTGTCTTGAGATCTGAGCCAACCAGGAACCAAGCAGCCGTGCCACGGCAAAGGCCAGATACTTCAAACTAAAAGGACCCTTTTTGTATAAATTTGGGTTTATTGTGACCGCAAGGCAACTTTATGCATGCAGGTTGAAAATAATACAGAAGCGAGAAACAATTCTGAATTGGTTCGAAAACTTTCCACCGTAAAGATGCACACTTCCATCTCTATTTCTCACACTCTCTCCCTCTCAATCTCTGTGCAAATGACCTTTTAGGTTCAGGCATCCAAAAACGCACTTGAACAATAAGAATAATACTGAACTGCCTACTTACCGATGAACGATGCAGGACACTCGTTGTTAGGTATCCACTTTTTTGAGGTACAGTGAAGCTTTAAAGGAGTACAACCGAGCTTTGAAATTCATCGCAAGAAAGAAGCTTCGATGAAGTTTAACTCGGCAGTTCCGAAACATGGCCGGGGATGAGGACAGACACCGTGATTACGCAAAACAAAGTTCAACCGGAGGAAAAACCATCGTAGCACTCGAGTGCGACGTTCCAGTCAACTCGATCTGCAAATCAAAACCAAGCAGTTTTCCTTTCCCGAGCACGCTGACAACGACTGCAACGAGCGAGAGAAGACTGTCGCGGTGCGCAGGAGAGCCAACACAACGTCCGAGGCAGGCGCCGCCAGACTTTGGAAACTACCGGCCGGCCGGGACGTCCGTGCTGACTGAGGATTTGCGGGCTTCTGGCGCGCGGCAGCGCTCCCGGGAGTGCGCTCGGGAGGAGCTAGGTTGCGCCCCTCTCGCCCTCCACCCGACTTCCCTTCCTCCCGAGCTTCCCCTTCCTTGCTATCCCCATCGCCCGGTTTCCTGGCGGCCGGAGCGACGGTTGGCTTCCGCCTTGCCGCCGCTAGGGAAGCGACAAGAAAGCGGAACTTCTGGGAGGACAGGACAACTTTTTCTTTCCCCTGCGTGACTGCTTGCGCCAGTCTCGCTTCTTTTTTTCTTGGCGCATATTCACCAAATTCTCGTCTAGCAGTGTACACACCCAGCACCTTGGTTTGCGATGGCATTGACCAGGCAGTCTATGTTATTCCTTTCTAACCTTCAAGGAATCCCAACGAATTATTGCTCTAAATCTCCCGCCACTCCCCCGTCTCGTGCTATACCCGTGCCCGCTCCACCGGTGACTCCTGTCGTCTCTCCTACTCACGGAGCGGGAACGGCCCGAGGTGTATATTTGTTGTACGCTGGTTGTTTCCTTCCGCTTTGCGGTTTCTGTGCTTTCTACTACGATCAGCTACCAGCCAACAACCGTTCACTCATCACTTTTTCACCCCGAAAAAACCAAGGCCTAACTGTGGCTTGCATGTCACCAGAAGGCCCAGAAAAAAATGTTTCAGGGGCGAAGCACCTTAGGGGCTCCGGATGTGAGCGTCTCATGTGGTCGTCGTCTCATGTAGTCACGGTACTACAACACCGGGACACCCGTCTTCCAGCGCCTCACGCTCGAACATAACGCGCACTAAAAGAAGACACTGGGGCACTCGTTTTCCAGCGCCTCGCCCTAGAACGCTTCATCTTAATTGGGAAAAACGCGTACTAAAAGAACATACTGGGACACCCGTTTTCCGACGCCTCCCGCTACCTCTTAGCATACTTCTTAGCTTGCTGCGGCATGTGACACGAAGACAACTTATTACGGCGAGTCTGTCTCTCACTTAATTGCTTAAATCCGGTTCAACGCAGGAGATGGCACCACCGCCTCAGCAAGCACGCGATTGCTTTTCCCAACGGGGCGCTTCTCCGGCGCCCAATCAGCGCGCGCCGTGTGGCATGAGAGCGACTTTTAATCTTTGAATACACTTATACTCTATATGCTTCGCACCCCCCCCCCCCCCCACACACACACACACACGTTTAACGTTAGTGGAGATGGCCTGGGATTTTAGGGGCGAGACTCCTTAGAGGCTACGGCTGTCGTTTTCTCATGTCGTCGTCATTTCATGTCACCGTAGCATCATGTAGTCATGGTACTAAAACACCGGTGCACTCGTTTTTCAACGGCCTGCGCCAGAACGTAACGCGTACTAAGAGAAGACACCGAGACACTGGTTTTCCAACGCCTCGCGCTGGAGCCCGAGGGAAAAATTGGCTAGTGATTACAACACTCCCTAATGCGACATTTGGGCGCAGCTGTTTAGCTGTTTAGACTGTGTAAAATATGTTTAGGCAAATAATTTCAGTCGGACATATTTGTATGGTTATAGAAAACGTGTATTTGCAGGGGCTGACTGACGTGCACCGGTTGCCTCGCGCATTGTTCATCCCTCTCTCGAAGCTCTGGCGTCGGCGGTAGCTCGTTTAGCTGCAGAGGTTGACGAAGCGCATTAGCGGTTGCCTCACTCGCAGTTCAGCACTCACTCCTGATGGCTGCAATGCGATGAGGCGGCACTCACTCTTGGGTTCCCTCAACGGCAGCTGTGATGAGCCTCAACGCCGGCGGCGTTGAGGCTCATCACAGACGCACTTTTCGCGGTCCCTTCCTGAGACGCACTTATTCCCACGTTTAAGTGCGTCTCAGGAAGGGACCGCGAACTGCGTCTTAGGAAGCGAACGCACATCCTCGTCACCCGCGCACCACCCTCACGTTTTCGCCAAGCGTCGCGCAGTCGAGCGTATCGTGCGGGCACAGCAAGCTGCCCCTTCCCCGCCGCACACTTTCGGAGAAGCGTCTCGCACCGCCAGGACGAATCGCACTGCCCTCCCAATTTCACGACAGTCTCCTCCTTTGCTTTCTCTCAGTCTTCAGTCTTGCCATCGTTCGCTAGGTCACAACAACGGAGGCGACGCCGCTCAGCCCATGAACAGGTGCCAAAGGGCTGCGCCTTAAAACGCGTACCAAAAGACCGTACCGGGACTATAGTGTACCGGCACAATCGTTTTCCAACGCCTCGCGATAGAACGCTCCGTGCTTCAAAAACACGAGACTTACAGAAAAGTTGTATACCTATACCACCCAACGGTTTCATATCTGTGGGGAAAAATGCCAAGGTGCCAAGACTGCATTTATACACTGCCTGCTTCGCCCCTCCCCAGGTTTGAAGTTAGTGTAGATGTCCCGGAATTTCTTTTTTAACTGCATGCGACTTTTGGGGTTACCGCCTGATAACACACACCGGAACGTTCGTTTTCGGGCGCCTCGAGCTGTAAATGGCCTAAAGTCCCTTCATCAGCTTTTAGCCAAGTAGCGACAACATCCTCCTCTCCACCCCTTTCCAGCTCCCGTCACGTCGTCTGCTAGCGCTGTCCGCCATGATCTTCCTACCCGCCGCAGCTGCGTGTACTCGATACCCGCACGTTGGCCGCATCGCCTGCTGAGTCATTGCAGTAGCATGAAGTTTCTGAATCAGTTATGCATTGTAGAATGTATCGGCAACTCTATTAATTTGAGCCACAACACAAAAAAAAGGAATCAAGCGCTGAATAAATACACGCTGACTCACCATTGTTAGCGCTTGTACCCTGAATATTCTCGTACCGTTACGGGGCAACAGCATTTTGGTGGCGATTCACTGAAATCGCGGCGGTTTTAAGACCCCTGGATGTGTTTTAAGTTTCTCATCTTTAGATAAATACTGGCTCAGGCCGCTTTGTCAAGTGCGGGTAAAGCGAGATCGACGAATTCCGTTTTATACATCGCGAGTGAGCCTTTCGAAAAAAATTGGCAGGTTCGGGACTCTTTATGGTTGTAGTTAGTTGCCTTCGAGTCCAGCATTGAGAAGTTAGGAACAGTCCATGTATTAGAGTGTGCAATGCATCCATGTGGAAAATAACAGCGCGACAATAATTCTACAGACACCAGTTTCTCATTTGTAAAAAACGGGAAGGTATAATACGCTTCTCCCGATAAATGCAAGTTTCGCAGTATAAAGCCCCGTACAATACGGGATTTATTTTTTGAACGTAACGTGTACTCCCAAAACTAGTGCCAATTAAAGCCTTGCTCGTCTTTCGTGTACGCACCCATAACGACGTTATGGTTAGGGTGGCTACATAAAATCTAGCCTAACAAAGCAATAATGCTGTCGGTGCATAGTATTATTCTCTTGAGGGGTATTTACCTGCCACCTTATAAAGAATACAGATAAGCGTGAGTCGAACAGAAATTTCCGTTACTTTTCTGTGTATTATTACATTAGTTGCTGCGTACAATGCACACTTGTTTTCTTGCTCATGTTGCTCCCTAATATTTCCCGTGTTCCGCGTACCTCAGATTTTAAGTGCGAATGCACTTTATAAGCGACCCTGAATTCCGGTGACCGCCGTCCGTCCACATAGCAACAGCTGCGGGTGCGCGCGCTCCTCGTCTTCCTTGGCAATGGGGGGAGATGGGCGCGCGCTGCCTGGCCGCTGACATGGCACATACCCACGTGGGGGATAGGCCAGGAATCTCCTCGTCTTCCTTGGCAACGGGGGGAGATGGGCGCGCGCTGCCTGGCCGCTGACATGACACATACCCACGTGGGGGATTGGCCAGGAATCGGGCGTGAGAAGGGCTAATGCACCCGCTTAAAGGAGTACTGACACGAAATTTCAAAGCTGAGATCCGCTCTAGCAATCAAGTACAACGACAACACAAATAGGTGTCTGTGCATGGCACATACCCTCGTGGGGGATTGGCCAGGAATCGGGCGTTAGAAGGGCTAATGCACCCGCTTAAAGGAGTACTGACACGAAATTTCAAAGCTGAGATCCGCTCTAGCAATCAAGTACAACGACAACACAAATAGGTGTCTGTGAATAAATGCATCTTTCTTTCTTTGTAGTTGTGTGTGTGTGTGTGTGATCTCTCTTTCGCGAACATTACCGAACCGCGCAAATTCAACTCCTGCATTCGCACTTTCACATTCTCCCCCTCGGGGAAATGCGGGGAAATTTTTTCTCCAAGATGTCCTTACGTAGCTGTACTTGATATGCCACACATGCTGACATTCGAAATCTCAGAACATCGCGATTTTTTTTCAGAGAGCTAGTGTGACCGTCTTACATGGTAAAGAGATTTTATGCATGGGGCTTTTAATTTACCTTCTCAGTTAGCGAGTAAGTTTTGTCAAAGTGTCACATTTAGCTAATTATCGAGTAATGTGCAATGAATGAAGCCTAACACAACGAATGGGTTTTATCTTCAGCACAAATTATTAGATAAAATAGCATAACACTAAAGAGCTTTAAAGCGAACGGGGGACACGAAATGCCGAGCATGGTACTATGGCTGTCAATCGCTTTGCTAACAAAGATGCATTAGAATATGTTGTTTAACAAAAGTTACGTACTTTGTTTAACAAATCATAAATGTTGCCTAGAAGATTGAAGAAATATGGAAGGCCGTCCCGTGTTGATTTCAAAAGTTTTTATTGATATACAGTGAAGCGGCATTTCAATCAACTGTGGAGAGTCCAAGGTATAATGTTGTTTTTGCCTTCTTCTTGATGTTGCTTAGCGACTAACCGCGCGAAATAAAAAGCAGCAAAACAGCACACAGAAACATTTCTATGTATGCACTGGCCCGCTTACATTCCATGTTACACCGGCAACAATTTAAACAACGAAAAGTTATACGGCGATTATTGTATTGAGCTTACAACTTTTCTCTGTTGCTAGTTGAACCTTCCACAGCAGGAAAATTGGGAAAGTAAAATCTTGGTGCAAAGGATCATCCGTACTGACGCAAGCTTGCCTGACATACACTCGCAATCCAAGTTTTGCGAACAATAACAAGGCGGTCGTGGTCAACACGGCTATCACATGCACACACACGCACGAGCTGCGTTGCGGCCGTGCAGCAGCACTAGGCTGTTGCAGTAAGATATGAGTTCAGTTGGCATAGTTTGCCCCATGGGGTAAGATTAAGTGCTTTTAATCCTATCTCCCGCATCCAAGCTTTCCTGCGTTCGGCACGCAGCTTGCCGAGCGGCGCACCAAACAAAGCCTTGCCTTCACCCGACTGTGTCGCATACTCAAATGCACAACGGCCCGTCATGTCGCAAGTTTCATGCACTGAGGTGAACACAGACCATAAACGAAATGAAATATCTGCCTGCACAGTGCCGCAAAACCACCGGCGACTACGACTGGCGCGCACAAACAACGAGATCCGCTTTACCTCCGGAGCCCAGCTGGCCCCACTGCATAGTGCCTAGAATGTATTCTAGGCAATATACCCGCTGGCTCAGCTTGGTCGTTCATGGCGGACCGGAACAGGAAACGCAGGGCGGAACCGGAACCCCCTCGGCGGAGCCAATAGCAGCGCGTGTCGGCACAGCAATCGTTGTCGCTACTTGGCTAAGCCGATGGAGGGGCTATATACAGTCCTCCCACTTGAGGGAGGAGAAGGAGGAGGAGGAGGAATAAACAAAAGGAAGATAATGAAGGGTGGTGGTCAACTTCCTACGTCTACGAGGACGCGAGTCATTGCTGATTCCCGGGCACGTTGCACGAGGTCTTTTTGACGCTCCGGTGCCGAGCTGGTCACCGCAAACTCCCACTGCTCAGGAAAAGGCGGAGTGGACGGGGTCGCGGTTGCGTGGGCAGGAGTAGACGAGGAGGTTATCGGCTGTGAAAGGAGTGCCGCAGTGCCGGCAGTTGTCGGGGTATACGAGTTGGAGATATGCTTGTGAGGATGGTGTGGTTGTAAAAGATTCGGTTTGTAGTGTGTGGTAGATATATGCTTCGTAGTTAGATAACATGTGGGGGTGGGGAGGATATGTTCTTCTCTTGTGGGTGTAATATGACAAGAGCGAGCTGTTGGTGTTGTTGAGGGAGGCCAGGTGGGTAGGTTCATGTCCATGCCTCTCAGGGTAACGTGCACGTGTTGAGGATGAGAATGCCCATGAGGGGAGTTCTCGTGGTAGCGTGAGCCGCTTCGTTCCCAACAAGAACTGAAAGGCCAGGATCCCGGATAATGGCATCTTCTTTGTCTTCGCGCAATCGCTGTGGGATAGGGATGGCCTGCGCTGGTGCCAGCCCAGACTGGTACAAACGGCAGGCTTGCTGACAGTCCGAAATGATGGTTAAATATGGTTGATTGTGGCGAGTGGTGGCTGCATGGGCTATTGTTAGGGGTTCTGCCGAGCTTGCAGATAAGTTAAAGTACGTTGCTGTAGTGGCAATATCTACTTTGGAGTCGAGCGTGACCAGGGTGGTGCCGGGTGTCGTGGGATTGTGAGTGCTATCTGTGTTTCGGGTATGAGAGTTGTCTGCGTACTGGGGCGAAGCCCCTTATGGGCTCGGGCTGTCGTTGTCTCCCGTCATCGTAGTATCATGTAGTCACGGTATTAAAACAACGGGACACTCGTTTTCCAACGCCTCGCGCTCGAACGCTTCGTGCTTCAAAGGCACGAGGCTTACAGAAAAGCTGTTAACCTCTACCTCCAGACGCTTTAGTCTCCGTGGGAAAAACCTCCACGGCACCAAGAATACACTTAGACACGACATGCTTCGCTCCTCCTCAGGTTTTTTGTTAGTGGAGCTGGCCCGGTATTATTTGGCTTGTGTGGAGACTTCCCCAGTCCATCGGAATGAGATTCAGTACATCGACCCCCTCCCCCTCATGAAGGCTTCAAATGTGAAGGGAAGAAGTGGCTTTAAGAAAGAAAGCCTGCTGTGTGAACCAATGAGCTGGCTTAATAACAAAATATAACAAAAAAGTCTGAACTTGGCCCATGAAGAACTTTAAGCATTGCAGGGCCTCTCGATGCGGGTCATATTCACCTCGTTTATCAAACTTGAAGCCGTGTGCTGACGCTGTGGATCACGTACTGCCCCGCACAGCCCTGCTCAAATAAACTCCTCACTCGAAAATGTAGTTATTTGAATTAGTATTAACGGCGTTGACTCACATCCAAGGAGCGCACATTTCTCTACTTCTCTGCCATGCTGCTTGCGACGCCGAGTGGAAGTGGAACGGTGGGGCCGCTCTGGCTCGGAACGATTAAAGCTCACGTCAGCGAACGAGTTCCGGTTAAACGCCATAATGAGCACTATGGAGGCGACATGTGTTGTGTGCCCTACAAAGTTCTCCTGCAATTATTCGGGTTCGATGGACACAGCCTGCTTGCGGATTTGAGGTGAACAAAAAGTAACACATAGTTTGCTGAGCACTCGGGCTGAATGTAGGTGTTTCTGCACCTCGCTTCAGTGCCGTATGGTATGACTATAGCAGTAGATTTCTACACCAGCGGAACGTTTTCGAAGTATGTTGCTGGAAGGCGAAGTGAAAACAAAACTTTGTACAGGCAGCAATATTTAATAAATTGATTTTACAACCGTGAGGAAGCGGAATGCGATATAAGGGAAAAGTTAGTTTGTCCGAGTGTCTCGGTGCCCGTACTGCTATACGAGGTGTTAGGGAATGCACGGTTGTGACCCCTACTGGTGCTGTGTACCCCAGATGCCTACATGATTCCTTTCCGCAATGTGCGAGTGCGTCTTACGACGAATTTTACGATACAATATTTAAGAAAGGATAAGCGCAGACCAACGCGATAGCGTGGAAGCGTCTGCAAGCGAAACTAATCAACAAGAAGTGTCGGCGTAGTCGAAAAGCAGACAATGAATCGGCGACGCTCGGTGCTAGGGGGAGTGTAGATGCTGTGCCTCTGCACTAAACACCAGCTGGTGGCTCTTCTTTTTTTCTCTCTCTCTTTTTTTATTGCTTGAGCAATAGATGGAGAATTTCGGCAAACATTTTCGCCGTCAATCCGCGGATAGAGAGCAACAGAAGAGCAGAGGACAAAAGATCATGTATGGAGAGGGGTGCCGTCAGCCGACCCGGCGGCGGCATTGGCCGCGGTGGCGCTGCGTTCGCATTGTTTGCTAGAGAGACGCCAAGTCGAAGCGCGGCTCGCCACTTTCTCCTCACGACGCGCGCGTCACATGGGGTCTCGACACATTTCGTCACTGCTTGGCGATAACATAGATTGTGCAGCAAGTGCAGAGACGAGTAGGCGGCATAGGAGGGTGAAATTTGAATGACGCGTCGAGATGCCGATACCGATACTTGTGGACTACAAAAGGAGCAACATGCAACCAATAACGCTGTCAACGCGAGGTAACTCGGCTGCTCGTTTTCAGCCCAAATATTCATTCTGGCCGCCTTTTACTACAATGAGCGCACGCGGACAGTTTGCTGCTGATCTTTGTTGCTACGTTTTGACAGGTGTGGACTTGGCGCGGAAGGAAGCACAAACTACGATAAGAGTAGGCATGCAACACGCTCCAGTCCTTTCTCTTGAGAACTTCCCCGGTTCCGCCTAGTCGTCGCTATTAATTTAAGTTACGGGGATAGAACGTTCAGTGCGGCTGCTGTCTGTGAAGCACCCGCTGTTTGTGATTTAGAACAAAAGTGCCCCGCCCGTTCCGGGTAGCCGTGAGAAATATAAATAACGTATTTGTGCCTCTCTAAAGCGCCAATGATTGTAACGCTCAGGTGAATTTACTTAGTGATAATTAGAAAAACCAATTAAACTCCGGTTCTACCACGAAGGTGTAAAAGACATGACACCACGTACCGGGCCGAGGACATTTTACTTGGCGCACGCAACAGTGGCAGTAGGAATCCCTTGTGCTTCGTGAACTTTCTTATCCAGCTCCTGCTGGCATTAAAACTAAAGCGGTGGACACTGAAAGCCGATTTCGGTTTTTAGCCTGATTGTAACGTGCACGTAAATTTTGAGGCTACTTTAGCAAAAAAAGGTGTGTGTTAGAATCGTGCAAATACGGTACTGGGTACGGTACTGCACTCTGAAAGCATTTAAGATTTAGAAAAAGAGTTACAAAAAGGGTTACAGGTTCCCATTAATAAGATGTGTCCTGTTGTGGGCGATAGGCTCTGTCCAAATACTGACGGTGACTTGGAGGGAGAGAGTGTGCTATTACACAGAAATCAGTTAGTGGGATGTGATAGGGAGGTAATATATAGTATTTCCTTCCCACGCGGACAGTCCTGCGTCGGACAAACCAGCAGGCGTTTGAACGTTAGATTAAATTGGCTGATTGATTGTGGGGTTTAACGCGCCGCGCTACACAGGCGATGAGGTGCTCCGCACTGGAGGGCTCCGGATTATTTCGACCACCTGGGGATCTTTTAACGTGCGCCAAAATCTCAAACACATGGGCGTTTTCGCTTTTCGCCTTCACCAGAAAAGCTGCCGCCGCGGCACGGAATCAAACCCGGGTCCTTTGACAGAACTTTAGATTAACCCTTTGCCTGCCGTAGACGAGCTGAGCTTGTCCACACGGGTTTTAACGCTCTTCCCTAAGACTAGCTACACTCGTCCACACTAAAGCAAGCGCTTGCGCGCTACGGCAGTCAAGGTACCTTGAAATATGCTAATTTATTTATCATGTTATTCATGTTTATAATGTTAGTTTAATTTTACCGGTTTTATTCATTATACACATGATTTACCCCGGTTTTATCCAACATACACTTGTCTTGCAAAAAAAGCTCGGACGGAGCTTTTTTGCAGGACACTGCGGCCATGCGGTGAAACCATCTTCGAGCAACCATTTTTACGCAATAAAGAAATAAAGGAACGTTATTTCATGGAAATATTGGTGCCATGTGAAGCCATATTAGAGCAATCTTTTTACACATTAAAAAAATGCTATTTCATTGAAATATAGGCGCCGATTTCTTCAGAAAAAAAAAAGCTCTACAAATGGAGCGAGAAACCTTTTCCGGTAAATGTGGTACATTTTAATTTTTTTTCACAGTACAGAAAGGGTTAAAGGAACATGTATACGCAGTAAAAACCGCCCATATTCAAACGTTGCGGAGCATTGCCTCACGTTTAACTGTTACCGAAGCTTAGGGATACCACGTTCCTGTACCGGAACAGAGATGTGCAGAATCCGGAAGTCGTTGAGCCGTTCCATATATGTGATCGGGGCGAAGACGCAAGCGCGAGGCAGCCATTGGTGGCTCTGATAAAGAGTGAAAAGTGATATCTTGCCGCTTTGTCGTTGGGCACACAATGATGGTCGGGGGAAAGAGTGAAAAATGCTCAGGCTTGTTTTTCGTGTGTGTTTTTTTTTCATGCTTCCTATATATATCTTGTTCGTTTCAACAAAAAAAAAAGTGTAGTTGATAGTCGGCGCCCGTGTTGTCTGTTTGCTATTATGAAGTGGAGTGTTTTCGAGCAGTTCTTCCCTACGAGACGGAATTGAATTCAAACGTCTCAGGAATGACGAAAATAGCTAGAGACTTTTACCCGTGGCGCGTCGGTCAAGACGCGCATCGCCTCGTCGAGGCGTCTACGTACGCTGAGTGGTTTTTGTTTTTGCAGCTTTGGTTACACCGTGAGGTCGACGGGTTCGTTAACCGGCAGCTCGAAGGTGACGCGTACGCCATTGACCCGTCCTAGACGATCAACGACCTCTGATGTTTCATCTTAGACCCCGAAATCAAAGTACCCAATAGCAAAAAAACACGACTGACTTTCCCCCGTATCCTCGGGCTTTTGATGTTGCCGACCTCAGCTGGCTGCGGCCTACGTGACAAAGAGACTTCTTTGAGCAAAAAGGACATAGGCAAAGCGCCGAGATAACCCAGGAACAGAAATAGCGAGAAAAACGTTGGAGCGTCTGCCTTCGCTCTTCCTCGAGACGTTCTTTTTTCGCGTGTTTGTTTTCGATTTCTTTCTCAGCTCGTGTACGTGAATTTCGCCAACTATACCCAGCGTCACTAAGATCAACGACCGCATGAAAAATAGCTTCTCGAAAAGCTCGATGTCCCAACGTCGACTTTACCTGCTCCACTTGGCGCACGCGAAAGCCTGCGCTGGCGTTTTCTTTCTTTTTGGCACTCCAACCAGAACTTCCCTACGGCACTAGGTGCACGATGGCCGAAAATCACTTCGAAAATTCAAAAAGCGGTATTCATTTTCTCACAGCTTTCTTTTTATGCCATGGTGGTAGGCGCTAGAGAAAAATACTGCTGGTCGTTGAACTGAGCCAAGGTAAACGATGAAATGCACCATGTCTTAATTAAACTCCCATAAAGAAAGAGTCCCGATAGGCGGATCGTTTCGAATGGCGTTCGCGAATAATTATTCCTAGACAACGCCTAACGTTTATGTCCCGCCGTATTGTCACTGAGCGCCAATCTTGGTAAGGAATCCTGGAATAAGTAAAAAAAAAAAAAAAACCACATGTCGTTTTCGGCCTTAAAACAACTTTCACTATTTTACATCAGGAAGATCTACGGAAAGGCATCGCATGTTTTTGTTGACGGCTCGGTCACGGCGCCTTCGTCGGCAGCGGCAGTGGTTTTACCTGGGAAGGAACTGATTCAATGTTTCAAGATTACTTACAGGACGTCGTCTACCGCATCAGAACTGGTCGGTTTAGGCGAAGCGCTCAGCATTATTTCATTAGAAACTCCACAGCAGTGGACTATATTTTGTGACTGTAAACCGGCGCTGCAGATGCTAAGGTATTCAATGTAGCAAGGCGCATTTGATCAGCTGACCACTGATGTCGCTAGCTTATTCAAAGAGTTGTGTGATAAGGGTGGTGCTTCAGTGGATACCAAGTCACTGTAGCATCGCTGGAAATGAGTTGGCGAATGTAGAAGGACAGCAGGCACACCACAATGGAACTTTCTTGGCTATACCCTTGTACGAATACCAACTAGCTCGAACCGACACGTTTTTGGCTATACCCGACACATGGCAAGATGCCAACGCGATGCGCTACCGAGCACGTAAACAAGCTACAGCCTTGCAATCGTGTGACCCGCAGAGTCGTTATGACCGGCTTCACAGTCTCGATACAGACAAAAGTTCTGGCTCATTCATGCTCCTCGACTTCGCAGAAGTCAAGAGACCTTGCTACACAGGCTGCGACTTGGAGTAGCACTGACTCGTAAGTACCTCCACAAAATCGGACGAGCGCACAGCTCGGACTGCCTTCTGTGCAGTTGTCCTGAGACTATCGAACATTTGCTCAGCGTTTGTCCAAGGTACTCTAGTGAGCGAAAGAACCTTGAGGCAGCATTTCTACGCTAGGACACTCGCCCTCCGCCCGAACAAAACATTTTGTGCTCGTGGGCTGACAACAGGAAACAAAGCCTAGCCGTTGAAGCAGTGTTAATGCGTAGCATGTTTTGCCGAGTGCCGCTCCCCCTCCCTCCCTCCCCAGCCAGGACCAACAGTAGCTATAAACGTTGGCCAGGACCGTGTAACGCTTTGCATTCGGAAATAACTGGTCGCAGGAAATTTTGAAAAACTAAAAAAATAAAAAGAATATCATAAAATTACTGGAAAGGGCGAAACGCGTACCGCCCTGCATTTCCACAACAATGCAGATTACGCAGAAGTTCTAAATGTAATCGTTGTAATAGCGTGAACGGAGATAATTCGTCGAAGGCAATTTTTAAAAACCCTGAGAATAAGAAAAAAACATAAAAAAATACGGTAAATGGCAAACCGTACAACGCCATGCATTTCCACAATAATGCAGATTTTGCAGAAGTTCCACCTGTAATCGTTATGTTAGCGTAAATGGAGATATTTGGTCCAACGAAATTTTGAAACTCTAAGGAGTTAGGGAAAATATAAAATAATTACGGACAATGGCGAACCGCGTAACGCCCCCCATTTCCACAATAATGCAAATTTCGCGGAAGTTCCAAACGTAATCATTGTAATAGCGTAAATGGAGATAATTGGTAGAAGTAAATTTTGAAAAACTATGAGATACGACAATATAAAAAAATTACGGAAAATGACAAACCGTAGAAAGCCTTACATTTCTACAATAAAGCAAATTTACAATAAATCAAATCTACAATAAAGCAAAAAAAATGATTAGTTATAAAAATTTACACTTATGACAAGCGGCATAAGAATGCTACGCATTAGTAGACAATTCTCTGAATTTCTTAATAAGGAATTTTTGTATTCCTTATTGACTCTTTTGTGTATTATTGGCTCCAGGTTGCAAAAAATTCAACAGACTGACGTATGGTGTCTTATATTTCTTTTTTGCATGGGCGGTAATCATTTGTTGACACGTGGACTGTTATAATCTGATTCCGCACCCCGTTGTATGCGAGACGTTTATTAGTCTTACTGATTGATTGATTGATTGATTGATTGTAGGGTTTAACGCGCCGACGAAACGCAGGCGATGAGGCGGGCCGTAGTGGAGGGCTCCGGATTAATTTTGACCATCTGGGGATCTTTAACACGCGCCGAAATCTCGTACACACGGGTGTTTTTGCTTTTCACCTCCATCGGAAAAGTGGACGCCGCAGCCGGGAAGCCAACCCACGTCCTCGCTCACAACAGCACAACGCCTTACCCACGGAGCCACCGCGGCTTGTTATTGGTCTCACGCATGCGCACAGTTCATTCGCCGATGTCCCTGCCATTTCTCCGACCTTCCATATTCCTTCCTTTCTCTTTTTGTACCCAGTACCTTCACCCCAGTTGGAAGTAGCAAGACCAACCGACCTCTTCTCCTTTTCAATAAACATTTACTCTCTCTCTCTTTAGAAAAACTAATGAGACATGAAGATAGAAGTTCTCCTTCAGTCGAATCAAACACTTTAATTAAATAAAAAAAATAACTTTTTCTCTCACTCCTGACGCAAATGCACTGAGAACACAGTGTGTACCCTGCATAGCTCCGAGGATGTTTTATCCCAATACTATATGACGAACTTACCCTGGTTGCATATTTAAAATCGCTCCTCGAGACTTAATTCCTGATTCAAACGGAATTCTTTCACGGTATTTGAACCCGCGCTACCGGAACTGCACGAAACGCAGAACTGAAGGCTCCAACGAACGAGCTATCTGGCTGGATTAATTCACACTCGCACACCGGAATTTATAAGCAGCTCGTCTATTCCATTTCGGTCCGGCCGACCGAAACTGTTTTATTCCACGAGTCGCCGCGTCTAAATTTATCATTTCTTGATTGAAGCACGTAATGTAAGTCCCAATCGTGCCTGCACGCTTGCGTAATTAACAGCGGCTGCATATTTGCGGCACGCGGCACATTTTACCCGAGAACAGACTGCAAGCTGCCTCACCTTTTCCAAACCTCCAAACCGGAAATGTTAACAGTAATTATTAATTTTTAATGCGTACCATGCTTTGCCGAGTACCTCCACAGCCAGGGCCGTGTAACGCGATGCATTTCCGCAAAAAATGCAGATTTGGTGGTTAATACTTATAATAGGGTAAATAAAGGCAATTGGCGGGACGACATTATGAAAAAAACAAAAAATAAGAAGGCATAAAAATGAAACTCTTACAAGAATGGTCTGACAGAATCAAAAATATGCATCATATACTGCCTCCGGAAAACGGAAGAATAAACACAAAAATCCGCACAAGAACGTTCGAAATACTAATGAAAAATAGCGAAAATGAGCGAACCGTGCAATGCCCTGCATTTCCACAAAAATGCAAATTCAGCGGAAGTAACACCTTTTGTCGTTATAATAGCGAAAATGGCGATAATTGGCCGAACAGAATTCTGGATAAACACAAAACGGGTAAAACAGAAAAAAAATAATATTTACGCAATAATGATCTAAAAAATGAAAACGTGGGCATCTTATACAGCTCCCATCAAACGGAATAATAAACGAAGGAAGTCCGCAAAAGAAGGTTCAACATACGAATAAAAATTAGCGTAAATGAACAACTATCTTCGAAAAAGAAAAAAAAAGCGTGATTAGAGAAGTAAAGCCACTTCGTCGCTGTAATGCTTTAGACTATCATCATTGCCGAGATAAATAAACGAAAACTTGAAAATAATAATATATTCCAAAGTCTTTCGCTCCCGGTAGCCATGCATTTCTGAAAAGAACAAGCATCATAAGAATGGTACGCATTAATGAGAATGGTACGCAATGAATTTCTGCAGATTCTTTCTATTTTCTAAAACAGGCATGAGAAATAGAAAGCGTGGCGAATCTTGCTGATTTTTATATAAGACGAGCGCAGCGTATATACCTCGAAGCGAACTTTACTTCAGAACAAACTTTCAACATTGGTTAGGTCTGAGTGTTTTTAATTTAGCTCTTTTGCCACGAACACAGTCAGCCGATGTGCATAGAGCAAAGTGCTTTTCTAGTTCTGTTGAATCGACAAAGCTGGAACCACATCTTTTCAAAACAGAAACAACAACATCCTGACCAGAAAAAGCCGCCCGCCCGCATCTTCCCACGAGGGGAACTCGAGTAAATGCGTCGCATAGGGGTGATCGTATTGCGTGAAAGTTGCGTAATTGGGTAGTTTGTGGTTACCGTTTGGATGTGGGGAGGGTTTGGAATGCTTAACTTGTTGACGGTACTGTTGCTTCCATCGCTTATACTTCATCTGGAGCCAAACGAAAGGCAAGCAAAGACGCACTTGACTGAAGTTCGAACGCCCGATCCACACGGCGGACCAAAACGATTATTCTGACCGCGGTCCGCGCATCACGTGACAGGACGTCACCAGTTCGCGCGGGCCGCCGTTGGTCCGGGCAGGACCGCGGCCCTCGCGGGCCAAATATTCGCCGAGGGTTTACCGTCCGCGGTCTCGACGGCGGACCGCGACATCAATCAGCGTGGTCTGACAGCTCCCGCGCCGCGTGGGCGGAGCCGGGTCCAGTTGCGCCAATAGAGAATGGCGCAGGCAGCGCGGCTGTTTCGAAGCGCTCGAAGGAGCCTGTCAATCACCCCCGCTGGGATAGGCGGCGGGCTAGGCTTACAATCGCGACGCATACTTCATCCGCGCTTTTACTGGCGAGTCCTACGACTCTTACTAGTGCAATGCTAGCCGTCATTATCACTTTGTTTCACGCATGTGGACCTCAATTTGCGGGAAGCGTTCGGTTCCAGCGAGCGGTGACGAGCCGTATGCAGCCCGCATCACCCCGCCGTCGCCGCTCGTAGTGTCGCCTTCGTGCGAACGACGCCGGCGGCTGCGTGAGCGCTCCCGCCCGGCTGGCACGCGGGTGGCTGTTACTGTGGGGATGAAACGTTTCGTGCAGGCTTGTGCGTTACAACATGTTGTCGCGGCCAAACGGCGCCTGTGTTCAACCTTCCAGCTTGCGTGTTCAGACGGTCGGCCATTCCCGGTCCGCTCAGCCGGCCCGCCGTGTGGATGCGCTCTGCTCTGGATTCCGCACGCCACAACTTGGTTCCGCAGTCCCAGCTCTTTTCGACACATCCACTTTTTAACCCAGCACGACCTTTTCGGCGCAAGGTAGTCTTCTTCATCAACGTACAAAGCTAACGCCATAGCGGCCAAACGACGCTTGCGCTCTGTTTACATTTCGACTGCTCCAAAATGCGCGCGGAACCGCGAAACCAAGCGCAAAATACACATAAAACATGTACGCAGCGGGCGCGAGCCGTTCGTATGGGTTCGCGAGTTCGTCTGGTTGGAAGCACTGTGGTGGAGAGTGTTTCTGGGTTGGACCGCTCTGTCGTCTGCTACGGCGGTCCGCCGTGTGGATGCTCTCGGCGCTGCATCGGACCGCGGCGGGCCGTGACGCGGCATCACGTGACCGATCGGACCGCGGACTCGGTCCGTCGTGTGGATCGGCCTTTATATACACTGCGCGCGCTGTCGAGGGAGATGAGTATGGGGGAAAGACGCGCATGCGCGCAATTCCGTACACAAGCGCGCGCCCTTTCCACGCCCCCCATCACGCTGTTGTCACGCAGCTGTCACGCCGGTAGCACGCCGCTATCACGTGTACACCTGCCGCTGTTGCTGCTAAGCGCGACGGAGCGCACGGGGTAACTACTGCGCATGCGCGCGCAGACGCGGTTCCCCCCGCACCGCCGCAGCTGTTGTTGAGAGCGACGAGGCGCACGCGGCAGCTACGGCGCATGCGCGCGCAGACGTGCTCCTGCCGCACTGCCGCAGCTGTTTTTGAGAGCGAGGAGGGTACGGGGGAGAGGCGCGCACCTGCGCCTCAACGTGACGTCATGAGCTGCGGACGCCTATGGACGGAGGAGTTGGCGAGCCTAAGAAATGCTCCGAATTTAAAAACGGGGTGCCAAAGGCTTTTTTCTGACCGCAAATTGGTATTCCGAGTGCGCATATCAGCCATCAAGGATTGAACAAGCAAGCAAACAAGAGGTAATGAGTGAGAGAGCGCGTAGCCGTTAGCGGACACTCACACTTGCTTTTCAGACAGACCAAGTCACAAAAGCCGGAGATTAAGCGAACGCCTGTTCAAAAATTTTGCCGCGTATCTGCTCCTTTCCTTGCAAATGTCGTCAAAAGACGATAGTCTTTGTAGACATTTGCCAAGGAAATGCCCCCTTTTGCTTTCCCCCTCCCCTCCCGTGCTGTTCCTGTACCGTCGCGCTCATCCCAAGGTAAACACACTAAAGGTTTGCGCAAGGCGATTTGAATTTACCGCGTTCCACTGCTACAGGCGGAGTTCCTTGATGCCAGCGCTGCAGTACGGCGGAGACGCGCGTGAATCGAGGCGGCCGACTACAAGGTCTATAGAACCGCACGGCCGTGCTCCACGTGCGTTCCAAGCAGAACGTGGAACCTAGCTAGTGGAACCTTTCGTTGCTGTTGCCGCGTGATTTTGCATATGCCGCCAGGAAGTGGCGGTTTTCTGCTGCAGTAGATGTAGAATATCATTTCCTATCGAAATACCAAGCTTACAGGAATTTTTACACGAAGGAACACTGTAAATATCCCCTGTGTACTAATTTCCTGTCTTATATTTCCGTAATGTCTTGTACTTGTTCAACAAAGTTGACAAGTATGAACATATAAACCGGGCTTATACGTTTACATTTGGCTGTGAGTATACAAGACTATTGCGCAGCAAGCATTTTACTTTTGCCGGGTGGCTGAACCGAGTTACAGACGGACAGACAGACAGACCAAAATTTCTGGGTTTAAGTAACCCAAGAAAGACTATCGTCTTTAAAACACACCTTCCTGGCACCGGAGCAATAAGACAGTAAGGGTACACAGCGGGGCACACGAGACATCGCCGATGTCGTGTCAGGGCACTCAGTACGTTTGGTCGCGCACGTGTCTGCTTCCGTGATATCACCCACCATCACAGGCTCTCATGAACCACCCCCTCACGTTATCTTAATTAGAAACCAAACACACCCCTTCCGTCTCACCCCCACTTGTCCAACATGCGGACACTAATGTATATATATATATATATATATATATATATATATATATATATATATATATATATATATATATATATATATATATATATATATATATATATATATATATATATATATAGTAAGGAAATGAGGGGCTCGTTGAGGAAATACAGAAAGATAGGTCAGCAGTCTACAATGCCAAAGGGGGCATAGGGGTGTGGTTAGGCTCTTTTCTTTTTCACTACGGTTAATGAAGTAAACATTTTTTTAATATACAGAAGAAAGAAAGAAAGAAAAACACGCGCCCAGAGTGGGGACCGAACCCACGCCTTTCGATTACATGTCGAATGCCTTACCAATTCGGCTATCTGGGCGACTGTGTTCTCCTTCACTTTCTGGGCTATTTATATTTACTGGAAGTGTATCTGACGCTTGAGGGTGGTAGCCAGCGCCACTCTGACTGCACGGGGAGATACACTTCCAATAAATATACACTTCCAGTACACTTCCAGATACACTTCCAGATTTTGCGTGCTCAATGCGCACACTACCTAGTTTATTGTTCGCTAGACATAACTGGAAAAATTCCGCTATGCTCTTTTGTTTCGGGCATCGCAAACAAAAAAACTTCATTTTCAGCTGTGGCCTTTGCGTTGATGCCATTTCGCCGTCCCCCTGGACACCGAAGATACGACGTAGGAGGTCAACCGCACCGAGTGCGTGCGACGACACCGGCACCACCGGCACGTCGAGCGCGTGGGGTTGGCAGACTATGGGGTCTTCGTCGTCACTTGCGTCAGTTTTGTCCTGTGACATCTGCCAGAATAGCATGTCGGCTTCGGCGTTGAGTGAGCCATGCTCCTGGATCCGCTGACTGATCGAGTATGATGGCTCGCTCGGCGGCGCGTGTCGACGCGGGAGTTTTAAAACAGCGGCGCCGAATGCGTGTGGAACTCGGAGGAGCACTTCAGGCACAGCGGTGGGGTTTTCGCTGGGACTGGAAGACTAATACAGTTCGTTATATTCCGTGTTACGTTATAATAAGGTTTGAATATATATATATATATATATATATACATATATATATATATATATATATATATATATATATATATATATATATATATATATATATATATATATATATATATATATATATATATATATATATATATATATTCACTGGCGAGGCGCGCAGGCAACCATGAGAGTGTCATTGGTTGCGGCGGGCTCCGTGGAATGGAGCTTTACTGTGCTCAGCACATGACTGTGTGGCACTCTACCTCACCGAACGCAAAGTATTGCCTCGAGTCCGTGCGATTAATTATATCTCTGTTGACCCCACCGCTGAGAATCGGGTTGAAACAGAGCAGACGACGTACGCCGGTTATTTTCTTCTTCGGTGTGCGGGTGCAGTAGCCCAAGCTGCGCCATATCCGTGGCGCATCGGCCATGTCTGTGGCCGTTTCCATTGTTGCCAAGCTAAGAAATTGACGGCAAAACTTTTCAATGAATACCACCTCTAAGGGTGGTTTGGTATCGTTTAGGTAGGTTCAGTGGTACTGCGCGTCATGCCGGCTTGCTTAATTAACGTTCTGCATCACACCGGACGTGCAGCGCTTTAGCCTAACTGGGAACGGATTATTGCAACCCCGACGTCACACCTTCTAGAAAAAAACCATTAACACGACGATTACGATTTCCACTTCGCAAAATTTCACGTGTGCACTACTGCACATAAGGAAAGATTAAATCGCCGGAAATTACTGCAGGCCATTTCACGGCCAGCAAAAACACCAGCATGAAATGAGGTTGCAGGAGATCGAAGTACCGATCTTTCAACAAAGGCAAGCCTTCTGGTTACCTCAGTTGGTCAGAATAACTTAACTGCGCGCGGTTCCATTCTTCAATAAAGGCAGGTATTTATTTCTTCGTGCATCACTTTTCAATCCCTAGCTAGTGACTGAATAGGCACGATATCGTCCCTAATGAAAATAGCGCATGTACGTTTTTTAAGGCCTATATCTAAGCATTCAGCAAGTGTGCCAGATGTTCCGAAGCCTTGTAAATCACGCACGCCGCTCGAGTAGGTCACGGCAGAATGATTATCCAAAAACATCGTCGTACAAGCAGGTGCTAACCATCTGTAACAAGCGCTTCTCAAGACCATCCGGACAGGATTTGAAGTCTGTCAGGCTCAAACTACATCGTATATGGAACTCCACGGCACACGCAGAGGGAGTTGTGTCTCCTTCTAACGTAGAATTGTATACGGCCCTGCTAGCAAAGTAGTCAGACCTTGCATGTGCGCGTTTCTTCGATGCTTGTGCATCACGATCCTGTTTGTATAGATGGATCAGCGAAGCAGGCACTGGAAATGCGCTTAGACCTTGACACGTGCCTTCCAATTCGTATTTATTTCTGAATTCAGCTTAGATAGCTGCATGGGCGAAACAGGCGAGCTCCTCTTTGTACTAACGAACATGGCGATGCGTATTCCAGGCAGAACTTTAACTTGTTTTCTGTGCTTGGCAAGCGCTCGCTGCTTCTCTCCCTGTTATGGAAACCAAATTAAGATCTCAGTTTAAGTTACCATGCTCTTGCAAACACACTCACAACAGAGTCTAGAGGTACGTGCTGTGAGGACGGATATTCGTAGTCCGCTTATTCGTTTTCAAGAGAGGCACTGTTGTAGCTTACATGCGACTCTGCAATCACGGTGCCTTTGGTTAGAGCGCGTTCTGATTGAAAATGGTATAACGTCGGCGCGAAATGGAAACTCCGAAAGCAAGCTCAGCAGCGCGGGGACGTCGTTAGGATGTCTCCAAAACAGCATGGAAGCATCTTGTAGAGGATGGCTTTCGCCATAGTGCTTAACGTTGTGCAAGATGGATATATATATATATATATATATATATATATATATACACAAAGTAGAAGTACGCTCTTCGGAGACTTTATTTCCAACGTTTCGACCTGAGACAGGTCTTCCTCAGGAATGAACGCTTTGGGAACGCTTTGGATTTTACCCAAAGCGTTCATTCCTGAGGAAGACCTGTCTCAGGTCGAAACGTTGGAAATAAAGTCTCCGAAGAGCGTACTTCTACTTTGTGCGTATTCCTGCAGCAACTAAGGACTCCACTTCACGACTATATATATATATATATATATATATATATATATATATATATATATATATATATATATATATATATATATATATATAGAGAGAGAGAGAGAGAGAGAGAGAGAGAGAGAGAGAGAGAGAGGGCGGGGGGGGGGTCTTTTTTAATGTGAGCCGGTGAGATCATCCCTGCGGGCGGCAGGGCTTGCTCCGCCAGATGGGGATGACTACAGTGATGAGATGTGAATGTTGGGCATTACGGGTACAGCAGCAAGATGGCAAACCATAAACGTTGAAAACAAGATGGAAGGAAATGTTGCTAGCAAAGGTGTGCGGCAACGAAATTTAATACGAAAATTTTTAAAATGAACTCTGAACAAAATACAAAGTAGACGTTGCAAAGGAACGGAAGAACACCAAACCAACTTAAAAGATAACAGTGTACATCACCGTGCAGACGAGTACATATTTTGAGAAACTTTCACAGTTCACGATCTAAACGAAATTTTGCAGTTCAGGTCCACGTAGGATACCGAGCAGAGCTTTAGTTCCCAAGGATTTGTCATTTTCTTGGCCCAAGGCACAAGAAAATTACAAACTTTACCTGCCTCCATGTCGTACACAAGACAGGGAGCCAGCTGCAGTTTCTCGCAGAGCAGGGAATCGAGGGAAGATACTCAATCGGGACAGCGGTGAAACGTTCAAAGCTTTCTTGAATCTTAAACTTCGGGTAAACGCTGCGTTGAAGCGATAGTGGAGGGCGGTGGGGGGGGGGGGGGGGGGTAGTACTTCTTCAGGCTGCGCGTTCAGGCAGCGTAACAAGCATATAATTCACTATGTGGGTCGATAGCCTGCAGTAATCTATTCGTAAATGAGCAGTCCAACTATTTTCGGTGCTAATGTTTGCCCATATTAACGCTTCCACGGCCCCTCCCGCGGTGAACCAGCCCCCTTATGACACCACGTATGAGCAACAATAAGGAGCTGCTCCGAGTCTGGCAGTGGAATTGCAGAGGGTACCGCAGGAAACGCCCCAATCTGCAGATGCTCATTCAGTCTATGGAGGTACTCCCTGTAGTTATTGACTTGCAGGAAACAGGCACTGCAGTTAAGCTCCCGGGTTACAAGGCGTTCCATTGTATGACCAATTCAAAAACGGCGGTCTTGGTTCAACGGAATGTGCCAGCACAAAGATATCAGTTCGATAGCGTTGATATCGCACATGATCTTGTCGCCCTATTTCCTCCTAAATGACATGCCCTTAGGATATACATACTTAACGTATATAGCAGCCCCAAAGATACTGGGCACAAATTTGCTCATTTATTTTCTCTCGCGAAGCAGGCAGCCCAGAATCACATGCTGATCATAGCAGGGGACTTCAATGCCCCTCATTGGGGATACTCTCATTGTACAAAGAAGGGTCGCCTGCTATGGGAACAAATACAAGCCCACAGGCTTGTCATTGAGTCAGATTCGTCGACCCCCACCATAATTGGCAATAACGTCCAAAAAGACTCATCCCCAGACCTAACTCTCACTCACAAAATCAAGCGCTGCCGTTGGACCTGCACCGATACATCGCTGGGCAGCGATCACTTAATTATTCAAACGGATATCTTCCTCGACAACACCATTCCGCCGCAACCCAGACAAACCTATTTTACTAATTGGGATGAATTCCGCAACGTCCGTGCTAATACCCCCTCGCAAGAAGTTAGCACCGACAACTTCCAGGACTGGGTAGACAGTATCATCTCCGATGCCCGACTTGTAAGCACTCGCTTAGACCCGGAAATTCCATTGGATGTAGTAGATTCCAGGCTATAGCACATGTGGGAAGCATTCAAAAGCGTACAACGCCGCTGGCGCAACAACAGGCACAACTGTAAACTCCTTCTGAAGCTAGCTGTGTTAACCGAGTCAATAGAAAACCACGCTGCCGAATTAGCGCGAGATCAATGGGGCCAGATCTGTGATCAGATGAAGTGAAATTTAAGTATGAAACGCACATGGTCACTTTTCAGACATCTTCTAGACCCCGAATGGTCCAAGACAACTCAGTTAAATCGGCTATCTGCCATAGTTCATAATTTCCCGGGCACAAATTAGCAACTTCTCAATAAGGTACGCTCTCTTTACATCCCGAGAGGAGATAGACAGGCTCTTCCGTCCTATTCAGGGGAAGCTAATGCTGAACTAGATGCTGAAATAACGGAAGCGGAGGTACGAGCCACCCTCCTCCACATTCTCCCAGGGTCGGCCCTAGGACCAGATGGCATCATAAATAAGATGCTCCGTAACCTAGACGAACAATCTATTTCAACACTTACAAAATACTATAACAATTTTTGGAAACTCGGCGTTCTACCCCAGTCCCGGAAGTGCGCAAAAATTGCCCTGATACCTCAACCGGGGAAGCCACTAAATATTGAACATCTTCGGCCCATCTCCCTCACTTCATGCGTTGGAAAAGTACTAGAGCACTTCATCCATGTTCGCCTTGCGAATTATCTCAACTCAACATATTTTCTTTCGCAATCCATGATTGGCTTTAGATCAGGATTGTCCACTCAGGATATTCTTCTTCAACTATCCTGGGAAGAATTCCCCCTCCGTCAAAAATGGACACGGCCGCTGTACTTGCCCTAGGCCTCACGAAGGCATTTGACAGCGTATCACACAAGGCAATCTTGCAAGGGCTGGAAACAGCCTCCCCTGTAGAACTTACTTAAAACTACGTCAGGAACTTCCTCACGTCTCGCACTGCAATTATTCAGGTTGGAGACGTCACATAAGACGTTGTTGAAGTACCCTCAGTTGGCACTCGCAGGGCGCCGTACTGTCTCCGCTGTTGTTTAATCTCGCCCTTCTCAACATCCCCAAGAGGCTGGAAAGAATCCCTCACCTTCACTTTAGCCTCTACGCGGATGACATTACACTCTGGGTACCGAGCGGTAGCGATGCCCTTATAAGAAGCCCTACAAGCTGGTGCACAGGTGGTTGTCGAGGAGGCGAGTGCAGCAGGACTCAACTGTTCACCTGAGAAATCTGAGCTCCTTCTTCTGCCCGGGAAGCGTAGATCGGAAGCCCCACCAGACATAAAGATTCAGATTGGGACCAACACCATCCCAACAGTACGAAGTATCAAAATTCTTGGTCTTGTCATACAGCGTAACAGATCAAACACTAAATTTATATCGCAAATTACATCGCATGTAAACCAAACTGTCGGCCTAATTCGACGAATAGCCACCCGTCACAAAGGACTCAAGGAGTAAGAAAGACTCCAGCTGGTACAAGCTTTCGTAATAAGCCGCATCACCTACTCCCTCCCTTATCTTCATGTAACAAAAACTGAACTCCAGAAAATTGCCTGCCTCATTAGAAAAGCTTACAAGGTCGCGTTACAAGTGCCCATGAACGCATCCACTGCTCGACTCGAACGTCTGGGGGTCTATAATACCGCGGAGGATCTCGTGGAAGCCCATCATATTAATCAACTGCGGAGGCTTTCGTCTACCTCCACCGGAAGGCATATACTGTATCGTATGAAGCTGCGCGCCCCTTTAATTACTGATAAGAGACTCCCCGCTCCCCGCGATACCCATGCGTGTCTTACAGTCCGCCCCATACCGCGCAATATGCACCCCATTCATCACAAGGGTCGCAGGGAGCATAGACCCAGAGAGCTGTGCCGGCCCTTTCCAATAAATCCAGGCATACTTTATGACGACGCGGCGGACTATCGACACCTAGCCGCACACGCAGTGGCAGTAGTCGACCGACCAAATGCCTCCCCTATCCCCTCCCTTGCCGTCCGTACCACCTGTCCCGCGACGGCGGAAGAGACGGCAATTGCACTAGCCTTAGCTCAACGGCCAGCCCCCGCACTCTTAATATCTGCTTCCAAGACGGCCGTTCAAAATTTCGCCCGGGGTCTAATTACTCCGCAGGCCCTCCAAATTGCCTCCCAAAAATCCACCCACCACCCCGATAGAGCTGATCTGGACCCCAGCCCACACCGGTGTGAGGGGTAACGAGGCGGCCCACGCTGCTGCTCGAGAACTCACTATCCGAGCAGGCCCCGGCCTTGGCCCCTCCCACGGTGCCAGATCGGCTCGAGATAGCCTCCTCAGCTACCACGACTTGGTCCTACACTACCGTCTCTCCCGCCGCGCGTTTCCCCCCGCTCATTTCAGCCTTGATAACTCCCAGGAACGCTCGTGGCGGCTCTTGCCGACCGACTTTTCCATGTCGTGCAGTGCTGCACCATATTCACCCCTCACTATTTCCCTCTCCCAACTGCCCTTCGTGCGGTGCTCTAGCCACCGGGTCGCACTCCGTGTGGGCATGTCCTAATGATCCCTTCCCCTCCATAGCGTGTGACGAGCAGTGGGAGGGGGCGCTGGGTATCTCGGATCCGGGGATGCAAATCTCCCTGGTGAACCGAGCAACCGCTTTCGCCGTCAGGCTCATGCCACCGACCACCGCGCCCTCTTAACTGCCTTGTACAATATAGTTTCTCTCTCTCTCTCCATGCTTACTTGTGAATAAATAAAACATGAATAATCCAATCCAGGGGCCGTAGTTATTTGCACCTTGTGGACAGTAAAATCTGAGCGAACTAAGCTAAAATTTAATTATCCGGGGCCCACAAATACAGCGTTATACACCAAAGATATCCCTTAAAGCTTGCCAATTTGTGTTTTAAAAGCAATTTCCAAGGGTCTTCAGGCATACGTTTTAGATCCTCGCAGATTTTCTGGACAAACCCACACTGAGGACACGACTATGCGTGAAAGTTTTTGATGACTGTTGAAAACCTCAAAGCACTATAGGGGCGTTTTTGTTACCTTACAGTGTTTCCTTCCGTAAGGCCACAAAAAAGAGAAAGAAATGGTGTCTGGAAACACCCCTCTTGACCGGACAAATGGAGAATAACGCAGTTTAAATTGAACTAATTTGAACATACCCCTCTGCATCGCCACTAAAGGCTTCCCCACAATCTCGAAAATTTTTCATAAATTGCTCACACTCATAGGTGCGGTCATTAAGTACCCTTGCGAATATTTGAGGGGTATCAATACCATCGAAGGTCTGCGGCCGCGTAGTTATAAGGATGATTAAGAACAAAAAACAAAACACAAAAAAAAAAAACTAACGTGTTGGCGGCGTGGGGCTGCCTGAGTGGAATTCTGAGGGCCAGAAAGTGCAGTTCCTTTCATTTCACGAGGAGCACTGTTGCGGTGGCAGTACTGCTATCGAGGCCATGCCTAATTAGGGGAAAAGTGAATTGCCCTGATACAATCGTCGGGCTATTGTCGGTTCGCTCGATATGTAGAGCGTACGCTTACGCCGTGAGGGTGCCCTGAACGGTCAGCGAGAAGCCACGCTAATAGGCACGGTGGTTCAATGCCCCCTTAAATGCCGAGAGCCACAAAAGGGGGCCTGAGCCCGCAGGCTTTAGAGAACCTCAAGCATCGCACCGGGCTCGGGGATTCACCAAGCACTGTGAAAGAAGCGCACCACAAGTGCCCGTTGCGGGAGACTTCGCATGCACATCCACCCGGACAGCGGTCATTGAAGAGGAACGTTAGCGGACTTTGTTCCCAAGCTGAAGCACACGCTCGTTAGCGTCCCTATTGTTGGCGGCCGGGCTGGCCTTGACAGAATTGTGCACTTTTTGGGCGTTTCGCGAACGGACTTGCGAGCGTTTCTTTGAGGGTTCGGGGTGAGGGCTCCCCTGAGCTGTGTCGTTTGTCCGCGCCTAGCCCTTACGCTGTTACGAAAAATTGCGTCTTCATTTGTGAAATTCAGGAAGAAAAAAAAATTGTCCATTTTTCATCCTACGCCAGCAGGCCATAAACTTATATGCTTATAGGAAATACTCAGGCGGCCGATGTCTGTGCCGAGTAGCGGGATATGGATTTTGTCTGTTTTGGGGGCGAAGTACCTTAGGGGCTCGGGTTGTCGTCGTCTCCTGTCGTCACGGTAAATCAAGTTGTCAAACTATGGTAAAAAAAAACCAAGTGTATAATGAATAAAACCGGCTCAAAATGAACTATCATAGTTTAAGCGAATTTAAGATACAGGAACAACCAGGATTTGATGGCATAAATAGAAATTTTTTAAACTCCGTCTCGGTTTCAAACGCCAGGTCTTCTCCTGTAAAGCACACTTTTTAGCATGCTTCGGCGTGTGACACGAAGAAACTGACGGCCAGTCTGTCTCCTTTAACTGCTTAAATCCATTTCCACGCAAGAGAGGGCGCCACCGCCTCAGCAAACATTTAAGTGCTCGTCTCACCGGCGCTTCTCAGGCGCCCAATCAGCGCGCGGAGTGTGGCAAAAGGCATGAACGGCCTGCGCGTTGGCTTTAGAAACGCTCTTTTCTGCGATGGATGCTTGCCCATTAGCCACGATTTTGTTATGGGGAACACTTGCCCAAAGTGCATGCTTCGTACCTCCTCAGGTTTCCCGTTAGTAAAGATGGTCCGGTGTTTACCTTCCTCCCTAACGCTAAAAAAGAGTGGTGCGACTACATTCAAATCTCAGCATCATCATGTTAGTGATGACTGGGTCATTCATCAGGTAATGAAAAAGCGGCGAGAACGACGGATCGGTCGTACGGTACGTACGTAGTCAGAAATGCACTGTTTGAATCTGGTATACAAGGAAGGAAGTAAGGATGTAGTAGGAAGGCAGGAAAGTTAACCTGTCTAGAGCCTAGTTTGCTATACTGCAAGTAGGTAAGGGAAAATAGGGGGAAAAAAGAAAAGAAAGAATGAAGAAAAGTTGGAGCAGACACGTATGTCCAGCGCTGAAGCACTGACACTGATTGACACTAGGGGTGTTCAGTCTAAAGTCTGGTGTTTAAGTTCGTCGCCTGTAAAAAGCGTAAGAGTTCCTTGGTCGCCTTCTGAGCGGTGTTGCGTCTTGTAGCGAGTTGTAGCGACCGCAGTCTGCCGGTAGCGGGGCCGGTCGCCGTCGCTCCGTCGAGCCAGGACTAGGGGAGAGCTTAGAGCAAACTCAACAGGTTTATTTACATTTTTACAGTGAGTTGTCGAGATGAAGACAGAAGACAGATCTTGGCGGGCCGCAGCACGCCCTTTTTGTTGACCCCCGATCCCTAGTTCCCTAGGTTGGGGATCCCCATACAAAACAATGCGGACCAATGGTGAGGTGTAAGTTCCTCGCTGTGAAGCACCGCCCTCGGGTAGGGACACGCCTTTCAGGTATGTCGACAGATGCACGGCACACACACACACACACACACACCCTTGCCACTCGTCAGGAGCATCTAGTCGGTGTTGCTGTAGTAGAAGGGGAAGAACGGAAGACGCGCGAGCGCCTCGTATCTTTTTGGTGTCCGCCGCGCGCTGCGTTCCCACGGTGGGGTTCTCACACATACTTCCCAGGGAGCTAACAAGGTTCGTGGAATCACTCGGAAGGGTTAATGGCTTGACCATTGCCATGCCTTCTTCGCTGTGCTGCCGCCGCCACTGGGTCCCATTGTCCGGTCGTCGCCGTCTGGGCTTTCACGCGCACACGCGTTCAGTTGCTCAGGCCGGGGGACGAGCGGCGGCTCCTTAATCCCCTTTGGGCAACAACACTAAACACCGCTCAAAAGCCGCTGTCAATCAGTGGCCGCCGCCGCGGTGTCGGCTTCCTTTCGTTTCCGTCGACAAGCGGTGGGGAGGTCGACCGGCGGGTGACTGACCCGCGCAAACATGGCGCCGGTGAGTCATAACAGCTCCTCCGCCGACGGGAAGATCTCGGACGTCGTGTAGTATCAGCTGCTCGACGGGAGAGATCACAGTAGCAGCATTCTTTCAGCACCATTGAAACCACAAAGACCAACCTCCCGAACCAGCAAGAGCCGGCAATGAGTTTTCGGCAACCAGGCTGCTCTTTCAAAGGTGCTACAATGCACCTATGCTTTTCAATTTTTTTTTTCATATGGCAACCACACCAATACTCTTGCTCACAGCTAAAAGCTTAGACTGAGTTACTCACAACACTACTCAAAACCATTACTGAAAACGTTCCTCAACTGAAAACAAAAGAACGCGAAAGAAAAGCTAGAAGGCTCTGCTTAATGTGTCAACATTGGCATTGGCAGAACCCTTCTTATACTTCACAGTGAAGTTAAGCTCCTGAAGCGCAAGGCTCCAGCGTAGTAGTCGCGGATTCTTTCCCGACATTTGCGATAGCCATGTCAGCGGGCAGTGGTCAGTGACGAAGACAAAAGAAGTTCCATAGAGGCAGCAGGCCAATTTTTGGGTGACCCACACAATGCAGGCACTTTCTTTTTCTGACGCACTGTAGGCCTCCTTGCGAACTGAGAGTTTCCTGCTGGCGTACAGCACTGGGTGCTCGTTCCCGTTCTCATCCTCCTGGCAGAGTACTACTCCTAAGCCTCTGTTGCGGGCATCGCATTGCACATTAAAGGGACGATCATAGTTCGGTGCATGCCGTACGGGCGAGCTAACAAGAGCCGTTTTGAGGCCTTGGGAAGCACCCTCCATTTCTGGTTGCGGGAATTCGCCAACCGCCTCTACTTTAAACTCGTCAGGTCGCCTCCTGCCCTGCCTTACCACGTGCCCTAGGTACCGTACTTCGGCGCGAGCTAGCTGGCAGTTAGCCGGCTTCGCTGTCAGTCCAGCGTGTGTCAAACGTCTAAGGACATCGCTAAGATGGTACAGGTGGTCTTCCCAAGTATTGTAGTACATAGCAAGGTCGACTAAGTAGAGAACAGGGTATTCTTCAGCCCCCTGCAGAACTCGGCTCATCAGCCTTATCCCACACTTATCCAGGAAGCCCGCGGTCAGTACGCTGGTGAACACTGAGCCCGGGTCGCACAGTATCTCCTAAGGAAAGCCCACTCTCGAAAAAACAGACAGTAGTGCGTTAACTACTTCTACTGAGCTTTGCTCCTTTATTGGGATTGCCTCTGGAAATTTGGTTGCTAGAAAATCAGCGGTAAGCAAATACCGGTAGCCTGATTTTGTCGCGGGGAGTGGTCCCACAACGTCTATTACCAGCCGGTGAAAGGGCCCTGAAATGAGCGGAAGAAGCTCAAGTGGCGCCTTTCCCTTCTCGTGCGGTTTTCCCACTCTCTGACAGGTTTCACACGCTCTTACGTGGTTCTCAACCTCGGTGAAGCATCCTGGCCAATAAAACTCCGTTAGGAGCCTATCTTTGCTCTTCCGAGCTCCTAAATGCCCCAACCGACCAACTCCGTGACAGAGATCAACAATGTAATGCCGATACTTAGTCGGAACTACAATCTGGTCAAACGTGCGACCTTTTGCATCCTGGTAGTGGCGGTACAAGATGCCGTTTTTGACGGGAAAACTGACATTCTTCCTCGCCACCCCTTCCCTGACGGTGTTCCAAATCTCCTTAAGGCTGGGATCGCTTTTCTGCTGCTCGATGAGCTCGTCTCCTGTCACTTTCTCCTGTACATGGCCTAGTGATTTTGATACAGGCAACACGAGCAGCCCCTCTTCCGTTTCCCCTTCACCTATATCAGCGCTCGTCTCCTCCTCTGATCCCTCTCTCTCTTTTTCAGCAGGTGACGGGATAGTAGGCTCCGCTGTGCTGACTCCAGCTGGTGTTGCTGTACGCCTGGCGAAACTCGGTTCTTGCCGCTCTAGTTCGGCTGCTAAAGCGCGTGCTTTAGCTCTAGTCAAGGCTTGGACTGTTCCCTCGTGAAAACTTTTCCCTTGCTCTCTAAGCAGACGGTCGGTCCGATTCGAGAACAAGTAGGGGTATTGCGAGGGTAGCTTGTCTGACACCGCCGCTTCCGTCTCTACTTCTCCGAACGGCCCAGTGATGACTACTCGAGCTACCGGGAGGCAAATGCTTCCATCTTCCAAAACCGGCTTAATCCATGCGCACTTGCCATTGTAGTCTGCTTGTGTCACGTAGTCCGGGTGCACCAGATCAATGGTTGCCCCACTGTCTCGTAAGACGCGGCATGGCTTTCCGTTCACGGTTAGATTAAAAAGGTACGGACTAAGTAGCTCCTCGCTAGTAGCAGAGTCACAAGTATACGAAAGGGCTGGCCTGGGCCTACGACATCCTATGGCAATGTGACCGACCTCCTTGCATTTGTAGCAGGTAGGTGGTTGCCTAGCGTCAAAAGGACTCTTTTTGGGAGAACTATCCGAAGCCTTTCCCTCCTGTTTGTTTTGTGATCCCTGACTACTTGCAGCGAAGTCCGCCTTTTTCTGTGCCGTCGTACCTGCGCCAGCCCCCTGCTTTCCCGTCCAAGGTTTTCCTCTATCTCCCGCTTTTGCGGGAGGAACCTCGTCCCTTTCTCCCCGGCGTGACGCGTACGCATCAGCCAAGTCGGCAGCTGCCTGCACTGTTACTACTCCGGCCCTATCTTGGATCCAGAGCTTCATTGGCTCGGAAAGCTTAGAAAAAAAAAACTGTTCGAGAGCCACTACTTCAAGAGCCTTTTCGAAGTTCCCAAAAGCGCTGGCTCCCTTCATCCATTCTACCAAGTTTACCTTCAACTCATAGGCAAACTCAGAATACGTGCTGCCCTGCTTCTTTGTGAGATTGCGAAACCGCTGCCGGAACGCATCTGACGAAAGTCGGAACCTCTTTAGAAGGCTATCCTTCACTTTGTCGTAATTGTCCGCATCCTCCACCGGAAGCCGCGCGATCACATCCGCTGCTTCACATGGCAGCAAACTTAACAAATTTCGAGCCCATGTGCTACGACCAAGCTTCGCTTTTTCACAGGTTCTCTCGAAGTTCACAAGAAAGAGGCCCACATCTTGCCCTACTTTGAAGGGTTGCATTAGCTTAGATAAATCACAAAGATTTTGTCTTCCTGCTACCTCTACTCCTTGAACCTCAGCCATCTTCCTCACTTCCACTTCCAGGCGCAGCTGTTCTACTTCCAGTTCTTTTTGCTTTAACTGGTACTCCTGTTGCTTTAGCTGGCACTCCTGTTGCTCCCGCTTTTGCTCGCGCTCCTGTTCCTGTTGCTTTTGAATCTCATTCCACGTTTCTGTAATATCTTCACTGGTGAGATTCAAGCCCTCGATAGCGCGAACAATTTCGTCCTTCTTCATCCCCGAATCTACTTCTGCTCCCAGCTCCTCCCCCAGAATCAGCAGCTGATTCTTCAACAAACGCTTCCAATCCATGACAGAGAACTAGTGTGGTGCGGCTCACTATCTACCCAGAAGTTCCGGAAACAACTGCTTCTGTGGTAGCCTCTACCAGCGAAAAGATTGCACTTCTATCTTATCAGCCTGGCAACCGAAAAACCAAAGCCAGCACTCACCAGTTCACAGCTGTCAGTCTCCGTGATCTCGGCGTGTTGATCATTCTCCGTCCTCCAGGCTCAGATCCCACCGCTGCCACCAGTTGTTGCGTCTTGTAGCGAGTTGTAGCGACCGCAGTCTGCCGGTAGCGGGGCCGGTCGCCGTCGCTCCGTCGAGCCAGGACTAGGGGATAGCTTAGAGCAAACTCAACAGGTTTATTTACATTTTTACAGTGAGTTGTCGAGATGAAGACAGAAGACAGATCTTGGCGGGCCGCAGCACGCCCTTTTTGTTGACCCCCGATCCCTAGTTCCCTAGGTTGGGGATCCCCATACAAAACAATGCGGACCAATGGTGAGGTGTAAGTTCCTCGCTGTGAAGCACCGCCCTCGGGTAGGGACACGCCTTTCAGGTATGTCGACAGATGCACGGCACACACACACACACACACACACACATCCTTGCCACTCGTCAGGAGCATCTAGTCGGTGTTGCTGTAGTAGAAGGGGAAGAACGGAAGACGCGCGAGCGCCTCGTATCTTTTTGGTGTCCGCCGCGCGCTGCGTTCCCACGGTGGGGTTCTCACACATACTTCCCAGGGAGCTAACAAGGTTCGTGGAATCACTCGGAAGGGTTAATGGCTTGACCATTGCCATGCCTTCTTCGCTGTGCTGCCGCCGCCACTGGGTCCCATTGTCCGGTCGTCGCCGTCTGGGCTTTCACGCGCACACGCGTTCAGTTGCTCAGGCCGGGGGACGAGCGGCGGCTCCTTAATCCCCTTTGGGCAACAACACTAAACACCGCTCAAAAGCCGCTGTCAATCAGTGGCCGCCGCCGCGGTGTCGGCTTCCTTTCGTTTCCGTCGACAAGCGGTGGGGAGGTCGACCGGCGGGTGACTGACCCGCGCAAACATGGCGCCGGTGAGTCATAACAGCGGATGACTAAGAGGGCCAGTGCCACAGAATCTTCTCCTCCGAAAATGGCCGCACAGAGTCCAGGTTCCTTAGTGCTGACGACAGCTTCTTTCTTTCAGGCGAGTAGCGTGGTCACTCGCATAAAACGTGCCGTATCGTCTCCGGCGTGCTACACGTTTCGCACTCCTCACTTGCTGCCATTACTATTGTGTATGAATAAGCATTTGTGAAAGCCACCTCCAGCCAGAGACGGCAGAGAAGAGTTGCGTCAGACCGCGGGAGGCTTATAGTGGACAAGGATTCTAAATGAAACCCTCGTCCTGAGGAGCGTATACACCAGCAGCGTAACCAAGACTCGTAAAAATAAGCGCCTTTGTTAACTTCTGAATGGTCTTCAACGTTTTGAGGCTTAGTTGATGAACATTACTAGAAGATATAATTATTTTGATATAGCCGCAGCAATATATATAATTGCAGCTACACATAATTACTGTGAGTGCGGACATTGTAACCTATATACAGATGCATGTACAGACTAATTTTGCTGCGCAACAGTGAATTGCGCATCCTTATAGGTTCCGTGGCAGCGAGGCCTAAAACTATCGTGTCATAAAGATCAGACACAACAAAATTATAGTGATGTTTCCACTAATAAACGCGGGTTGCACGCGAGCGCGTCGAAACATTGTAAAATTACTGGATTAGACAGTTGGCTGCCGCAACCACGAAATAATAGGGGAAGGCCACATACAATCCCCCTATAACGCGTGGTCCAATAGTCCATTGTGGGTATGGGCTGCTCTGCGTGTGTGAAACTGCTAGGCTGCAGAGTACACACGCCGGATTTGGGGAGTGGACACAGATTTTTTGTGGTCGGCCCTCATGGAGGTAGAGGTGTAATTGATTGATTTCTAATTGATTCGTTGTTTGATTGATTGATTGATTGGTGCATGATCACGCAGAGTCCGTACCAAGGTGCGCTGCAGCACCACACATTTCTGTTAAAAATGGCTGCGGTTTAGCTCCGCTAACTTTGGAAATGCAAAGCAAAAGCTTGGCTTTGGTTGAGTCTTGGTTTCGTTTGGTTAAATCTTTGATTTAGCTCTATTGCCGACCACGTCTCAAAGCCATTCGGCTCCGTGCAACGCTCACAGAAGGAGGCCGGGCGAATGCGGCGTTTATTCATGGCGAACGCACCGTTCCTCTTCGCCGGACGTGAGACGAGCCACGTTGCCCGAAACGACCCAGCGCCGCATGCATGGGAAGCTGCGGGGGTGGTTGGCTGCCTCTTACAGCGGCGGGGGCGACCGCTGTCGGCACCCGCAGGCGCCAACAGCGGGCCCGGCGAATCCCGCGATGCGCCTCGAGGGGTGTGTCTCCGGTCAAAAGGTCATTTGCGCATCCTCCACGAAATCGCTGGACGAAAGCAGTAAAGCTTTGCTTTAAAAAACGTTGCCCAATACTCCCCTGTGGTACATGCGCCACTTTGTGGCTTTGTATCACTTGGACAAACTGAACTGTCGTGCATGTTTCGGAGAGGCGGCGCTTTGGCCTAGGTTCGGTTTGCGGTCTTACGACGTCCGCTTGGAGTGCGTTAAGTACGTACTTTTTGCAAGAGTTACCGGTTGACAAAGCTGCAACGTTAGGTCTGAATACTTAAGTTTAGGCCTCAACTAAGGTAAGCTTCAAGTAACTGCTTAATACATTTAAGCACATAACGCGCAGTAGTGATTCTCATTTTATTTAAAGCGCACGTTGAATTGGTTTCTACAGAATCATTAAAACTGCCGCAGGTAGGTAAAAGAAACAGGTGTGACGAAAAAAAAAACAGAGATAAGTGGTGCACGCAGTGATCTTGGCTGTCAGGAAACTTAGGCTCTATGCACACATTGAGGTATTGCACAAAATTATGGTCTATATATTACAATTTTTGTCTTTTTTTTTTCAGCGTAAAAACACATTTCACCGACAAACGGGTTAGGTTAGGCGTTGAAAGATTCTCGACACAATTTAATCTCATACTTTGGTAATACCACACTGCCGCTGCAAACGTAACGTGTACACGCTTAAAAGCATACTTCACATTTAACGGAGCATGCGTCTGTGGGTGCGTTTCTATCAGAGAAACGTCATATACGATATCCATTTACCAGCGGCATCCACACTCGGCACGTGGATAAAAAGTTTGTAATATCCCAAACCGGATTTGAACCCGGTACTACGCGATTACAGGCCGGATATAGCACCGTATCAGCTACGAGGGGAAGTTTTCTACGAGAGCTAACAGTATAGGCGGTTATTGTTGCCACACCTTTTATGGCGTCACGTAGCCTTACGACGCGTGAAATCGTGAAACAAGGGGAGGGTGGGCCATTAATCCCCCGTGGTGGCAGCGCAAACCGCCGCGGAAAGCGCAAAGGCTTACCGAGAACGCAAGAGGCCGCAGCAGGAGCAGTACGACGTAAACGGTAAGCGTCAGCCCAGTAGTTCCGCCTGTGCAGCTCGGAGGACCATCAACGCAAGCCGGTGCACCACTCGCCGCCAACGCAAGAAGCCGTTAGAACTACCCATTCATCGCTTGACTATCGCTTGGGCGTCGTCGATTTTTGGAAGTGGTTCTTAAATAATTGACGGGACTTCGTTGACCATGAGAGTGGGCGAGTATGGTTCTAAAAGAACTTAGCGAGGATTAGACACAAAGCAAAAGAAACAGAATTCGCGGCGTATCTGCTGACGTCGCTGCAAATGTCGTCGAAAATCAATAGTATTTGCCGCCGCTGCCACGTAAATAGCTATTTTCTCTACCGGCCCACCTGTCACGCTTTCCCACCCCGTCTCCCTCCTGACACAATAAACAAAGTGGAGATTTGCTCCAGTCAATTCAATTTTAGTGCTTTCATGTGCTCGCGCGCCAACCACTGGAATCATTCGCTGGTTTGGGACTTCTTGGACTGCCGCCACGAGGCACAAGCCATAGCAGCAAGCGCTTTTTATATTTTGGGTCATAACTTTCCTTTCCATGCGCAATTTTTTTATTTTAAGACTTCTTAAGATTTTCTTACGAAGAGAGCAAGTACCACTAGCGTATTAATTTTCTGCCTCAGATGTGCCTAGTGTTATCGTTTTTTTCTGCCCGATGCTAACAAGTATAAAATGTGTTTCCAGATTTCGGGGTTTTTAAGAAGTTTGCCTGTGTAAACCTGTCGTTCAAGTATTCTTTCACTTTTGGCCGCAAGGCTGAGTCGCGGGACGGACGGAATGACAGACAGACAGACAGACAAAATAAAGGGCTATAAAACAAAATAAAAGCCCAACTCGTACCACATACGTATCACGGGTAGACAGACAGAGAGACAGATAATAAAATTTGGGGGGGGGGGGGTCAAGTAACCCAAGAAAGACTATACCATCATTAAAAAAAATGAAACTAAGCCTTGCAGACCATGGTCGCGCCTTAGGCGATATGTTAAATCTAAAGTTTGTGTCCTGTTTAAGGGGATACTCACACCAATTTTCGGTGCTAGTATTATTACAAATTTTGCTTCCTTTGCTCAACGGAATACTCTGGTTGAAACATGAGCGGACTTCAATTTGATCTAATTTTTCGCACCGACGAAATAGCCCGCGCAGCGGCATGCAGCAAATGGAGATCAGCATGAGATCACTCCGTGGTAGGGAAATGAAGTGACGTAGCCGAGTGCCTCTAACGCACGTCAGAAACTCGTGACGTCACTGGGTGACGTCACGACTGGGTGCTGGCGCGTTCACGAACTGATGCACGTAGCCAGAGCTGCAGGCATAACCGTAGCAAAGAAAGACACTCTTGCCACACGTGGGAAAGGAGATAATATAGCCCAGAAGCGCAATAGAAGGCGTCATCAAGACTTTTATTGAAAGCGCTCAACAAACTTCCGCCGCAATGGCAGGCCAAAACGCCTTCACGCAGCTGAGACACTGAGGTTCAGCGGTGGAGTGGTCAAAACAAGGTCACCGCCGTCCTCCGCAGTATTTTGACGTCCGCACAAAATGGTGCGGTAATACCGTGGTTCTGTCACACGCGCCCTCCGGGCTGGAAGGGCGGAAAACAAACTCACGAGCTTCAGGTCGTTTAATGTAATTCATTATCGCGCGCTGAAGTAGTGCTGTTTCGGGTTCGTCAGGCCATGAACCCTTTAATTGGCAACAAACGTTAAACCGATTTTTAAAGCAAAGCTTTCTACCTCTACCAGCCAACGGTTCTTTTGTGGCGTGTGGAACAAGAAACTCAAAACGCGGCTGCGGTAAGAAGAGCGGTTGTCACTCGCGGAGCGCAGTGTAGATGGCACGGTGAATTTACCCGGCGTTACCCGCGCGCTCACGCTGTCGGGTGCACCGGCGCGACACGACTTTGTCGTCTGCTTTAGCGACGGTTGTTTTCGGCCTGTTTAGGCGCCGCTTTGCGTCCATTGCGCGCGTCGTTCGCACGGCTTGATTAAATTGTTCGACAGGCCCACCTAGGTAACCTGGACACGACGGAATTAAGTGGAATTAACATGGAGACTGCTGTGTGGCACAAGGCGTAGCGACCTCTTGTCTGGTTTCCTTCGCACGGCGGAGATTCGAAGGCACGTTCTCAAGCTGTCACTGGATAATGGGTAATGTTGTGACCGCACACGCTACAACGTAGCATTTGTCTTTTCACGTGGTCACAAAGAGCTGTAGGATCTCCAAGAGAGGTCTTCCAAACTGGTGAAGTTGGAGAACTTGGTTCGCCATTTTCAGTACTTGGAAACATGGACACAAAAATCCTTGAGAGGTTTAGTTTTTCAATCCAGCGCAAAGCATTCTGTTGGACACAAGCCAAAGCATTTACTACGCTATCCTCCAATGCATACCAAAAATTGCAAAGTGTCACCAGAGGAATTTTGATGGCGCCTCGTGAAAGTCAACCAGCATATCAGACAAATTAATGCCACCCTTGTGCTTCCATGCAGGGTTGCGGCCTTATGCTTCGTCTGACAGAGAGAAGTTGCTAGTAACCGACAATGAGCGTCTACAGCACAGTAGCACAGTGAAGGGGTACCCATCAAGCGATCATCTGCTTCTGGAGTATGATCGTGCTTCATCACTTTTGCGATCATCACTATCATGAAGCTCCGATTCACTTGTATGGAGCGGAATCAGTGCAACGCCTCTGTCTGCTTTCCATATTCATTAGAAGAGATCTCTGTCCATTACTTCCAAGAAAAAGAAATCCTAATTAGACCAGAATACACGCACGTCTTCCACCTGGAAACGCAGGACTGTTCGAACTACACGACCTTGGTAGTGAAAAATAACTGATTATTTTAGGTGCGAAGCATTTCTTGGTCGGGGATATGTCCCTCCCTTGTTGTTGTTGCGCCGTCCAAACCCCCACAGCGCATGCTGGGCTTGCTGAACGCCCGGTGGTGTCTTACCTTTTAATGGCTCCTGGAGCGACAGTGTTGCCGGTGTCTTCCTGGGCCGCCATGAGACGAGAACGCTTCCCTCTCCTCCTCACAGCCGTATAAACCAGGTGGGCACACGCGCTGCACGCTACTCCACTGCGCATGCGCGTCTCTCCTCCATTCTCCTGGTGTGCACACGCGCTGCGCGCTACTCCACTGCGCATGCGCGTCTCTCCTTCATTCTCCTCTTCACAGCCGTATAAACAACCGTATAAACCAGGGGCGGTATTCTCGTAATTGCCCCTTTTGAAAACGTCCCTTTTGAGTCCCTTTCATGGTGACGTACTTCCGGTTAAGCAGTGAGCATTGGCAGTAGGTTTGTTGCGCTTGCGTTACGTCACTTCCGGTTGTTTGCTTTTAGCCAATCAGGGCTCGCCAAAAGGGACACTTTTGAAAGGGACGCAAAAGGGACAAAACTCGAGAATAGCGCCCCAGGTGTGCACACGCACTGCGCGCTACTCCACTGCGCACGCGCGTCTCTCCTCCATTATTCTCCTACCATCCGTATAAACCAGGTGTGCACACGCGCTGCGCGCCGTTCAGTCAGCTTCCAACCCCCGTCTTCGCCGGTTCTGCTACGCTGCTGCTAGGATGAGTGCCGATGTCAACGCCAGTGCCAACATCCTCGTCAACATGAGTGCTGACGGAAGTACAACCAACAGCATCAGCCCCAACGTTAACGTCAACATTAGCACCGCTGAAGAAGACAAGGCTGCGCAGAGGAGGGCTCGATCCGCTGTCGCGAAACGGCAGCGGCGAGCAGGGATCCCGAACTGCGCGCACGTCAGTCGAGATGCGCCGCAAACGGCGTCAAGAGGCTACTGATACAGCGAAGGCACGCGAGGTTGAACGACAACGTAAACGCCGAGCTGCCGATCCCGAACTACGCCCCTCCAGTGGTGTAGCCATCTACGTTAAGCACTCACTAACTGCAGTGGATCTAAAGCTACCGCTAACGAGTCAAAGCCACAACGGTGAACACGCAGCCATTACGCTCCACACAGGCACTGACATCGTCATCATGACCATGTACCTTGCACCTAACCTCTCACGTACAAACGTTGAAACGAACATCGATAAAGCCATGGTTACATACGACAAGTCATACAAGGAGACCGTGCCGTTCATATCGCAGGTGACTTCAATGTTGTCCTCATGAAGAAGGACTGGATGATGCAGTACATGGCGTCACGCTACTCCCTCCGCTGCATTTCCTACGATCACAAGCAACCCACAACCATCCGGGGAACCTGCATTGACCTAGTCTTCAGTAACTTCAAAATGGAACGCTACTGCAACATCCACTGACGTTACACTTCACGGACCACAAAGCAGTCACACTCAAGGCGAAACGACAACCACAAGTAGACGTTACCTACATTGCCTAATTAAACACATTCATACCCCCCTACCCACGTGTCTCCTTACTCTAACACCAGACACCAACTCTACTCGCACTACTTATTTCAACTCCACTTACACACCAACCAACCCCCACTGCTGCTTCGCAGGGTTCCCCCCACGGGAACATGGCGTACTTTTTTGGCTTCCATTGCACGCTGAATGCTTCCTCCAACTTCAGTTGCACAGCAAATGCCACAGCCACCCCTAATTATGATGGTAGAACCGCGCAAATCGGTCGGCAAAAAACAAACCTTCGTACGGCGCACGCTACGGTTGTTTACCGTTGCCTGGACAGCTCGACACTTTTGTGGACCATGATAACAGGCCGCTTGCTTTGATTCTCAGCTAATAGACATGACTATACCCACGCAAGACGTTCCTGAAATTTGGGTCCACATGTGTAAGAAATACCAATTTGCTTTCTATGGAGCAGCTTTTGCAACATAAACTGGAATTCCATCGAGGTCGGGGCCGTTGGTAAAAATCAAACTGCAGGATTTCTCTCAACAAAGCGTCCTGTTGTACCCTCTGTCATTGAATCTAAAAACTGAAGTGAAGAGCTTGTGTCCCGTCTTCGCTAAATCCAGCAGAGCACACTTAAGTTTGGCGCCCTTTTTTTGAATCGCAGTGGTTTTTTCTTGTTACTGTAATATGTATCCTTGGCCAATCTACCGGTACTGGCTGGCAGAATCGCTCTTGGTGTGTGACCTTTGGACTGCCTTCAGTGCTTCCTCTTCATCTGTAAATTATCTTCATCACTAGTGAGCGTGCTCCAGCCCTTCGTCCTTATCTCTGTAAATACTCATCATCACGGTGTGTACTCGCTCGTTCCTCGCTGGACCCAGCGTCCCGATTAAATGTGATCCTGTATGGCGGCTTCGCGAACGAATACAAGACGAGAATCGAGGACCATCTTCCTACGTTCTGTAGACGCTTCGGGATGGGTCCCCTCCCTCAGCGTTTGTGGCCTGACTTGATGAGGGATGAGAGCATGGGCGTGGATTATCTGGTACTGCAAGGCAGGGTGATCCACGCTGTGTTGTGATCCGCACTGTTTGGAGATACCATCGCCGGGGTGTAGACGAAAGCGTGCCATGATGTGCGGCGTTACGGCAGTGTTCGCCCAAATACGTCTTAGTCTGACCATTGCCCACCGGTTATAACCAGATGGGATATGGTCATCCTCTTCACGTAAACGAAATCGAAATGCTGCACGTCGCTCAGCACGCGCTTCGGCAATTGCTTCCTCATAGAGTCTAGTCTTTCCTGCGAAGCACAGGACTTGATCAGACTCTTAAACAGGACTCTCTTAATCAGCGCGTCATCTTCATTACAGTCATTATCATCATCTGTTCATTGATTTCATTTTTTCATACATCTGGTGCAGCAAGGTAGGCGCCTTGGCCAGGCTAACCTCACCAGTATCATTAAAGACCATTCTCTCTCTCTCTCTCTCTCTCTCTCTCTCTCTCTCTCTCTCTCTCTCTCTCTCTCTTCCTCTTCCAACTCGTCGGGAAAAAGCTCCAGGGATGGAGGTGTTGACGCTTGGAAAGCGGGGAAGACTTTCGTCAGTCGCGACGGAGACTGTTGGCGATTTTCAGGGTTGGAAAGCATCTCCCGTGCTGCCTTGTGTGCCTCCTCGTTTTCCACTATCCCATTATGGCCAGGGACCCAACGAATCGTAATTGTGCGACCGACCTGACGAAGATCTCGTTCGACTGCACGAATTCTTGCGACCGTCCGGCTGCGCATTCTCTCACGGCTTTCTTGGAGTCCGTATAGAGTAGGAAAGTGTTTGGTGCCTCAGTGGGGTTTGTGGCGGCAATACTGTGCGCTTCTTATGTCGCTAGTAAAATGGCGCTTAGTTCTGCTTACTTTACAGATGGGGTACCACAGAGAGCCTCGGCTACTTTAGTTTTGGTTTTGTCGCAGTTCCACGCTATGGCGAACACCATAGTGGGTTTTCTTGGGTCAACAGTATTGACCTGTATCGATAGATTACGGTGCCAAGAATCCAAATACATCATTCTCGCCGCTAGGAGTTGTTTAATAACACAGAAAATGTCAGAGGCGTGAAAACAGGGGATCGTGCTCGCATGTTGGATTCCAAGGTTGGTGACGGCACAAAAATGGTGAACGGCGAGGGCAAATTGGAGAATCATGTATAGACGTTTTCCTAAAACAAACAGTTCCTAAGTGGTTGAGCATGTGAAATAAACGTAAATCAAAGCTTTCCGTGAGCTCATCATATCTGAAAACACTGACTACAGCTTTTATACACTGCGAGGCACAATGCTTCCCTCAATCTTCCGTCAGCTATCATGCTTTCAGTTTCGTTTTCGAAAAGAATTGGTACGCAACTGGCAAAGACAAAAACGTGCGACGGTGAGCGCCCGAGCTTCTGCAAGCAACATACCCGGCAGCAAGCAGGTACAGTCTCTTTATTAGAATCGGCAAAAAGAAGAAGATGCACTGCACGTGGATAATCGAGCCGCCCAAGCTTCCAATCTCCGGTTTTCCGCGCGCGGTGGAGGAGGAGTAGATGGAAAAATTTACACCATCTTCCCGCGAGGGGAACCATGTGGTAGATGCGACGCGACACATCTCGGGTTTCCGTTGCATTTCCGTTATGTTAGCGTGTCCATTGTTGTTGTGTGTCCATATTTTACGCAGCATGTTCACCCCCGATGCGTCGCATCTACCTCATGGTTCCCCTCGCGGGAAGATGGTGTAAATTTTTATCGGGGTTGCCGGTGCTTGTTACGGTTGCGCCGACCATCGCTATAGCAGGCCTGTTAGTCTCCATTCAAATCATCGGTGGTCATCGGAGGATGTCATCGGCGGAGCGGCGGCGGAGCGGCGGCGGAACGACTGAGCGGAGCGGCGCAGTTACCGCGTTTTTATGCAGCGGAATGCGAGAGAGCAGCGCATAGCAGCGCATGCGCATGTGTTAACCGAGCGCAAGCTGCGCGCAAGCTGCGCGCAAGCTGCGCGCTAACCCGCACCCACGCACAGCTGGCACGGAGGGCGACGGAGCGAGCGCCGGCGAGCGCTAACACGCAGATGGCGCTGCGGTGAGAGCGGCGCTAGCGCGCAGCTGGCGCGGCGAGGAGAATGGGGGAGGGATGCGGACTACGCCGGACGACGCCGGAGGGACAAGGCGAGTGAAAGAGAGGTGTCGCATCTAAAAGTAGAACTTTATTTAAAATGTTTCTCTGGGTAAAGCACGCGCGGTTAGAATTTATTCACCCGTGAAACGAACTTATTGCGAGTGGTTAGCTGGCCGATCTGCTCGTTCGCTTCGAGCCGCCGTTGATAATCCGTAAAACGTGCGTCACTCTGAGCGGGCAACGACGACTTCTGGACACGGCTGCCATGAAGAGGGTTTTTTTTTTACGCTAGGTTTGCGTTGCGCGAGGGAAAGAAGAGGTGGCGTAAAGGCGCCAGCCTGAACGGGGGCAGCCTTGAGCCTCGGCCGCTGCGCTTGATAGTATTCGAAACGGCGCTTGTTGCTTCAAAAGCGGCTTCGCCGCAGCCTTCCATTTCTCGCAGCCCGCTCGATGGGTTCTGGAACGCCTGAGTATGAGGGATCACCTGCCGTTCGAGCATCTAGACGCGTTTCTCATTCTGTCGGTGAAAAATAAAAAATCCAAGGCAGCTTTCTTGGCCAGAGAATTGTTGGCAAGGTAGACCTGTGCCCCGCCGCGCTGCGCCGCCACCCAAGTTCCTATAGTGAACACGCCGCCTGGGATTCGCTCCTATTTTGTGACGCTATAGCTACGTCACGAAAAAATGAGAGGAAAGCAGCTGAAAGAAACGTCAGCTTTATTTAATAATTTCTAAGCAAATAACGCATCGTTGCTCGTCAAACAAAAGCCGAAGTAGCGAAGAAACGTATGATCTTTCACTTCAAGCAAAAGTTTATTTAGCCTTTAGTGTCCCTTTAAGCATCGGCAAAAGCAACAAAAAAGGACACAAAAGTTTGGTGTCAGTACTCCTGTAAAGATTTCGAGGCACATTTATTTTATATTTTCACGTACTACGTTGCTGTTATTGTTGAATAAAGTTTATTGGAAATAAAAAAAAGAGGGGCGGGTGGCATCTTCGGAGACCGGAAAGCCGCAGGCTGTCTAGATCAGGTTGACCTGATTCTCGAGCCGAGTGCTGGTCAGCCTGCATTCTCACAGCTGCGGGGTGGTGAAATGAAGAAAATTAGGGGGGTCCGTTCTTTTTAGAAAAAAAAAACGTTTAAACGAGTTGCCGCTAGCAGTTTCTGAGGTCAGCAATCGTCGAGGGAAAATGCATAAGGTGGTGATATTTTTCTTAACGTTATTTTGTATTCTGTACGTTAATAAACAACTTCTAGAGCCGCGAGTAGCATATTCGCACTGCAGTTTGCGGACATGGGCTAACTTGTGTTCACAATTTATTGCCCCTTTAATGTACGAACACACAGCAGCTACTCGATCCACATGCGAGAGGAAAACAAAAAGAGAAGGGTAAGGCGGAAATTAAACGGACCCTGAAAGGCGCTTTGAGCACACTAAATGAATTAGTGAAATCGTTAGGTTGGGTGGTCAACGGCGTCTGTGCCAGGCATAAAATTTGTACGTGCAGCAGAAAGCTCATATTTTCGTTGTTGTCGCGTTACCACCCTTCCCTGCGTGTTTTTTGGGCTCCGCCATCTCCTCCGGTGTACGTCATCGATTCTCCCATGCGCGTTACGAGGCAGAAGTCTTGCGATTGGACGGCTTTTTCTATCACTTACGACGAAGAGAAGCGTTGTGTGACTGCTCGCTGACCGCAAACGCCGCCGCCGACGGATTGGCCGAACGGTCCTCGGGAATCGAAAACTGCGCCCTGGCAACAGTATTGCCGTAATAAATGCGGCTCTGTTCTGCTAGTTCCTAAAGTGTAATAAACATATTAACGCCCGTGAACTTTATACAGCTCAACAGATGGGATCCGTATTTCGTCTTTTCGCTTTGGCGACAATTCGTTTCCCGGAGTTGCAAACCACTTATTCGTGTGCGACCAGCAAGGCTTGTTTAAAATATAAGCTCATTTAATAGCAGAAGAGGAGTAACTGAAGGCTTATTAGGTAATAAGGAATCAATATCGACCAACGTTTTCAGCGTAAAGCGTAAAACAAAAGCCTGACGAGCACTATTCCCGCAGGGAGACAGCGCAGTTGCAGCCGGAACAGTGATGTTGCCGGAGGTTAGCTATGGTGGGAGTTTATGAAACCTTACTGCGCAACTGTTATCAGAAATGTTCAGTTAACCAGCCAGGAATCCTTGCAATCATGTACAAAACATTCATGTGGCACAGAGGGTGGTCTCATTGTAGTATACAGGTTATTTCATGCCATCTCCGGTGATTTTGTGAATGCATCGCGCCCGCTGAATCAAAGCGGCTGGTTCAAATCCAGCAGGTTTTTTTTCCTGCCTTCTAGGTTGCATGGTTTGAGAATCCTTATCGCGAATCCAAAACGATACTTTTGGGTTGAACTGTGGAACTACCATATCAAACGTCAATGGTTTAAGTCAGAGACACGATTTGTTGAGCCTTAAACTCGAACTTGTATGCATTAAAAAGCAATTGTATACTTTCAGAGGTCTAAATACTGATGTGTGAATTTTGTAAAATTGGTAGGTCTTTATACAGCGTCACGATAGCTTCCTCCCATCTACTTAAAAAAGACTCAAGGTAGTGTTGCGACCGAGTGGGGGCACCCGATCCGAGCTCCGTGGCCTCCGACATACGAGTGGTAGCGTGTATGATGCGAGCGGCCAGCCGCTGTTGCAGCCGTGAAGAAGTCCAGAAGTCGTAGGCTAACGTAACTGTTTACTTCATAGCGAGAGGTGAGCCGAAGCCAAAGAACAATGCCCCGACGGGCGAGGTTACAATACAGGACTCGAGCAGAGCGACAACATCGATTCGCTGCTCTAACAGGAATGAGTTACAACGCTTGGGCAGCTCTATTTATACCCAAAAGCGATAACGGTCAAAACGCAACAAGCGGCAACACGCCACGAACGTCACAGACACACACAACGCTCTTTCCAGAGTTTGTTGAAGCCGTTCATAGCCTCGGCGCACGTTGAGTCCGGGAGAGGGGAGAGAGGAGGACTCCGCTGAGTTCGCAGGGCATCTGTGTCCTTCAAGAGCGTGGAGACGAGCCTCGCAGGCAGCCGCCGAAGTTTTGAAATGCGCCAAAAGTGAAGCGTCTGACGCGGCTTGTCGCAACTTGTCACCGACATGGTGGCGCCTGTTTTCAAAGGCGCACGAGTGGCTTCGCCGCACAGCCGAGGAGTGATGCGGGGAAGTACTGCGGCGCTGGCCGATTCGTAACAGCTTCTCCGCCCGGGGTCCGAGATACCGATGGGTAAGGGTCTTCAACCGTTGTCCGGAGGGATGCTGTCGAAGTGAAGTGTTCGCCAGACGCTCGACTCCAGGCCTGGGCTGTACGACACCGTGCTGGAGCTTCACCGGCCGGGTCACTGGACGAGTAGTGGCTCCCCAAGAACGTCTCTGGCTTGGTCAGGCAAGCATCAGAACAACACAGGAAGACAAAACCGCATCGCCGGCAAGTGCGAAGACAAATCAACACTGAAGATCTACCAGGCTTTTAGTTGCGAAAAGTACGCGAATAACTAACTACTCTAGTTATATTTTTGCCAGCAGTACTGTAGACAAGTGACAAACTTGAAAGGTGACATTTCGCGTGATTGGAAATGTCTCACACAAAAAGAAATGTAATCGTAAAGGGCGAAACCTGCGTCAGGAAAAATAATGAACTTGAGAAAGTCAGGCGTCTACAGGCCACTTCTCGCGCCGAGAGCTGCGATTTGAGCTCTAGTCAATGCCCTGAGCTTTCCCCTTTTTGTACCGTACTTTAGGTGCGCCCGTTCTCTGAACGCTGCTGCGACCGCGTGAAAGGACACCGGTCGTCTTGTACGACAAAGGTCGAGCGCGCGGAGGAGCGAAGAGATTTTCCAACGTTCAAACGAGAGGCCCGCACTCCTTTTTGGAGGCCGTGTCCCCCTGGCGCGATGCGAGCTCTCGGCTTTGCCCCTTCGCGTGCCTGCACTGAAACACGCGCCGCAAGTGCGCGCTGAGGTTTTCCCTCTATCCTTCTTGCTCGCCTTTTTACGAACGCATTTGGCAAGCAAACGTCGGAACACGTTTACGTTCTCTCTTGGCTGGTCGGTTCCCAACTTCGGCTCAGCCACACGCGACACCGGAACCTCAACTAGCTCCGCCGATGTTGGCTTATCGTCGGGAGCATCAGCTGGGAGTGACAAGGGCACGATGTGCTCATTAGACGCCTCGTAGCATCCATCAGTCACTACCTCGTCGTGGCTCGCTGTTTCGGCGGCAGCCTCAGCACGCGAAGACCGAAGCGTGTTCCCGTTCTCATTCCTCACTGCCAAAACTACACTACAACTAAGCTGCCCTGTCTGATTCTCAAAAGACGGCTCAGCCGCCCGCGAAACCTGAATCTCTACGAGCTCGGCTGGCCGTTGCTCGAGTTAAGCTACCTGAGCTGGTGGCAGGACGGAATCGGCTTGCTCAGTGGCGAGATCGTCATGACTCCCAGCTGAACCGTGCAAACATTTTGCTGTCTGGGCTGCAGGCTTTGCCACCACATCGCTCGTTTCTGTGCTACCGTCCGAAGGAACAACCTCCGTTTCGGCGGACTCGTGTTGCCTTTCGGTAGCCTCATCGTTTACGCATTCCTGCGAAACGTCGCTATCTCGCGAAATGTTCACGTTCAAGTCGGTAGCCGTTCCCAAGGCCTCCCGCGAATTTGAACCATCCGAACCCTCCGTTGAGATCTCCAAAACAAACGCCGACACATTATCCCACTCAGTGGACACGCACTGCCCTCTGCCGCCTCTGCCGACAGTCTGAGCTAATGCGCCGTCGTTATCTCTCTCAGCAACCTTGCCGCGCTGCTGGGCCGCAACCGTCGCCTCCGATTAGCGCTCCCGAGCGTCTGCTACTGGCAGCGCTGGCACGGTGCTTTCCTCGACAACGAGGTCTTTTTCGAGCAAAAATTCTAACTCGGGCTTCACGTCTTCCTGCTCGAGTTGAATTTCGTGCTCTAGGTGCTTGTTCTCTCGTTGGAGTCTCTCTCTTTCGAGCTTCTTTCTCTCCCTTCGGAGTCGCTCGATATCGAGGTCGTACCATCGCATCTTTTCCTCGTGCTTGAGCTTGCGTTCCTGCTCTTGTTTCTGCCACTCGAGCTCCTGTACTCGCTTTCTTTCCTCGCGTTCCTCTTCGCGCTTTCTTTCCTCGCGTTCCTCACGCTGGCGCACAGCCTCTGCCTCTGCAGCCTGACGTTTACCGGTCTCCCTGCCATTGATCGTCTCAATGCACTCAGACCGCTCGTCATCGTCAGCACCAACAGCGAGTATAGCCTGTATCAGCTCTGGCTTTCTCAGCGCGTCCGTAACGTCCAAGCGCAACTCTTTTGCATGCTCCAACAACTGCGGTTTTTTCAACGCCTTCAAATTCATGGCCGGTCTAGAGTACTGCTTTCCCACTGCTCCCAAAAATGTTTTGTGCGATTAACCCACGCGACAAAAACACCCGCCCTACCAGCTATCCTGAGAAGCCTGGTAAAAGCCAGTGAAGAAAAGTCCCGCACTCACCGTGGACCATCGTGAATTCTGCGAAGTCCGAAGCCGCCTTGACGTCCGTGGTGTTGGGTCTCGCACCGCTGGCTTCAGGTGTTACGAAGTTGCCATCCGACCGCTGCCAACCAGTTGTTGGGACCGGGCGGGGGCACCCGATCCGAGCTCCGTGTCCTCCGACATACGAGTGGTAGCGTGTATGATGCGAGCGGCCAGCCGCTGTTGCAGCCGTGAAGAAGTCCAGAAGCCGTAGGCTAACGTAACTGTTTGCTTCATAGCGAGAGGTGAGCCGAAGCCAAAGAACAATGCCCCGACGGGCGAGGTTACAATACAGGACTCGAGCAGAGCGACAGCATCGATTCGCTGCTCTAACAGGAATGGTTTACAACGCTTGCGGGGGTCTATTTATACCCAAAAGCGGTAACGGTCAAAACGCAACAAGCAGCAACACGCCACGAACGTCACAGACACACACAACGCTCTTTCCAGAGTTCGTGAGCAGTCGATAGCCTCGGCGGACGTTGAGTCCGGGAGAGGGGAGAGAGGAGGACTCCGCTGCGATCGACGGGGCCTCTGTGTCCTTGAAGAGCGTGGAGACGAGCCTCGCAGGCAGCCGCCGAAGTTTTGAAATGCGCCGAAAGTGAAACGTCTGACGCGGCTTGTCGCAACTTGTCACCGACATGGTGGCGCCTGTTTTCAAAGGCACACGAGTGGCTTCGCCGCACAGCCGAGGAGTGATGCGGGGAAGTACTGCGGCGCTGGCCGATTCGTAACAGTAGGCTTGGTGGAGGAGGGGGGGGGGGGGGTGAGGTTATGGCCGTGACCAGCAATCAAACGATCCACATATATCAATAGGCAGTCCTGAGCACGTAAAAAATAGAGGAACAGCCTCTTGTAGATAAAAGGGTCCCGAGGCCGTCAGGAAAAAAAATCGAGGGTAAAAGTATATGCACAGTCGAACAAAGAGGCAGGCGCGCACGACTCCTCAAATCACACTACTCTTCCGAGACCACTTATATCTGTTACGGTGTAATTGTCTAGCAGTTGATAAACACAGAGTAGTGTAAGAGTTTCCCAGAAAGTAAGGGGGCAAGCAGGGGGAAATGGAATGCATGACGTACTCTAAGAAAAAGTGCCTGTACCGTACCGTGCAACCCTTCGCGTGCTTTTTGTTAATGCTATAAATGGAAGCGATCGCAATTGGCGGTGAGATGTTTGAGTTGCGCCCCCTGGCTCTGATGTCGGCTTAGGGACTCGCGCCGCTGCCGTCTGCTACACTTCGCTTGTGAGGGGCAGTTGTGCCTGGGCTAGAAATCGCCCGCTTGGTTTCTGTATTGCGTTGAAAAGCGTATTTCTAGTGACTCGGTTATTTTGCCAGCTTCTGACGCATCTGAATAATTTGAAGCTGTATCCCCCACAAGTGTGCAACACACCAGGAGATAGAGAATAACTTTCTTCGGAGCATCGGTCAGAAGATCGTGTGTAACTCGTACTTTCTAGCTTATTCGCGAGGATCAGCGATCAGAGATTCTCCATAAGTATTCAAAATGCGTAGTCTTCCCTGCAGTATTTTTTGGTGCTCTTATGAAGACTCAACAGTTTAATATTACGTACCAAGCAGCGGCCCCTACACGCACATCACACTGCAGGAAATAAAGCGGCTTTCTTCTATTTCTTTCGTTGTTGTTGTCTTGTATCAGATAAATGTTTCTTGCTTGTTTTTTCTGCCCAGCGCATTAATTTTTCTGCGCCGTCACAAACGACTTATTAGGAGATTTTGGGATGTTTGGGAGGCTCCCAAAGACCGTGTGGATATTTCTTTCATGTTGTATGGCATACATTCCCTTCTTCACAAATTGGCTTTCATTACGGCTGCGTGCAAGAAGAGGCATATCCGCAGCGTGCTTTGTTTATTCACATGCAAATACAATGAGAAGGTTTGTGGTACGCCACCGCGATCGCGCCCTAAACAACGTTGTCCACTGTACTCGAAGGCGGCTTTTGTGCTCTGAATTTCTGTCGTAATCATATCGTTATCATAACGAACTTACTCTCAATCCGAACAATGATGACATGATGACGGTGTGGAAGGCTTTATATACTATCTAACTAACGCAAAAATAGTATACCTGCATATATTACAAGAATCGAAACCAATGAATACTTCCAAGCCGCTCTTTATTGTTTTTCAACCCTTCCAGGCGTAAAGAACAAATGCTGATCTACTCGGGATGACGTTCTATGAATTAAAGAAAACAATCTTACTCTGTGGTCCTGGACTGAGGACCATACCCACTAATCAACTCGATTTAATTGTTAAATAAAGTTTTCTCCTCCTGCTCGTACTCTTCCCTCTCTTGAGTGCAGTTTTCCTATAAAGCATATCCGGATATTGGGAAGATATGGCTGTGGAAAATGTACCGAAATATCCCCCCCCCCCCGTCTGAATAAACATAGTGTTACTGTATATTTAACGTACACGTGACTCGTTTTGGTCAATAAACCTCCATACTGGTTAGATGGAACTCAACCTACAGTTTTTGCAGCCCATAGTGCATGTCGGCAAACTTTCATGCCTTGACAACGTAAAGTGATGTGACACAACACGTTCGAGCGTTCTATGCCGACGAGGGTCCAAGAGGCGTATTGGGTACCTACCACAAACACTCCTACCATCCCACCCGCCCTCCCTAACGACTCAACCACCCTCACAGGCCAGCACTGATGCAGACAGCAAGAGTGCTCTCGCACAGGCCTCAAATAAAGCACATCTTTCTCTCTCTCTCTTTTCTCTCACTCTTAAAAAAAAGGTCGGAGCATTCACTAATGGAATACTAACAAGTTACTTGTCCCAGTATACACTAGGTACTTAGTAACTGGAGGTAGTAAATGTAGCACTTGCCAAAATATATACTAACCGAAGCAGGCAGTAAGCACCACTACCCCCACTAGTAAAGGCCCAGCGATAGCACTTTTCTGAGCTACACGCGTTTACTAACTGGCCATGCACAACCTAGTCATAAGCACGAACTTAATCTAGTGCTACCACTTCCTACACTCAGTTAATTTACTAACCATGCCGTTGTTAGTGCCAGAGCCTACGTACAAAACCGCGGGGTAGTAAGGTTCGTAAGGAGTTAGTAAATACGGCCGTTACTACCTTTTTACGACCTTTTTTATTAAGAGTGCTCAGTCATTCGCTTAGATATTTTGAACTACCGTTATGTCCCGCCCTTTTCCTACCATCATCTTTTCCAGCCGTGAGCGGAGTACAGGATTCATAAGCAGAATGATAAAATAGCCCAAAGGGAACGCAGAAAGTCAGACGGGCCCGCCCCAGAGCGAGGCTGCGGCGCAGAATATCGCAGTAGCAGGAGTCGCCGCCACCGGACGTTCTTGCAGACGTCATTGAGAAGCGAGACATTGGGCCTCCTCTATTATCAGTCCCCGATCGTCCGCGGACTGCCCAAGACGCGATCCGGCGTTCGTTTTAAGGGGTATTCACACGACGGAGCGTTTCAGCGGAGAAATCCGAGGGAGGTCGTGACGTCACCGCAGGCGGAGTTCCGCTCGGCCAGCTCCTTCGCTCACACGGAGGATGCGACTTTCGGAGGAACATCACTGTTTGCAGTCGCCTATCTCTAAAGCAGAGCTGCCGTAGCACCGCCGATTCCGCGACGGCGGCAATTTCTATTAAGCTCATACGTACTGATCTTGTCAACCGACCAAAAATTGGTCGTCGACGCGATGCAGGTGCTGCCGCGCGCAGAGAACGGCGCGCGACGTGGTAGCAGCCGGCCGGCCCACATACAGGCCCGCATACTGATGTTAGGCTTAACACTGCGGCGAATATTCGATCGGCGCTCTGGCAAGCGGCTCAGGTGACGATTTTTAAAGCAACTTTCCATCACATCATTACCCCATTTCTCGTATACGCAGCTTTGTTTGCGCCTTGCGGAGCAATAACAAGCTGTCGCTCGAGCTACCGGCGCCGGCCTGCGCCACTTCGCGGCCGCGGCCGCTCGCCGCTCGCCCGTGCTTGTGGTGTACGCGGCTCCCTCAGTGGGCCTGTCATGTGCGCCACGCATTTTCGCGTCCGATGTATTAAGAAGCGATAAAAATAGAGTGCCTGCAACCGCTCTAGAACTTCAGCCGCGGCCAGCTGCCCGACGAGCAGACGAAATCCCGCCTCCTCCGCCGCCGAGCGTCGGAGGGTTTGTAGCTCGCGAGCAGAAGCTCCGATCTCCCATCGGAGGCGGTGCGCCGGAGAGAAACCGTGACGTAGGCGTCACGTGGCGCGCACTCCGAGGAGCGAAACGGCGGATTTCTCTCTCGTGTGAATACCCCTTAAATTAGACGCGACGCTGAGAGCATCTCTTGTATATTCTAGGCACTATACGCCTCGAGCGCGGCCTGTAGGGGCGCCACTGAAATCCCCCTAGCGGCCCGTTTCGAAAGCAGGCGCGGGAGTCCGCGTCCGGCTCCCCAGTGCCGCCGCTGCTTTTGCGGCACGTTCACGCCAGAGATTTACCGTTTGCGGGCGTTTGAATTCAGTGTTTATGTGGAGCAGTCACTCTGTTCGCAAATAAGGTGTGTTTACGAGAGTATAAATGTTTCTGGCGCGACCTTCGTGTGGTATATTCAATCTGTATAAGCGCCAGGTGTGTGTCAGAGGCCAGCGTCGCGGAACCGGCGTATGATGGAGCCGATTGTAGTTACACTGACCTGAATTTACTAGCAGTGTCTCCGTAACCACCGGGTCCTCAGATGTTCATGATACGGCTATACGCTACGATTTAAATCGGTTTTGTTCGCAATCAGCGGAGCACTCATACCTGACAGCACGCCAGTTACGTTTGCCAATAATATACCTCAGATATTGATCACCACCATTTACAAGGCAGTCTGTGTTAATTTCGGGAATATTCAACAAAAGTACGATGGACAATGCATAATTATACTCGGGGATCAGCACACGACAGAGCCGCCTTTTCTTGAGGTGAGCGCCCGCAAACATTCATCTGCTATAGATATATCCTCTGCGAGCAGCACGGAGACGGGCTTAGAATATAATCCGCGTCCGCGACTAATCCTTCTTCGAAATATCGTCATATGGCACAGGGAGCCTGCAGAATAAAGCAGAAACTGAAATCAGAGGCCCTTATCACATACCACATGTGCACTCTTCCAACGACACCTTTCATCGCTTGTTGAACAGCCTACCCTGTATACTTCCAAAGATGCGTCCGCCGTACGATCAGCTGTTCGTTGAAGTAGAAAAACAAAAGGAAAGTGAACGCGAGATTTGTGTGTGATTACTAAAACGTTCATTGCTTGATTCCGCTCCGCATTTGTACACAGCGTCCCCCTCCCCTCCCCCCCCCCCCCCCCCGATGTCTCACGAAATAGCGGTGCATTTCGCGTATAGTTGGTCTAGTGAACCCTACTTGGCTTAAGTTTCGACGAACGTCTTTAGCATGTCAGAAGCTGCCATGCCAGACTGCCTTGTAAATGGTGGTGATCAATATCTGAGGTATATTTTCGCAGGATTTATATCTTATAAATGGCATAAGTTATTGTCCTGGATTGGGTAATCACATCCACGAAACATATTTTTCTGCGACGTATATATTCGAAACGAAGCCGCATTCGTTGTCCACGCAGCAAAATAAAGCCAACCTCTCATTGTGCCAGTATCAGGTCTAAACGAGGCGACAGCAGAATTTATTTGTGCCTGATGTTTTGGAGGTGACAGGGGTGATACGTTGCGGCCGTCGCCGACGCCCGGAAGAGCGGCGACGAAGCGCGCAGAACCGTGTCCCCGGGTAGCTCTTGCAGGCGATCGCGTACTCTACGAAGACGCAGCTGCTTTTTAAGTGACCTAAACGTACTCTTTGCCGATAGACGTCACCATAACAAGTTTTTTTAGGGCGCGGAAAGGCGAAAAGAAGCGAAACAAAACCAAAACACGGCACGAGCCCCTATCAGCCACGCAGCGCAAATCCCGTCAACACCGCGGAGAAGCGGCGGCAGGCGGCGCAGCGATCGCGAAGCTCGAGGCGTATAGTCCCTGTCCTTCCTGCGTGCGTCCATTGTTGTCCGCACCGCTGCGCCCCTCCTCCTCTCGCCGTGATAGCGCGCCCTCTCCCCCAACATCTGTGGCGCGCGCAGAGCGGCGCTCTCTCTCACTCCGCCGGTGGGCGGCGCTGCGCACGGCGCAAGCGCGCTGTGCGCATGTGCAGCGCCCTCTTTCTCCGCGGTATCCTCTCCTTCGGGCGCGCTGCGCATATGAGTGCCGCGCTCCGGCCGGTCTCTCAGTCGACGGTCGTCCGCGCTACGTTTGCTCTCTCTCTCTCTCTCTCTCTCTCTCTCGCATTACCCGATGATTGCTCACGCAATTCGAGTAATCCATGGAGGAAGAAAAATGTTAGGAGGGAGCATGACGTCAGGCGGCCCAGCTTTGGCAAGCCAACCTCCTGACACCGCATTCTCCTCTCCTCGGGCTCCTCCCGTGCAATGCAGTATGGAAGATGCACCACTCTCAGGCCCGCGGTAGCATTTAGTGGCTGCGGCTTGCTGCCGGTGGAGATGCAGGCGAGTGGCGTTGCCGAAGGCGCCGTACTAGATTTCTCGCCAGCTTTGCGCTCCCACCCTCGTATCGTGAAAGTACTGTCGCTGTTCAAAGCGACACGATACGTAGATCCCATGCTCAGGGAGCACCTTCACGAGCTGCGAGCCGAATTTGACGCTTACCGCTGAAACCACGACCGGATTGAGCGGCCTACGGGTGCGTGGTGTTTGCCAGGCGTGCTTTGACGATTGCGTTTACATCATAGCGCTGTGACGAGTGTCCCATCAGCTGAGAGGTGGTGCGAAAAGCTTTGGTTTCGCTCGCGTGTGCATTTCCATACATTCGCCTTATCGGTGATCCGGCATGGTGGCACGTCGTACGTGCCACAATTGTCGTAACGACGTCTGTTTTGCGTTGCTGTCTCCTTCAGTGCATTAGAAAACAAAAGGTGCAGAACCGCTGATGTTGGGTGCTGGCGCGGGAAGAACAAATCATTTTCCGCCTCGCGTCGCAGGCAGAACGCGGGCTGGTTGTCCGAGCACTGCTCAATCCGTGCGATAGGTATATGGGTAACGAACGCTGAATTACGCCTGGGAGGTGAAAAGATAAAATGACCAGAACCAAGGAAGTGAGGTGTGTTTTGTGAAATAAAATGCGAGGCACGGATGTCGTACTCTGACATCTCCAGTTTTGCACTGCGGCGGAACACGACACTTCGACTGCGGCGCACTTCGACGGATCCCAGAGCTCAATAAATAATGATGTTTTCTCTCTCCCCCGTCCGAACACTTTGCCTGCACGATCAGCCTGCTGCGCGTTTAAGGTTGCAGGCAGTGCTGCGCGCAACGCCCGGACGGGGACTCGTCGCCGAAACCCGAATACCCGGACGGCCCGGCAACCAAACGGAACGACGCAGCATAGCGCGGGCAGGCGGGCGGCCGCTTGAGGCGCAAAGAACTACCACTTGCCTATCACGTGAGGTGGGGCATCTCCCATCAATTTTTGCTTTTTATTTTTTATGACTAGGCTTCACGGTAGTCACGTGACGCTTCCTCCTAAACTTTTCTTTCCTCTATGGAGTAATCGACCCAACGGAAACGCACAATGGAACCCCCTTCAGCGTCGCATCACACCAGGGTTCCCGTGAGGGGAGGTGGGCGTAATTTTTTCCATGTATTCCTATGGGGCTTCCGGTCCGTGGGCAGTCCTCGGACTGCCCGCGGACCGTCCAGGACTGGTAAATCGAGGAGGCCCATTATGGGCAGTCACGCTAGCACCATGCGAGAAGGTGGACGAAATAACGGTGAATCGCGGCGCAAGCGAGAATGCGGTGGGTTGTTTTGCAATAACTGCACTAATACATAACGCTTTAACAAAATGATCAAAGAAGGTGATTGCTAGGAAATTGGTTTACCTGAAAATGCGAACACCCATGTATCGGCGAAAGCTCTTTAGGACCCCTTTAAAGAAACGTCACGAATCACAGCTGATCACTTTTTTTGTGCCTGGCTAAAAAAAAACTACCTCAAGGTGCATTGGCGGTTGGCTGTGTCCTGTATTATTATTATTATTAATATATTATTATTATCATTATTAATTCCCTTCAGTTCCCTTCAAATAATTCCCTTCAACAACATAATTCTATTGCCAATCCTTGCGGTAACATATTAGATCTGTGTATTTCGAACAATCAGCCTATTGAAGTGTCACTCTCTGACTTTTTCTTGTTCGTCCCGATAAATTTCACCCACCACTTAAACTAACACTCTCTCTGTAAGGGGAAAAACAGAGCTTTCAAAATAACATCAACAAATCGCCCAGATTTGCTTTCAAAAGAGGTGACTACGTCGGCTTACACCGTGACTTATCCTCCATTGACTGGTCTATGGTAACTGAAAAAACTAATGTTGATGACCAAGTAGATCAGCTTACGGAACTTATCTTAAGCAGTATGCGCAAATATATTCCACAATATACTCCTAAACTCCAGAAATATCCCCCCTGGTTCTCGCCTGAACTTATAAGTGCTCTAAAGCATAAAGATCGCGCACACAGAAAGTTTAAAAGCACTCCGTCTCTGGAGCGCAAGGAAGATTTCCGATGTTTTCGAACTCTCTGTAAACGCCTATATAAACGGGATCACAGTTCATATATTGCACACTTAGAAAAAAGCGCCTCTGACAGGCCGGCTGAGTTCTGGAAGTATGTACGCAAACGGTCTAACAAAAGTGAAGAGCCTTTAATACTACTGGACTCCAATGGAACAGAACTACAAGCCGTCGCTGACTGTTATGCCACGCAGTTCTCTTCCGTTTATAAAGCCTCTGACTCTAGCACTACTATCGAACAACATTTGGAAATCAACACACCCAATGCTCTGTCGCTAGATGAAAATCTCATCAGCGAATGCATTAAGCGCTTGAAACCATCCTTATCATGTGGTCCAGATGGTATACCCTCAGCTATACTAAAAGCTTATAGCAGTATATTGGTCCCAGTACTGACTAGCATATTTAATAACTGTCTGACTACGTCCACATTTCCTAGCATGTGGAAAATTGCTCGTGTTTTTCCAGTATTTAAGCCTGGCTCTAAAACTGATGTCTCGAATTATCGACCGATTTCTCTTCTCTGTGCCATGTCAAAGATTTTTGAGCCGGCCCTTCACCACATACTGTCTTTTAATGTGAAAAACTCATTGAATATTAATCAACATGGATTTGTCACTGGCCGCTCAACCGTCACTAATCTTGCCAGTTTCATGACGCAAATATCTACACCTGTATTCCAGAGAGGACAGGTCGACACCATTTACTGTGACCTCAGCAAAGCGTTCGATGTAGTCAGTCACTCAATGCTTATGGTTAAACTTGGTCATTTTGATGTTGACACCGCTGTTGTGAATCTATTGCATAGCTACCTTCGTGACAGATCATGTTATGTTGCCGTCAATGGTCAAACGTCCTCCTTTTACAAAGTGACCAGTGGTTCACTTTTCTTTTTAATGTATGTTAACGACGTTTCTTCTGCCATTCGCAATTCTTCTTTCTTTTTGTATGCAGATGACATAAAGATATTTAGGGAAATTCATTCATTTAACGACTGTCGCTTGTTGCAGTCTGATTTGTGTTCTTTTTCAGAATGGTGTAAAAACAATAGCCTTGCTCTCAATATTTCAAAGACAAAAGTCATGAGTTTCACTCGCAAATCATCTAGCCTATCTTTTTTATACTCTGTCAATTCTGTGTCTTTATGTAGGGTTTGTGAGATCAATGATCTCGGCGTTCTCTTTGATAGCACCTTGCATTTTTCAGCTCATACTAAGCGTGTTGCTATGCGGGGTCTTCGTTCTCTCGGCTGTGTTTGTAGAATATCGAGAGAATTCAATTCTCCTATGCCACTCCGCAAATTGTACACCGCAATATGTCTTCCTCAACTTGAGTATGCATCTGTGATCTGGAATGGCATCTCTAATTCCTTAAGTAACGTAGTTGAGCGTGTCCAGAAAAAAATTTCAAAGCGTTTACAACCATCGCTTCGCTAAAAATGACTCTGGCTCGTGTTCTAACACCGTTGAACTATTGTCACTGCCTTCACTTCGCTGCCGGCGAAATCGCGCCGATCTCTTCTTTCTTTTCAAGCTGGTTCACGGTACTATATCCTGTCCTATACTGCTCAATAGTATTAATTTTCGGATTCCGCGGAAGCAAACAAGAGAGAGCAGGACGTTTCTTGTAACTACCCGCCTCTCTCAGCACTCAACCCTCAACAGGATACAAAGTCTTTATAATTTTTATTTTCTTGAACTCGATGTTTTTGATGGGTCACAGTTATCGTTTTCCTCCAAGGTTTCTACCGTTATAAGATAACATCACATGTGCAATTTGTTTCTATCCTTCTCTTTTACTTTATCTGGCGCATTGTTGTATGTATGTATGTATGTATGTATGTATGTATGTATGTATGTATGTATGTATGTATGTATGTATGTATGTATGTATGTATGTATGTATGTATGTATATTATCTGACTTTTCGTCATTATCATTGGCTATTTCTCATACTGTGTTAATCTACTTTTGTCCTGTCGTCCTAATATTTTTGTGCGCATTGTGTCTCTGATAGTTTTCTTCTGAACAGTCATCTTGTTCTATTTTGTTATTCTTAGTTTTTTTTGTTTCTTTTTTTGTGCGCCAGCACCAAGACCTCTGGGTTGTTCCTGGGCACGTTAAATAAATGATTGATTGATTGATTGATTACTATTATTATTATTATTATTATTTTTTCCTACAGTATTGAGGGAGCTCCTCTGCAAAGGGTTGAGGAGATTAGGGACCTAGGGGTGCTTTTCGACAGTACCCTCTCTTTTTCTCCTCATATTAGGCTCATCACCCGGCGAGCACTCCGAAGCCTTGGAAATGTGTGTCGGATTACAAAGGAATTCTCTTCTCCAGATCCATTTCTAAAGCTATACAATGCAATATGTATACCGCAGTTAGAATATGCTTCTGTTGCCTGGAACGGCATCTCCAAATCTAGTAGTGAATTAATAGAACGTGTGCAGAAGAAGTTTTTATCCATATTTAAGCACCGTCATCACAATCACAGTTTTCATCCTGATTCTGACTTATCCATAGTCCCTTCCATCCCTTCCTTGAACTGCAGACGTATGCGTGCAGACCTTACATTTCTTCACAAAATTGTTCATGGTGACCTTTCTTGCGCAGACCTGCTTAACTGTTTAGAGTTTAGTGTACCACAAAGGCCCACCAGGTCGCATCGCCCGTTCTTGACCGCTGCGCGCAACTCCAATCATTCTCCTGTGCGCAGAATACAGAATTGTTACAACCGCTTCTTTGAACGCCTTGACATCTTTCAGAAATCCTTTACAGTTTACCGTACAACGCTGTTGAATACAGTATGTTAAACACCTATGATATGTCTGTCGTTCTTTTTTTTCTGGAATTTGATTTCTCTGCGGTTGTGTCTATCCAACTGATAGTTGCCTATTTTTGAAACTGTTTACTGTCATTTGTTCGTTTTTTCATTTGTCTCTACACTCTTGCCGTTGTTTTTGTTGTATTACTGTCAAACTTTGTTGCTCTGCCTGTCGTGTGGCCTTTACGACGGGCAGAGCAACATAGGCATCTTCTTTTTTTATTTTTTACCTGTACCCAGGCTCCGCCTGTGCTTTATTTCTGTCATTTTCACTACTTCAATTTGTGTGTGCCTTGTCGCTTGTTTGTTTCTTGCTATATGTTTCTTGTATTTTGTTTTCATGTAACTACCCGTGCGCCAGCACTCAGGCTTCTGGCTGTTCCTGGGCACGTAAATAAACATGATTGATTGATTGATTGATTGATTATTATTATTATTATTATTATTATTATTATTATTATTATTATTGTTATTGGTTTGCCTCACGTGGTAAACTGCGACCGTTGCACCAGTCGGGGGCGTTGCCAAAACTGTTCTTTAACGAAAATTTGACTAAGTTCAACCGCGATCTCTACTGGCGCACTAGAATGGCAGCAAAAGACAAAGACTATCTTTTTGCTTGGACGAAAGCAGGCAAAATCTACGCGAAAAAAAAATTAAGTCTCTCCCTTCATCCGAGTAAGCAAACTGTCCGACATTACTAAGATACAATAAATTGCATGGCTCCTGTTTCGCAAGAGTTTGTGAATTTCAGCTTTTTTAGAGATGACTTGGGTAACAGCAATTTCGGACAGGATCTTACCATCGTGAACATTAATATTCGTAGTCTGCACAAATATTGGGATGAATTCAAATGTATCGCTGAAGCTGCCACTGGATACGTCGATGTGTTCGTTATCACAGAAATAAACATTCCGGAGTCTTCAATTCATTTGTTCACCTTGCCGAATTACCAATCTTACGTTGTAACACGACCAAACCGCCATGGCGGGGGTATTGCTATTTTTGTCCGCGACCATTTTGAGGTATCGTACATTGATGCTACTTCCACGCACGCGGAATCCGTTACTATTAAAGTGGCCTATGGTGTTGTTTCTATGGTACTTTTCGCAATTTACCGTCCTCCTTCATACAGCGTCGCAAGGTTTTTGCTTGAATTAGAAGAAAATTTTAAGAGTTTCGGCGCAGCGGATCAGTTATGTTTGGTCGGTGACCTAAACATAAATATACTGCGTCCTGACCAGCATATTGTTGCTGATTATCTATCGTTGCTGTCTTCCCACGGTCTTGAGAGCACTATTAATGTTCCCACACGTGAAGAAGTGGTTTGCGATAAGCTAGTAACATCGTGCTTGGACCATATCTTTATCAGGGCCGAAAGTTTTTCTCTTGCCTCCTACGTCATCACTAAGAAGTTGGCTGACCATTATTTTGTGGCGTGCCGCATTTCAGCGAACCAGAGTTTAACTATGGGGCATAAACAGGAAGGTATTGATGATTCTAACATTCGTTTTTCTTTTGTCAACAAAAAACAGTTTGATGGTCTGGTGTCTGGTTTCGATTGGTCAACCTTAATGTTGAACGGCTCCCCAGGTACCGCATACGAACATTTATGTCAAAAGTTGAAGGAATTTGAGCACTCCAGCACGGTTTTTGTGTCCAAAAAACGCCGTAAGCATTGCTGTTGGATAGATTCCGAGATAATTCAGGCTATCTCGTACAGAGATTGGTTGTGGAAGCGTGTGAAACGTTCACCTGAAGACCATGCCTTACGTTTACACCATAAAACTGCGCGAAACAGAGTCGTCGCCCTTTTACGGACAGCCAAGCGCCGATATTTTTTCAATCAATTCAATCAACACTCAAAGAATCCCAGAAAGACGTGGTCTCTTGTGAACAGTTTACGCGGCCAGGAACGTAGTAACTATTCAGTTTTTCAATCCTCCCGTGAAGATCCGATACAGGTCGCAGATGCGTTCAATCGTGCTTTTAGAAACGTTGCTCAATGTTCCGATCTTGTTTACGGGCCTTGCACGCTTAAGGAATCTTTGCCTTCGTCAGCATTTTTGCCGCAGTTATCAAAGTCTGACCTGAAATCTATCGTCTTCAGCTTTCGTTCGAATAAACCTGCCGGTTGCGACGGAATGTCGATTGATACGCTTCGTAGGAATTTTGAGGCTCTATCGGGGGTTGTCCTTTTCATACTAAACAGTTTTATCGATGGTTCAGCATTCCTTCACCTTTAAAAACCGCCATTGTCCGGCCTCTTTACAAAGCCGGGCCCAAAAATAATGTTAATTCATATAGGCCCATACCCATACTGCCAATCCTTTCCCAAATATTAGAAAAATTCTTATTGATGACGATGTCTTCCTTCCTTGAAAAATTTTCGGTCATTTCGCCTAGGCAGTTTGGTTTTGTAGCTGGTCGAGGAACCATGACACTGCTGGAAGAATTTGCAGACGAATTATACTCCGCCTTTGATTGTAATCTTTTTGCATGTGTTTAATTTTTAGATGTAGCTAAAGCGTTCGACTCTGTTTGCCACAAAATATTGTTTCAAAAACTCCAACTATTAGGTTTCCGGGGGCCTTTTCATGATCTTTTGAATCAATATCTTAGTGGTCGGTATCAGGTCGTAACTATAGATAACCTAGAATTTAGTAGTCCTCTTCCGTTACTAACTGGTGTGCCACAGGGATCAATTTTATCTCCTCTGCTTTTCAATATCTACCTGAATGATTTTCCGTCCGTAATTCATAAATGCGAGGTGTTCCAGTACGCCGATGGCACAGTACTACTTGCTAAACATCTTAATTATGGAACAGCGATAAGATTTCTACAAAGTGACATAAGTAATGCTGTCGGTTGGTTTTCACAAAATAGAATTACTATAAATGTCAATAAAACTAAATTGATCTGCTTCCGGAACCCTTTAAAAACTACTTTGATTAATATTCCTGTGTACTTGCATTACCATACTCACCCTTGCAATTGTAACCCGGTTGAATACTTTGAATATGTAAAGTACCTGGGAATTCTTTTTGACTGTGCATTATCATGGCAACATCATTTAGCGTTTGTTTGTGACAAACTTCGTAAAGTGGCTTGTGTGCTGTTTAATATGAAAACTTTTGTACCCATGCATATAAAGAAAAGTGTAGCTCATGCACTCGCATACAGTGTGTTAAGGTATGGGATCACTGTTTTCGCTAGCTGTTCCTCACGGTGGAAAACGCGAGTTGATGCTATACTAAAAAACATACTAAAATCTATAGCCTACGGTTCTCCCATGTATAACTCTACCGATATTTTCAAACATTTGTGTTTGCCCTCATTTGATGCTCTCTTTATTCGGACGGTCGTTGCTAATCATTTTTGGGTTCCTGATTTCAAGGTTGAACATAAGTCTGTTCGAGTTGTACGAAATCACCCTCGTTTTGTTGTCCCTCGTTCTTGTACTCGATACGGTATTGCACGAAGATGTGTTTATGTCCAAAAAATGTTTAATGAATTGCCAGAGTATATTTTTGCTGCATCCTCTAAAATGCAACTTAAGAAAGCGTTGAATAGGTATGCGGTATAATCTACTTAAAAATTTTGATGTCATTATTGAACCTATCAAGTGTTTTTCGTGTATACATGCTTATGTTTGTTTGATGCGTTCCTTCTGAGTTTTCGGCGACTACATGTACCTCTTTGCCTTTCATTTGTTTCGCTTCGTCGACTTGCCGGGCCCAGTCCCTCAAGCCAAATCGGCTTTGACGGGCCCGCTACTCTGTATTGTCACAACCAAGGGCAATAAAGTATTATTATTATTATTATTATTATTATTATTATTATTATTATTATTATTATTATTATCCTCTACCGGCATGACCACCAGCTCTATATAGAATCGTTAGAGGCTGCTGCGTCTCAGAAACCGGCTGAATTCTGGAGGTATGTACGCGGCCGTTCTAAGGCGTCTAAAGAACACATTAGCCTGCTTAATTCCGATGGTGAAGAGGTTGAGGATGTTGCCACCAGTTTTGCTCAGTACTTTCATTCTGTCTTTCAACTGCCAGATGGCAACGACGAACGCCTATCGTTTAATAACTCTAATTTTAACACACTTAGGTTCGATGAAAAAATTGTCAATGATAGCCTTCAACGGATGAAACCATCATTTTCCTGTGGTGCAGATGGAATTCCAGCAGCCCTCATGAAGGCTTATGGGAACATTTTTGTGCCTGTCTTAACTTCCATTTATAATAACTGCTTACTTTTAGGTAAATTTCCTCGTGCATGGAAGATCGCTCGAATTTTTCCAATATTTAAGTCTGGTGATAAGTCAGCCGTTTCTAACTATCCCTGGATCTCACTCCTTTGTGTCGCCTCAAAACTCTTTGAGTCAGCTCTGCACAAAGTTCTTGCTGCCTGCGTCAAGAACGTTGTGATACCAAATCAGCACGGCTTTTTCTCGGGTCGATCGACGGTCACAAATCTTGCAAGCTTTATGACACAGGCTTCTGCTGCAGTTTGTGAAAACGGCCAGTTGGACGTTATTTATTTTGACCTCAGTAAGGCGTTTGAGGTGGTGAACCATCAGTTATTAATTAACAAGCTTGCTAAGTCCGGTGTAGACGCAAGCCTTGTTGCCTTGTTGTCCAACTATCTCCTTGACCGGTCCTTTTATGTAGATGTTAACTACAAAAAGTCTAGTGTTTACCCTGCAACAAGTGGTGTACCCCAGGGTTCCGTGCTGGGTCCATTATTGTTTTCTGTCTTTATCAATGATGTTTCAACAGTGTTAACAAACTCTTCTTTTCTTCTCTATGCTGATGATGTCAAACTATTTAGGCACATTAGCGGTGTTCAGGACTGCTGTGCCTTGCAGAGGGATGTGTCGGAATTATCGGTCTGGTGCAGGAAAAACTGCCTAATTTTAAACCCCACTAAAACAAAGGTTGTCACCTACAGCCGGAAAACCCACCATCTGCTGTTTTCCTACAGTATTGAGGGAGCTCCTCTGCAAAGGGTTGAGGAGATTAGGGACCTAGGGGTGCTTTTCGACAGTACCCTCTCTTTTTCTCCTCATATTAGGCTCATCACCCGGCGAGCACTCCGAAGCCTTGGAAATGTGTGTCGGATTACAAAGGAATTCTCTTCTGCAGATCCATTTCTAATGCTATACAATGCAATATGTATACCACAGTTAGAATATGCTTCTGTTGCCTGGAACGGCATCTCCAAATCTAGTAGTGAATTAATAGAACGTGTGCAGAAGAAGTTTTTATCCATATTTAAGCACCGTCATCACAATCACAGTTTTCATCCTGATTCTGACTTATCCATAGTCCCTTCCATCCCTTCCTTGAACTGCAGACGTATGCGTGCGGACCTTACATTTCTTCACAAAATTGTTCATGGTGACCTTTCTTGCGCAGACCTGCTTAACTGTTTAGAGTTTAGTGTACCACAAAGGCCCACCAGGTCGCATCGCCCGTTCTTGACCGCTGCGCGCAACTCCAATCATTCTCTTGTGCGCAGAATACAGAATTGTTACAACCGCTTCTTTGAACGCCTTGACATCTTTCAGAAATCCTTTACAGTTTACCGTACAACGCTGTTGAATACAGTATGTTAAACACCTATGATATGTCTGTCGTTCTTTTTTTTCTGGAATTTGATTTCTCTGCGGTTGTGTCTATCCAACTGATAGTTGCCTATTTTTGAAACTGTTTACTGTCATTTGTTCGTTTTTTCATTTGTCTCTACACTCTTGCCGTTGTTTTTGCTGTATTACTGTCAAACTTTGTTGCTCTGCCTGTCGTGTGGCCTTTACGACGGGCAGAGCAGCATAGGCATCTTCTTTTTTTATTTTTTACCTGTACCCAGGCTCCGCCTGTGCTTTATTTCTGTCATTTTCACTACTTCAATTTGTGTGTGTCTTGTCGCTTGTTTGTTTCTTGCTATATGTTTCTTGTATTTTGCGTATTTTTTTTTTCATGTAACTACCCGTGCGCCAGCACTCAGGCCTCTGGCTGTTCCTGGGCACGTAAATAAACATGATTGATTGATTGATTGATTGATTGATTGATTATTATTATTATTACTCGCTGGCCGAGTGGCATGGCTTGCAACACTAAGCCTGCCTTTTCTTTTTTGACTTTCTGTTCTTTTTTTTCCTTTTTTGCTTTCTAAGATTTCTGTAACTATTTTTACTTTATTGTTTATGTCATACATATAGTTTTTGTGTGTTGTCTTGTCTTAATTGTAGTGTTTTTTTTTGTATGGTGTACCAGTACCAAGACCCTAGGGTTGTTCCTGGGCACCGAAAATAAAGGTTGATTGATTGATTGATTGATTGATTGATTGATTGATTGATTGATTGATTATGCATGAGCACACGTTCTCCTCTTCAAAGGATGCAGCATCTGCATAATGTTCACTCCGAGAAGGTCGATATCTTTCAGCGTCCTCTTCGGGAGTTTTTGGCCGGGTTGTTAGCTCTGACACACTAGGTTAATCTTGGCAGTGCTCTTTTTCTTCACTTATCATCCTGACGTGTGCATTGACTTCACCGAGCTTGTTCTTGTTCCTAATTATTCGTGTATTGTGCTGATACTGCGGCTGTAATTATCGTAGAATGTTTCTTTTTCTGCCGTTTTTATCATTAAAAGTTGCCATATTCACTTCATGCGTCCATTTGAAACTGAAAATGTGCGCTTCCCGGATCTTGTAACAACTTTCTTTTCACTCACCCTTCCCTATAGTTACGCTTATTGTAAGATGTCTTCTTGCAATTGACCAGACATTACAGTTTCTATTGATTATGTAATGTTGGCTAAAATTACACTAAGGTATTTTTATTCTTCTTTGAAGTTGTAGTTTCTTCTTATTTTTTGCTCACTCACTGTTCATTTGCCAGCTGCTGATGTATTTCATTGTTGTCTTATACCTTTTCTGTGCGCCAGCACGAATTGATTGTGTAAAGGCGGTTGGATTGCACTATGCTATTTCGAATCTTCTTTGCCGTTGTTGTAGGTTTTTGTATTTTTGCTCACTGAGTGTTTATTATCGAATTGTTGATGTACTACAGTGCTGCATTTTCCCCTCTGAGTGCTCCAGCACGAAGGCCTCCGCTGTTCCTGGGCACTATAATAAACATTGATTGATTGATTGATTGATTGATTGATTGATTGATTGATTGATTGATTGATTGATTGATTGATTGATTGATTGATTGATTGATTGATTGATGCCGGGTGTTCATCTTTTCAAATTTATGCCGCTTTCCTGCTTTTTTTCCCTGACCTATGACACGCGCATCGAATATCTTATACTTTACGCATCGAATTGGGTTCTTTGATGATGGATTTGGAGCCGCGAAAAAAAATGTTTTCATACACAAACACTCCCACCCGTTCTGCCCTCTGTAAGAGCAATTGTACTCACATTACAGGAAGCCGGTACGTATAAGATCTGAGTGCACTCGCCGAAGCCTGGGTAAGGAATGAGCCGCGCAAATATTTCGTCGTTCCTTGTGTAATATTAAACGTTTCGGGTGCGCCATACAAAAGAATTGCGATTAAAGACAGGTAACCAAACACGACGCGGGCATGGTGCGCGGAATCGATATATGGTGGGGCGCGGTATTAGCGGCCGGTACTAGTCGTAAGCGGATCCTTTTGGGGTAAGTGCTCTTTCGCAACACCCCAGACGTGACGGAAAGATAAAAAAGACAGGCCGAAAAACAGAATAATTGCAGTGGCGTCCTGTAGCGGTGTCTTCTGATCTTTTACTTTTTACTTCGTCTAAGCTCCTGTGGGGAAAAGACACGGGCGAAGGAATGAAATGGTGGCACCGGAGCCCAACACAAAGGTGTTTCGGCGACCTGCTACTGTTTTGTAACACGAATCGTAGGCGGGCCAGTTGGCACATATTTCCGAGATTAACAGCGCGAAAGAACGGGACAACAGAGGGGTAGACTGCTACTCCTGTGTTGTCCCGTTCCTTCGCGCTGTTAATCTCAAAAACACTGTTTTGTATTTGCAGGAATGCGTTTACTTAAAGCATCGAACGCGGCAGCTCATAACAGGAGAAGTTGCATTGCTGATTATTTTTTGTTTTGTATTTTCAAGCATAACGAAATGAAACTCTGTCGTTGAATGTAAACTGCAGCGATAGTGATGTGTACTCATTTTGATCGGTATTTTCGGAAATAGCTGAGCCAAAAGACCCGGATGTACACAATGTGTTCATAAATGATAGTCGATGCATGCAGACGTCGACTGCAGTCATGTTCAGCAAGGCTTGGGAGTGGGCTAGTTGGTTTTTAACATCTTGAAGTGCAGAGGTGCGCTGCCTGACACGAAAACGTTACACATGATAACATGACGAAAACTTACACATGATGACAAAAACTTCACATGAAAATGAACAGTTGACAGTTTGCGTCTCACCTTGTCCATTTTTGTGTAATTCACCCTGTTCTACGTTTTCGTGTCTGGCAGCGCACGTCTACACTTCAAGATGAAGTCATGTGTTCGCCTTCTGCACAACCGGCCCAAGGTGGCAAATTTATCCGCATCTCTTATTTTCCGGATCTGCTCGTATGGTATTCCAAGTTGAACAAGGCATTCAGTGACGCAGCCGAGGTTTAGCAAACATTCTGGGTGTTGTTCGTATCGTTCGTTCTAGACGTAAATGGAAGTTTGCCTAAAAGGGGTACCGACACCAATTTTCGGCGTTAACATTATTGCGCAGTTCGCTTCCTTTACTCAAAAGAATACCCTGACTGAAATATGAGCGGCTTGCGACGGAAAGAACAATCTTTAATTGGATCTTATTTATCGCACCAACGGCACAGCATGTGGAGCGGCACTCAGCAAATGGACATCAGCGTGACATCATCCCGCGGTAGCCAAAAGAAGTCACGCGGACAGCGCTCGTCACAAACTCATGACGTCACTTCTCGCGTGGCCCTGTGAGCGGCGACTGAGCGCCGGCACTTTCACGAACTGTTTGCACGCAGCCGGAGATACAGGCATAACCGCTGCCCAGAAAGGCACCGTTGGTAAAAATAAAGTTCCACACACGAGAAAGGAAGCGATAATATGGCCGGGAATCGCAATAGAAGTCGCCATAAGGACTCTCATTGAAAGCGGTCAATCGTATTTCCGCCGCAACGGTAGGCCTAGCACCTTCATGCAGCTCCGCCGTTCAGCTGCGGCGGCGGCGCGGTCGAAACAACGCCCCCACTGGCCTCCGAAGTGTTTTGACGCCCGCACAAAGCGGTGAGGTCATGCCGGGATTCTGTCATATGCGCCTTTCGGGCTGGAAGCGCGGGAAATTGAAACAAACGATTTTCAGGCCATTCAATGTAATTAATTATCGCGCGCTGAATATTTAAGTGCTGTGTTGGTTTCGCCAGACCATTAGGCATCAATAAAAAGCAATAAAAATGGAACATAAAATTTTCGGGTCAGCACTCCTTTAACAAAGCTTCGAAATTAGCGCAGACCATAAAGTCATTCACGTATGCTTAAAAAAAAACTGCAGTTGTAGAATCTCGTTCACCTTTTTGTTATTTTGGAACGACCCTCCCGCGACCATATTCTAACAGGCACCATGCAAACGAAGACTAGGTATACAGGGAACACTTCCGGCACTCTAAGTTGACGCAGCGACCCGTGGAGGTGGCTTAGGCGCGAGTGGAAAAGGGATGCCTAGCGGAGAAGAAGGGAGTGATTGGCGCTACGTAAGTCATTTTAAGGGCTTTAAGCTGGCATCCCTCGGCGCTCCTCCCGGCGCGAGATGCACCACGCTGCATTCCGTGTTGGCTACTCCGGTCTCGTCACATAGAATCATGACCTTCTCACGCACTCCGTCCCGGAGCCAGCGGGCTGAGAATTCGCTCAGTATATACGGTGCACGCAGTCAGGTTGGGCGAAATTCAATCCTCAACGTTTAATCCTCGAAACATAATCCTCCAGGAGAAGCTCAAGAAGCTTGGATGAGAAGAAATGGGCAACAAGGGTGCCGAGGTACCTGCACCTTAAAAGAGCGGTCACACCACCATGGCAGGAGAGGACGAGAAAACTGGCAAGAAAATACAAAATTAGTGGGTCAAACAGGCAATCAGAGGCCGGCAGGGGAAAGTAAGGAAGGAGAAGAAAGTGGAGATAGTTAAGTGGGCGCAAAGCATGGAAACAAAAGTAATTATTAGTCTAGAACGCCAGATGACTATTATTGTCTTTCGTCGACATTTGCAACAAAAGGAGCAGATACCCGGCCAATTTTTTTAACTGCCTGGCGATCGCCGCGAGGCTGCGCTCACGTGCGCTCGGCATTTTTGTTCTTCTTGATATTTTCAACTGCGGAGACCAAACTCTAACGATTTGCTAAACAGCTTCGCTGTCAATTTCTCTCCTTTTTGTCAACGAAAACACGGAGGGAGTGCGCTGCTTTTGACTTCCGCGGTGGTTGCTTGAGAACGAACCCGTATGTGAGAAAATACTCGCTACAGGATGAGGCTTCTGTATGACGTAGAAAATAGGCACAACCAAACGCAGATTAAGTAATGTGCGGCCACAATATCTGTTGCCGACGTACAGCAGATGAGAGCAGGTGATGAGCTTGTTTGGGTCTTTTGTTTCCCTCCGACGTAATTGAACCTTGTGCTGCATTTCATCCTCAATTGCAAACAATCGAATCAGATTTGTCACACAGGGATCACCGAGCATGGGCAGGTCGTTATCTCTAAAGCTAAAGCCAGCCATGCCCAGAATGCACGCCAGCACATGGACCTTGCGCCTCCTTCCCAGGCGGTATTCTGAGTTTTGTTCTTTTATAAAGTGTCCCCCTCGAGCGAGCCCTGATTGTCTGAAGGCAGACAACCCGGATGTGACGCGAGGCAACGTTGATTCCTGTGCATGCCAGAGGCCCGGCAACCGGAACTACCACAGGGCTCGAAACGTACAGCACGCAGAATTCCACTCGAGATTGGAGCTAGTTTTTAATCACGTAAACAATGCAGTGAAAATAATTTGCGCACGTGCAAAGGACCTGCGACACGTTTTGTCGCATCTATGTAATCGACACAGTGGCGTGAGCAACATGGCGTCACCGACATCAACCAAAGCTGCTTGGCACGCGCGCTCTGCGAGATTACAAGCGTCATTGCAACCAAACATAGCATACAATTATCCAGCACCGCAGCGAGGTTGACTCTGGCATCTTACCCGCGACGTAAAATGATTACAGTGCGGGTCTCTCCAGTGGTGTCCCCAGCGGTCAAAAGTCACGCGCACGCGCCAAGAATAGACCGTCACGCGCACTGGGGCGCATGGACTTCTAGCAAGTGCATGCTGGGATAATGACCTGCCTTCGCTCGCATACTCACGGTAACACGTCTACAACAGGCTAATTCGATACCGAGGCTTGTGAACGAAAGGGGCTCAAAGGGAGCTACTGATAAATTGCGTGAAACTCGACGAAGGACGGGCTGGAAGAGACAGGACAGCGGACCCACGAAGTACCTGCGACGTACTACGGCTGCTGTTTGTCCACGCAAGTTCACAGGCTGTTTAATGTTTCTTCGCGGAAGTGGGATGAGGAGATATGAACAGAGAACAAGCACGGAACAAAAACAAAACGAAAACCGAAAAAAAGCAAAACAAATATTCGCAGCATCCCTTAGCGCCAGTTCTCACCGATGCGCCTTCATGAAGTGCGTTTCCACCCCCGCGATACTAATGGACCGGGCTCAAATACGTTCGCTGCAGCCGATTTCCAACGGAAACCTAATATACTCCCACTTTCGCTGGTTCTTCAAGTGAGCAGCAACTAACATCTCTTGAAACTTGTGTTTGACCGTTGCACCACAGGATTCGCCTTGAGCCAGAAAGAGAGAAATAGTTAAGCGAGAGAGAGATAGATAGATAGATAGATAGATAGATAGATAGATAGATAGATAGATAGAGAGAGAGAGAGAGAGAGAGAGAGAGAGAGAGAGAGAGAGAGAGAGAGAGAGAGAGAGAGAGAGAGAGAGAGAGAGAGAGATATTGACACAAACAATTCTCTTCCGGTGTCCCGGCGTCGATGTTCCGACTCGAGTAGCGCTTTCGTCGTCATGTGTCGTGAAATTGAAGTGCACTGTTGCCAAGTTTACACAAGCATCGACCGGCTCAACTGCAAGCTTTACTGTCTGCGAAGATGTACTGGTTGTTCTGAAACCTTAAAAAAACAATTAAACACAACGCAATGTTTTTCTTTTTCAAATATACCGTTTTTTTTTTTTTGTGGTTGTTGTTGCGCAACGAGCGGCTGAGCTAGGGTTAGCAGTGAGGATCCGGCTTATTGTAGTATGAATACGGGAGCTCGCACGTGAAATTCAGCTGTATTAGAAGAATAAGGACGCCAAAACAAACTTCTGTTCACAGGGGTACTCAATTTCTTATTTTCCATAAGGCCATTAAGTTGCGCGCGCGCACCTCGCTACACGTGGGGTTCTTCAGTTGGAAAACCTTTCCTAGCATTCAACCTGGAGTAAAAAAAAAATACTCTTTTCGGGGATGTCAGCTCTTAATGACGCGATTGGAGCGGCCGTATTTTTCTGTACGGAAACAGTGGCTATATCATCCTTCCTGGGCAAAAAGTAAATGACTATCGGGGAGGAATTCGTCCAATATTTTATTCCTTGTATATATCTTCAGGGAAATGCAAACAGGCGCACCGAGTGAGCACTCTCATTATTTCGTTGCCCAGAAGCAAGCAAGGCCAAACTTCTTAAAATTACGAGCTGAACAAGTGAACTGAGGCGGACTAGTTGGTGCATGATGCGACAGAGAAAAACAGCTCTAAAAACGGTACGACCGGAAGAACGACAAACACTGCTCTGCGAAAGACAAAATTGATAGCTTGGCTTGAGCTGATCCACCCAATTTTACAATTTGGTGTTTTACGCACCAAGGCTACACGTGGCCTATGAGGCGTACCATAATGGAGGGCTCGGAATTAATTTCCAGAGCAAGGGGGTCTTTAACGTGCGCCGAAGCCTCAACACACGGGCGTTTTCGTTTTTCGCCTTCCGATCAGAAAAACTGCCGATGCGGCCGGAATCACGTTCTTCGTGAGCGGCACAATGGCTTAAGCACTGAGCCACGACACGCACTGACCGTCGGTTCTCTCCGTTTGCTCCCCTGACATTTTTCGGGTTTCCGTTTCTGTGGAGCGGGGGATAATTAATCACGCCGGGTGACTACGCCTGCTCCTTAAGAGATGGAAACAGTGGGTGGAATAACGACTTGCTCTGGCACCATAAATCACTGTTGCGCACCGAAGGTAGGTTTGAGAAAGAATTTCATTAGGCTTTATGGAAAAATGCCTCTGATATCTCAAGCTACGTGAAAAAAACCTTCGTGCCTTGGTTCGTTACATATCGGTACGCTCCTTTAGCTCTTTTAAAAAGCACGGTTACAGAGAAATCGCCGCCGTTTATCGTTTTGTGTTCTTATTCACTCCTGATTCCAGGAAAATGAAAAAGATGGGAGGGAGGAAGTGAGGGAGGGAACAAAGAAATAACTTCATTTTTCCAAGCCATCTTGTTCCATGGCGCGTGTTGAGAAATAAAGAAGCGAAGGCAGGCAGTAGGAAGTGAGGAAGAGGAGGATCGAAGGCACTCACTGCCTCGCTCGTCGACTCCATCACCATTTTGGAAGCCAGTTGCTGGTCTTCTTTCGCTACACATTTTCCGGTGCCGAAATCCGGGAAACAATGCACGAGCGGATCCACGTTTGACGGTGCAGCGGCTCCGAAGCACGCGAGACTTGGACACCTGCGCACTGCTTTATCCTGGAAGCCTTGCCCTCGACCGCCGCTCCTTTCGGCGCGTGCCCATGCTGCCCTCGTCCACTAGGTATTCAAAACACCAGCGTCTGGCTTCGCCGACTTCGCCCAGATGTCCTGCGAGCGACCGTCTCCAGGACCATGACTGTGCTTGACTCCTAGCTGCGGAGTCGGGCAGCAGCGGCCATAGACCGACAGAATCTTCTTGACCTCATCTTGTATGACCAGGTGAGCCGGCACAAACTCGACGCTCAAGTTCAGGAGAACCTGAAGGATGAAGAATTTGATGCTGACATTTTGGACGCGATCAACTACGATGAACGTATCTGCGCCCTGCGAACGCGCGTACGCTTCTCCTCGAGCCAAGACTCTTCCGCAAGCTCCGTCCCTCAACGCCCTGTTTAGTACCCGCATCGCAACTTCGACTATCTGCTCGTTTACTGGGGAGGCCCGGTGGACAATGGTCCCGGGTGATGTGCTGCCCGACCGGGCAAAGACTGGTGAGCGGGTACTAGAACAGGACAACGACGACGTAGGCGCTGCGGCCGTTCAAGACGCTAGCAAGACCCGGGCTCAGCCCGGAAGAGCTGCTCCAGCGACCGCCCAACCCTGGTGTTTCCGTGATTGCCGTTATGGAGAAATCTCAGGGACCCTGCTGGGACCTGGCCGTCGCTAACGCGACTATTGTTTCCGAGACGCCTGACCAGCCTTGCCGCAACGCTGACGTCGCCGACACGGCTCTCATTTCAGAGTCGTCACAACGGTCCTTCCGGAGCCATAGCATCGCATATGCGACTTCTGCTTCGGAGACAACCGACAGACCCTGCCGCCAACTTGGCGTCGCCGATGCGACCCCCTTTTTGGAGGCGTCACAGCGACACTGTGGCGACCCCTACATTGACGACAACGCTCGCGTTTTTCCAGCATTTCAGAAGTCCTGAAGCACTTCGAAGACAGTTTTATTGGATCCGGCTACGAAAACGTGGCCTGTGCAGAATGCAGCCCCGCTTCAGGGGATGACGAAGAGCGTGCTTCTCTGGCGCTCCCTGAGCGAGCTTCGACGCCGAAATTAAGCGAGCTTCGGCTGCACTCGTCCAGGCCCTGTGGCGAGGCATCCTCGTGGTGAAGCAGAACAAATGCTTTGATGGTGACAACCCCTTCCTCAGCAAGCACAAGTCGATGCTGGACGCGCCTTTCTACACTGTGTATAGGTCCATTAAGAGAAGTCCCATGGTTCGTAGAGAAACCAGATGTGCTGCTGGAATACACAGTTACTTCACAAAAGCAGTATCAGACGTGGACGCGACGGCAATTCCACTATGATCGTGGCATGATCTCTGCAAATTTGACCGTCCGCATCAGCTGTTCCCATTCGATACCGGCGGCTGCCTTGAGGCCGAAAACCTGGAGCATGATCTCTCTTCTCGGGTGACCATATGTACAGTGCTCATGGATTGAAACGCGACACTGCGAGCACTTGGCCGGCGGCACATGCAGTGCCACCCGTGGACGCCCGTGGAAGCTAAGTGTTGCATTGTGGTATACCACGAGGATGAGAGCGTGTTGACCGTAGCTTGCTGGTTCCGGTTGCCGATAAGCGGGGCTGTGGTTCCCCGCAGCGACAGCGGTGCGCTGCGAGCCTGGAGCGCAGGAGCGCGTTTGTGCGCCGGTGGTAGCTGCCCGACGGTCCTCGCAGCCACTTCCGCGACATCGTCTGCTCGCGCGCTCTTGTTACGCGTGCCCTTCCGATGCGACATAGATAATGTGCATGTAAGGCACGGTCACGCTTATCTGAATAAAGCGAGCATCTGCAAGAAGGAACAGCTAACTTTATTCCATGATATAAACTAAAAAAAGACGAGCCGACGAAGCACTAATGCCCCGCACCATACGCGAACGTGCCTGCAAAGGCGTCTTTCCTTTGTTTTTGTAGTTTTCATCCTGGAATAAAGTTTCCTGTTCCTTCATACAGAAGTTTCTTTTATTCAGATGAGCGTGACTGTGCATTACATGAACATTATTGAGCCGCATCGGAAGGGCACGCGTAACAAGAGCGCGCGCACATGATGTCGCGAAATCGGCTGCGCGCACAGCCGGGCTACTACCGTCGGCGCACAAACGCGTTCCAGATGATGATGATGATTGATGATTTCTATTGGTTTCCCCTTTGTAGCGCTCCAGGCTCGCAGCGCCCCGCTGTTGCTGCGGGAACCACGGTCCCGCTCATTGGCAACCGGAAGCAGTAAGCCTACGGTCAACAAGCTCTCACCGTCGCGGTATACCACAATGCAACACCTCGCTTCCGCGGGTGTCCACGGGCGGCGCTGCATGTACCGGCGGCCACGCGCTCGCAGTGTCGCGTTTCAATCCATGAGCACTGTACATTCGCAATCTTACTTTTAGGTCTAAGTCGCTTTGATCCAGCAACCCAGCAAGTGCTCGTTGCCCGTAACACTATAGTATATGGACTTGTACTGCCTTGAGGAAGCTGTTCACAGAGATCGACAGCACCGAGACACCCAGCCAAATGCTCCACTGAATCCCCCAGCCAGCCTACAAGCATCGCTAGTGTGGAATGATGCTCCGCTACGGAAGCCGGACAACTGGTCGTAGTGGGGCCCGGACTTCGCGACGGCCCGTGCAGCTACCACCTAGCTCGTAACCAACTTCGGGGCTGCGGGAATATGTTGAGCAACAAATAAACGCAGGCAGGGGGGGGCAGTAGGAAGAGGGGGATCGGAGGCGCTCACTGCCTCGCTAGTCGACTCCATCACCATTTTGGATGCCAGACGCTGGTCTTATTTCCCTACAGCGCCTTCTTGGGAAGCTGCGGCCAAGGATTCTATCGTCAGCAGCAAATCATTTGGGAGTGTCTTTAACAGCGACGCTATATAAGTCTAGGATCCCACTTCAGTACATAGCCCCTCACAGAGTAGCCTACACAGACGCAGCCCTGGTCTGTGCAGCTGAAGTGGTAGCCGTGGCATGTACTGGGGACGAAAACTCGAAAGTAGCTTCTCTTCGCACCCCTGTAAGGGAAGAAATTCCGATCGGTGAGCAGGTGGCCGTCGCTCTAGCCATCGTACAGCATCCTCGCTACATCTACACCGACTCCCAAGACGCCTGCCGTGCCTAGCTACGTGGTCGTATTTGCTCTAATGCTCATAACATCCTCGACACCCACCAACCAACTGAAGGGAAGCGGACCATCAGCATCGTCTGGACACCGTGAGGCCGAAGTGAGGGGCAATGCCCGAGCCCATCACTTGGCACGCGAAGAAGCTAGCGCCCGTGCCATGGTTTCGGGGGACAAAGATCCGGAAGAGCGGCTGGACCCACTTACCCCATGCGCTCGCCACCTATAGGAGAATCACAAAACATTATCGGGAGCAGCGGCGCACTCTACCACCACCTCATCATTTGCTTGACAAGGGGGAGTAAGTCAACTGGCGTCTGCTCCAGAGCAACACCTACCCGACACCATTCAGAATGAACCTGCTCTACCCCCAGCTCTACCCTTCACCCGCATGTCCCAACTGCCAACCCGCCCGCGGCGCCATTCACCACATGATCCTTGCCTGCCCCAACCATCCGGCACCACAAGACGCTGCACGACTGCGAGACCACCCCAACCCCTGGGAGACGGCCATCAGGCCCTCGAACGCGGAGAATCAGCGCCAGCTGATATCCTTAGCGGATGAGGCCTGCAGGACCAATGGGACCCTGGACGTAGGGACCAGCCCAGGTTGATCACCCGAACTCCTTTATGGCTTCAATAAAGTCTATTCCTCCTCCTCCAGGGTCTCACGGTGGCAGCAACAATTAACTCAGCGGTTTGTGTTCAGCGTACGGGGAAATCCACAAGAAACAAAAGAAAAGGCTTAGGCCCTCCATGTTTTGATATCAGACAGCTTACTTCACCTCTGGAAAAATGTCTTCCCAGTCTAAGTGGAATAGCATTTGTGTGTAGAGGTGAAGCCGACTTTGGGCGGATGAGTGCATGCTTGGTCTTTGCAAGCTGGCTTTCCCCCACTGTGTATTCCAGAGTGGAGCATGGCGATCTACGTAGACGTAAGGAGTGTGATGACAGCCCCACCCCCGCCGCCCCTTTCCTGAGTCGTGTATACTCCTCGCCATGCGCAGTGTCTCTCTTTTCCCTGCAATGCCGCGCTCTCTTCCGCGGCCGGCCGCCTGTCCAGAGCACTACAGCTGGAGCTGTGATAGGCGCGGTCGCGCTACAATAAAACTTCATTCTCTCTACCCACCAATCATGTGTCCTTAGTCTGTGACGTCGAAATAGGGCCACTGCCCTTATAAACATAACAAGACCCAAATATAGCTAAACCCCAACGTAACAAATTCAACGAGAGCGACAGCTTCGCTGGACTTCCCTCTTTATGGGGTAGGAGGGCTCTAATTTTTTCGTCACCGCAGCGGGTAGGTGAATTGCCTGGGAATGCAGTACGAATAAGAATCTTCGTGACGAAGACTTTGAATGTTCGTTGGAGTTAAATGTAGATAGACGGATTGTTGGTAATTCCGTTGTTCTTGAATTGGCGCCCCCTCGATGATCCGAGAACCGGTGGTGCAGTCGAAGACAACGAAGCCTATTCCAGTGGCAGCAGACTTTAATGTACGGAGAGTCAGGGATGTAAACAGTGCGTGAGACGACGGCGTTCACCCCGGCGTGCACCAACACGACCGTCCCTCGTGTCGTCCCACCGCCGTCTCCCAAAAATCCCCCGATCAACATCAAACACAGCATACGCAAATCACAAGTTCATATGCTGCCCAATCACAGCCAAGAACACAGGTACTCTCCATTCGCCCCGACTATTCCTCCTCCCCAATTGGTCCTGCCTGGATCCCGTCACCTCCTCACCCTACTGCCCCCTTAGGTCGAGGAAAGACGTTCTCACGCAAAGGGAAGAGTCAACGCCCTGACGGCCACTGAACGTTACCGCGCCGCCATCGCCGGCGCGTGGCTCACTGAGGGCTAAGTACTACTAGACAAGGCCAGCTCCTCAGATTAGCCGCCACAAACGCGCGCCGCGTCCGCTGTCAAACGGCGTCGAGCATAGATCAACACGGCGACGTCTCGTCCCGCTAACGACGGAAGCACTCGGCGTGTCTCGCCGCCCCGCGCCCCGGCACCATCCTCAGCCGACAACACCAACAGTGAGGGAAACAGCAAAGCATCGCCGCCGCCGCCGCCGCCGCCGGCTTTAGGCGCCGGGCACAACTCCTGGGCAATTTTCCTCTCAAGCAGCCCCCGTCCGAGTGAAAGTGGTGGGAAGCGAACAATGCACACGGTCATCGCGTTGCAAAGCGGCTCGGGATACAGGAAGGACGTACGCTGACCCCTACTCACAAAACTTGCACAACAAGGTAACATACATCAATAACATACACCAACTTAACTGTTGGTTTTCCTCCATTGCTCACTTACGGTGCCTCTCTTTGCGATGAGGAAGCTTCTGACTCCACAGCGCTTTCTGAGTTTGTGGAACCCGCACTGCACGCTGTTCCAGTTCTTGAACTGGTTTATCCGCGAAGGAAGCCTGTCAAAGCACGTGGTTTCAACGAATTTAACAGCGAAGCTGTTGACCAAATCGTATGTTTTCGCCTTTACAGGTAAAAATAACAAGAAATTGCAGAGCGCGCGCGCACGTGAGCGTGGGCCTCGCGGCGACCTCCCGGCAGTTAACAAAACTAACAAAAAACCCTAGAGCTCGTGTGTGCGTGCCTTGCGATGACCACCCAGCGTCCGCTGCGCATGTTCGTCAAGGCAAGCATACCCATTTAGGAAGATTGGCTAAAATTGGACAAAACAAAAACTCCAGCGTTCGGCGTAATCATGGAAGCACTTGCTCGGAACTGGAAGACTCCAGCGTTCGCCGTCATCGCGGCAATACTTGCTCGGAGCGAGGACCCCTCCAAGGTGAGGCCCAATGATTATCACTTCAAAAAAAAAAAAAAAAGAAAGAAGCTGGAGCTTGTAGCAACCATTATGAAGTAAACGACGTTGCGGCAGCGAACAAGAAGCAAATAGGCTGCAAACGTGGACTTAAACCTTCGTGATGGTCGTGAAGGTTGCGTACAGCTTCGCTACCTCAAAGACTAACGCGTTAGTGGGAGTTTCCTTCATGTTTTGTCCGAGAGATCAGAAGAAGCCATGAAGAGGTAACAACTAGTTTCCAGAGATATACATTAATAACTTCGTGGTAGTAGTATACGAGGAAATCAATTCCTTACAACGGCGTTTATTTTCCCAGTTGATTGCTGCATCAAACAGGTTCCCATCTTCAGCACACCAGGACCTGCTTCGGCGACTCACTCACGTGGCAAAGAATCCCGTCACTCCAGATTCCAGGAGCGATGCAGGCGTCACTCTTGGAATGCATCACATCTAGAAGACTGACGTATCGCTGGGCTACCCATCTTTGCCAGTAAGATCAAGTTGGTAAAACGTTTGCTTTCCGCATGTACGTTACTCCTTTTTGTCCCAGATCTTACATCTACAGCGTCTTAATTTGCTCTTCTAAAGACCGGTTCAATGCAGATTTGGTTTGTCTGAAATATACCTATGGTTCTCTTTGCGCTATACACTGTTGGCCTGCATAGACGGTGTCGCCAGTGCTATTAGTTCGGAAGGAGGTGTTCCTGTACGCACCACGCGTTCGTGCGCACTGTTTAGCGAAATTATTTTTTTTTTCCAGGAAATCGTCTCCGTGATTTTGACGGCTTCAGAAGAAAACCACGCTGAAGAACGGACACCAATAGAAGTGTCGCCAAAACGGCTACTGGGTTGGCCAAGATATCCTTCACATATAAAAGGTTACCGGTTGTCGTCTTAGCATTCACATCCCAAGTGGTGTCATTCTAGCCTGACGGCTGAGCGTGGGGTTTCTCCTACTTCATTTGCAGTGAAGCGCCCGTTCACACGAAGAGTGGAGATCACTCCGCCACGGAGGCTGTGCTCTAACTCGAGCTCGTTGAATCCGCTACCCTGGCTCTTTCCCTGTCTATCTCTCTTGAGGCCCAATGCCTTTACTATGTTGGCGACAGGGTTGTGACCGACGACACCAGGTTGGGGTTGCTTCAGTTCCCGCATGAAATTACCCGTTATAAACATATAGCAATCAGCCAGACGTCTCCCCCACGCCAATTCAGGGCTGTTATTACGCACAAGCCGGTCTCTTACTCCCGGTTATTGCTTTGAGGGACAGCACGATGAAGCATAAGGGTTGCTGCGAAACGGCTCGCTCCTCACCCCCTTAACCATCTCGGAAAGCTGGTTAGTCATCCATAAGCAAGGTTAAAAGCTCAGACAGATTTCCGACAGGCGGTGGTGACGGGTCGTCCAAGTCGTAAAAACGACGTAAAGAACGATCGCATCTGTTAAGCCTACAAAAAAAGGGCAGGCTCTCCAGTCCTCCCGACGGTTTATTCCCTCAAGGTTGCGACCTAGAAATGTACGGGAAAACACTAAGCAAGCCGTATACGACCAGCTGGATCGTTAGAGACGTTGCTGCGGCTTCATGCAAATGGGATATGCGCCTCATTTGAACAATGTCTTCAATGAAACTCAGTGAGCGACGTTTTGCTGGCTACATAGCGATGTTGGTTCTTAGTCGAGGTCCGGCGCTTCTACATTAACGTTAATTTCGGATTAATTATCGTTTCGATAGAACTGGTAACAACGAAAAGTATGGTAACAGTGCTGGGTGCGTTCAAACGCGTGTAACCACACACACACACCCCGTCTCAACCCACACGGAAATGACGTAAAGAACAGAGGACAAAAAATTGGCCGCGTATCTGCTCCTTTCGTTGCAAATGTCGTCAAAAGACGATAGTTTTTGTAGACAGTTGCCAAGGAAATGCCCCCCTTTGCTTTCCCGCTAACCTCTCATGCTGTTCCTGTGCCGTCGCGCTCATTCCAAGGTAAACACACTAAATGTTTGCGCAAGGCGATTTGAATTTACCGCGTTCTACTGCTACAGTCCGGGTTCCTCGATACCAGCGCAGAAGTACGGCGGAGACTAGCTAGTGGAACGTTTCGTTGCTATTGCAGCGTGATTTTTCATATGCCGCCAGGAGGCGGCGGTTTTCTGCAGTAGATGTAGAATATCATTTGCTGTCCAAAAACCAAGCATCTATGAATTTTTTAATAAATGAACACTGTAAATATCCCTTGCGTACTAATTTCCATTCTTATATTTGCGTAATGTCTTGTTCTTCGTCAACAATGTTGACAAGTATGAACCTATAAACCGGGCTCGCACGTTTACATGTGGCTGTGAGTATATAAGACTATTGCGCAATGTCAATTTTACTTTGGCCGGGTGGCTGAATCGAGTCACAGACAGACAGACGGACGGAGACATACAGACAGACCAAAATTTATGGGTGTAAGTAGCCCAAGAAAGACTATCGTCTTTAATAACCGAGTCTGGCGCTGAAGGCGGCGGCCTCGATCACGTGGAGGACGCGTGCGGGTCGAATGAAGCCTACCACGGTGCCTAACACTCAGGAATACCACTGAGGAACACATTGCACAAAAGGGCCGTGGGACTTTCGCCCCATCGCGGGCATGGCTCCTGACACAACACCAGCCCTACCGGCCGCAACAAAAGTAGCAAGAAGTCGTGCATTAGTTTGTGATGGGCCGCCTCGTTCGTAGAGGCGACTACTTATTCGACCCCTTTATACTGGCACAGAAAGACGCGACGACCGATGTACAGGAAGTTGAGCAATAGTGTGTCCCTTTCCATGAATATCCTCCAGCTTCCCGACTTAATTAATGGAAACAGCGAAAGCGTTTCCTTCCCGGACTTGAAGCCGTGGCTTAACTGACCCAGTTTATTGCTAAGGGCACCGTACGAGGCATCCATGCGGTACGAGATAATCGCTACCTCCTTCTCTTTGCTGCCCCGATACCCAACTTCAACAATCACGTTCTTCTTTACTTGCCACTTGGAGTCAGCCACAAAGCGATGTATGGCAGAAAAAGCCCATTGCAGCGGCCACCTGAGGCTCTTGCACGCCGTGCACGACCTGGACCATATCATCATCACCATCATTAGCCTCCTCACGTCCACTGCCGGACAAAGGGCTCTCCCATTGACCTCCAACCGCTCCTGGCGTGCTTTCCTGAACTCCCCCGTTCTTTGCACCTCCGGACCACTAAGCAAAATGTCACTTCATGGGAGGGACCCCTGATCAGTACTGACGCTCTGTTGAAGAAAAGCATATTGTCAGAATTGCATTCGAGAATAATAATAATAATATTATTATAGTGATAATAACCTTAAAAATAAGAACTTCAACAACGCGTAAGCTTCGCCTGTAAAGGGACACAGAAGGCGACCAGCAAGTTGGCTACAAACGAAAGTCTGACCTTCCCAAAGCCATTTTAGCGTTGATTCGGTATCGAAAGATGCCTTAATTGCTGAGAAATCGCTAATAGAACGCTGGTCAAACGTGGCGTAAACAGCGAGTGCAGTCGCTGTTTGTGTTACGATATACCGGAAGCAAGCGAGGCAGCGGGGGTGTATAGCGGTATAGAAGCAACCGAATGCAACGCTACCACGTACCGAGCGGTTTGGTCAGTTTCGGTCAAATCAGTCGTGCTTTCCCGAACTCCTCCGCCCTCTGCACCTCCGGACCACTAAGCAAAATGTTCCTTCATGGGACCTGCTATCAGTACTGACGCTTTGTTGAAGAAAAGCAAATTGTCCTTTTGAGGACCCGCGAATGTTGGCGCCGAACGAACCGCTCGTGCGTAGCTCGCACGCTTCCTCGAAAAGCGGTACGGCCGCCCCAAATAGGGACGATTAGCGCCGTCTAACGGCAGTTAGGGAAGACGTTGCCGCCGGCTTCAGGGCGACACGGGTCCCATAACGCCACACTTTAGTAAGTGTATCTGTCGCTTAGGGGTTGGGGTCACCGCCACTACTACAACTAACCAGGGATCTTCTTATTTACCCTCTGGCTTTAACTTCGCGAGTGGTCAGCGTAAATCTGTCCCGCAACAGGAATTGTGTAGATAGCGCACGCGCCGTTGCACGAGTCGGAATGATGACGTGTAAATATTGTTTTCGAGCACGCTTGTAACTACCGCGGGGAACTTTTAAAAATAAAGAAACCGTTATTTGCCGTCCACCGCTCCCTCAAATAAATGAAAGGCTTCTTCCCACATCATAGGCTCTTCTGTCTACATCATAGGCTCTTCTGTCTTCGATGTAATTTAACGTGGGACGTACCTCGCAGTAATGCTTTCTGTACTTTGTCGGGTGCTCTCCCGTCCTGAGTGCCCATTTCTACATTTTGCAGTTCCGGCTCATTTTTGCAATTAGCAGTAAATTGTTCAGTTTGCCTGGTTTCTTGATCTTAGAGTCATATTAAATAGACATTCAGATATTGCAGTTGCCTATAAACAGGTGGTCTCGGGAATCGGAGCAAACGATAAAAAAGTATAGGTGCCGTCTTCATAAAGTATATTGATAGGCAAGTATTATCATATTATGAAACTTGCACTGCCTTTTCCACATTGGAAATGGACGAATGCAATTTTATTGCGCCACAGGCAACATTTTTATTGCGCCACGTGCAACATTTGGTGCATGTTGCGCGCGAAATAATAAAAAAAAGACATGTTAGAATTGGTACACGACTTCCAGTTTCAGAGTTATAAGGATTGTGCAAGCAAAACATTTAATACCGACTCCATCGCGAGACCAATGAGGCCTGGGGGTCGGGTATTAGCATAAAATATAAACCCTCGGTTTTTAAATTACGTGTTTTACGAAGCTCGGCACGAGCTCGCCACAAACGGAGGCTTGTTTATTCGGTCGACGAGCAGTTCACGGCATTTGCGACGAGAACGGTCGTAAATTCCTCGCAAAATTTGAGATTCCGCGTACTTGGGAGAAGAATTTCCCCACAACGCAGTGCTTCCTGGGGGCTGTACGCTAAACCAGATGCATTTTTCAAGGACTAATCAAAATCTCATCGACGTGGTGATTTTCACCCTGAGCTCCGTCTGAATAATATGTTTCGTCTTACAGCAAAATTCCTTTAAAAGCAGGGACGATTAATTCACAAAAAATAGGAAGGAGAAGAACACAAGAGCGACTGGGCAGATATACAGATTACACGGGAAATCAGCGAAGTATCGTCCTCATTTTCAGCGGTGTTCTGTTATATAGCGCGGTGTGCGACGCCTGGGGGTAAATCGATCGCTCGTGTAGACCGTCTCTCGGGAGCCGCACGCATGCATGCACGCTCGGCTCCTCAACTACGCGGCCCTATTACGGTTCGATTGAGCTTCTACGAGGCATGAGGGCTTCATTTATTTCTTCTTCTTCTTCTTCTTCTTCTTCTTCTTCTTCTTCTTCTTCTTCTTCTTCTTCCCCTCCTCCTCCTTCTTCTTCTTCTTCTCTTCTTATTTCAGTTCATCTTGATGAAGTCGATGGTTGGACGGCATATCGTCTGGTCAGGTAGCATACTACAAAACAAGAAACACAGGTCACTGACCAAGTCAAAAACAACTTTGTTTTTGACTTGGTCAGTGACCTGTGTTTCTTGTTTTCAGTTCATCTTGTGACGAAGAAAGGCCTTGTTAAACGCTGCTGGCGTAACACCTTACAGAGGCCTGTCTACCGACTGCAACACGTGTTTAAGTTACCCGCGTTTCGGGACATGTGGCTGTGGAAGGTATTACAATTTTCAGTCACTCTAGGATAAAGTTATTCACAGGTAATTCAAAAGGAAACACACACGTTCTGACCCTGAATTACTGACTGCCTCATAGTTCTACATAATGAATTGAGGTGTTGCAGTCTCGATTTGTTGCTAAGCGGATGAAGTTTGTTGCTAACCGTATTGAGCAACGTTGAATGCGAGTATTCCCTAAACGCTATTTATTATTCCAACTTCGCTAGTCACTAACCTTGCGGGTCTGAATGAAGTTTCTGTAAAGATTTTTTAATTGTTAAAAGATTGCAGTAGAAAGCGAACAGCCGCTTAACCGTAAATAATTCGAATTTCTGTAAAACGCATCCACAAAGCGCAAAAGTAAAAGTTTCTCAGAGCTTGCGTACTAGCCCTTCAGTCTAAGCGACGAACTCATAAATTAACGCGCAGATTTATTCAATGTGTAATAGAGCTCAAGCACGGGACAAGCCCTTTCCAGGGAACAATGGCTCAAAGGACACTAAAGTGTAGAAACACGTCGGCCCCAATAGCTAGATTGCAGCGATGGGCATACAAACATACCGCCTGCGGCAACAGCAGTTCCTTGCAAACGCAGAAATCGAACACAGGCACCGTCGCCTCCCCACGCACTTTCCCGCACTGCGATTCCTGACGTCACAAATTGTGAATGGTGTAAGGTGAGCAGCGGAGTTTTTTCTAAACGTTTTAATGAAACACACATTAAATAAAAAAATATGCAAATGTAAAATAAAGATAAGCGTGAACAAACATGTTCAATCACTGCAATTGAGGTAAGATGTATTTCTGCTTTGATTTCGTTCAGATGGTTTGCATTTCAGTAGAAGTATAGTCACACAATTTTTGTGGGGGAACACGGGAGCTACCGCCCTTATGTACTTTCGCTGGCATATCGACGCACGAAAACCAGCGGCAAAAAGTATGATATTAGTGGAGCAGTCCCAGCATATCTTCCGCATGCTACGGACATGTCCGAGAAATCAGGCGTTATTCCCCAACCCTTCCCCCCTACGGCAGAGGCATGCAGGGGCAGCCTGGACTAGTGGGAGAGAGAGCGGAGCGGTAGATAGATAGATAGAGAGATTTTATATATATATATATATATATATATATATATATATATATATATATATATATATATATATATATATATATATATATATATATATATATATATATATATATATATATATATATATTTATATATATATATATAGAGACAACAGAAATAAGGGTTGGCATTGGCATGGCAGTCAAGAAAACCTCGAAAGCAAAGGGGCGAATGCGGTAGGTCATAGAAACATATGAAGAATTTTTTGAGTCAGAAAGAAAGCGGTGAAAAACCCACGACCTCCAGAATACCGGTCTGGTGCGAGGCATATGTGCGATGCATATGTTTCTATGACCTACCGCATTCTCCCCTTTGCTTTCCGAGGTTTTCTTGACTGCCAACCGTTATTTCTGTCTTAATTCAACGAGCCCCACATTTCCCATTCTTATTCGCTACATGCATAGCGAGGGCCTCTGTTCTGGCAGTCTTGGTGCCATAGGGAGCTAAGAGGGTTCAACGCTGGTTGACCACTCTTGACATGTCGTAGACACTCGAGTCACGGCCCGGGGGTTCAGAAGAAGGTCCCCTTCACCCCGAGAAGTCAGAGTGGCGCTGGCTACCACCCCCAAGTGCAGGTAACAAAACATACCTTGACATAAATACCCGAGAAAGTGGTGGGGAAACAGCCCCGCCGGTAGCGTAGTGGTTATCGCACCAGACCGGTATTCTGGAGGTCGTGGATTCGGATCCCCGGATCCCACCCGGCGGGCATTTTTTCACCACTTTCTTGCTGACTCAAAAAATTCTTCATATGTTTCTACGACCTACCTCATTCTCCCCCTTTTGCTTTCCAAGGTTCAAGGTTTTCTTGACTGCCAACCGTTATTGCTGTCGTAATTCAACGAGCCCCTCATTTCCCATTCTTATTCGCTACACACACACACACACACACACATATATATATATATATATATATATATATATATATATATATATACATATAGAGAGAGAGAGAGAGAGAAATGCTTATTGAAAAGGAGAAGAGGTCGGCCTGAGAAACCAATCTTACGCCGGCTACTTCCCACGGGGGCGAGGGTACCGAGGACAAAAAGAGAAAGGAATGAATATGGAAGGTATGAGAAATGACAGTGAAATCCACGAATGAATTATGTACATGCATCAAGACCAATACACGCCTCACATACAGCGGGGCGCCGAATCAGATTATCCCAGTCCACTTTTGAGCACATGTTTATCGTCCCTATAAAAAGAATTGTAGACATTATTCCGGAGTCAGTTAAATTTTACGGCAACTTAGAGCCGAGAATCCAGAAATGAGACACTAAGGTGTATACAGGGTGTCCCAGCTATCAAGCACCAAGATTTAAAAATAGAGCAATGGCGTTACTCGAAGAAAACCTAGTGCACAATGTTTGCAGTACTGTGGAGAAGCGGACATTAATTTTTTCGTTAATGAGAGTTAACTGGTTAATTGTAATTATTTATGTAACTCGATAATTACTGTCCTAATCACTGAAGTGTCAATGAGAAACTTGTAGGTACCCACGAGGGGCATCTAACTGTGGTATTTTCAGCGACGAACTAAATGCCTACTCATTTATTCCGACTGATAAATAAAACCTGCGACATATGAAAAATACCACGTGACCGCGCTTCCGCGCGCATTGTAAAGTAGCGTCCTCAAATAAGCTGATTGAAAGCAAGTGCTTTCCCTGTCACCCGCCCGAAGAGTCAGTGCATCACCTTGATAATGGCATGCATGGAAGGAGCAGCAACTGCAAGATTCGCGGTGCGCGTGTGCAGATAAGGCACAAACTTGGTCGCGATTTCTTTTTTCTTTCTTTCGTTTATTTCATTCTGGCTAACTCAGAGGCAGCCCGTTTGAGGGCGTTGCCCAAAATCTTTTGTTCGGACAGAGGGCGAGTACCCAAGCGTAGTAATGCTTAGGCAAACGCTAAGCAAATGTTCGATAGTCTCCGGGAAACTGCACAGAAGGCAGTCCGGACTGTCCTCTCGCCCGATTGTGAGGAGATACTTTCGGGTCAATGCTACTCCAAGTTGAAACCTGTGTAGCAAGGTCTCTTGTCTTCTGCAAAGTCGAGGAGCATGGGTGAGCCAGAACTTTCGCTAGTCCCGGAATAGAGGCTGCACATGAGCGAAGGGCCACAGGTCTTAACTCTCTTTATTAGATGCGACGCATCTCTTGCTCTCGGGTATGTCTCTCCGTTGCCGTTGTCGTTGTCGCGGCGGCCGCACACCACCTGCGCATGCGCAAACTCTCCTCCGTTCTTCTCGCCAACAGCTGTGTGCAACGCGCTCTCTCTGTCTCATTATCATAACAGCTGCGCGCGCTTCGCTGACGCTTCTCTCGCATGTGCTCTCACTGCGCATGCGCAACTCTCCTCCGTTCATCTCCTCTCCTTTAAGTGCTGAATATAAAGAGGTTCAGTCAAGTGCGTTCGCTTGACTGCGCTTGAGGCTTTGTTCAGACTACCGACGCAAAAGCCATATCGTGATCTAAGGACGTAAAAAAACGGCGTGTCACGCAGTTCGGTTGGCTGAAACGTGAAATGACGTCATTATTTAAAGTTATTATGCCAGTTGCGGCAACAGTCTGAACCCGGCCTGACTTTCCTTGTGCTTCGCTTGACGACGACGACTCCGTTGCTTCTTCCGATGTAGTGCGATCGAAGCAACAGTCCCGTCAGCGAGTGGTTTGACACAATCGAGTACCAGCGTCTATCCAAACGCTGATGGCAACGCTACTTCAACTGAAGACAAGGCTGCGAAGCGACGGGCACGTGACGCTGAACGTTTCACGCGATTTAGAGAATCAACTCAACGGAAACGCCAACTGAGCCCCCCGATGCGTCGCATCACATCAGGGTTCCTTCGCGGGAAGATGCGCGTAATTTTTCTTATAAAGTTTAATTCCTCCTTCTCCATCAGCCGCCATGCCAGGGATCGGCGCGTTTATTTTCTATGGTTTGAATGACTTAGTAAAGGTGTCCTTTCACCATGTGTGAAATGAGTATTTGAGTCACTGCAAAATGAAAGGAAGACAAGAGAGGAAAATGTACCATACTAACTGTTTATTTCTGTACAAAACAAAGCATCGTTTGCTTTTGAACAAAAGCGTCAACAGCTTTGGAAGATACGGCATTAAAGTTAGAAACAACTGCACATTTATTTTCACTTCATTTAAGTGTTATATTCGTCCAGATGTAATGCGTCATTCTTTTCGGTTTCTGCACTGGGTTGCTTACGACACGTGAAATTGGATAATAAAACCCAGAAAAATGCATTATATTTGTTGGCGGTGAGCTGCGCACTTTCGTTTTTTATCCTTCCTATTTGTTGTCGGGTGACTGCAGCATAAACCAACAAAATTGGGCTCCTAGATTATCAGATCCACCCTGCACGAGGGCTGCATAGGAATCTGACATTCCCTTTTCAGCCTAATCCCTACAGCACCCTCTTGTCCGAGCACGATTCTAGGAATTCCCACGGGGCACCCAGAAATAGCCAACCTGGGAGGCTCGCTGATTGCTTAAGGGGGACTAATTACTCCCGCCCACTACACTAATTATCTCTGACTAGTGACGGACCTTTCGTGCCTCATCTTGGCCTCACCATGCTGACTTTTTTATGTTTTTCTTGGTCCTGTCCGTTAACACCTTTAAGAGGACTGCCCAAGGATAAAAGCTTGCATTGAGGTGTTATTTCTTTGGGTGGTTTGCTTGTTTTGAAGTCAACTCATCGTCATCGCCGTTTGCGACCTTATTTACCAAATTAGAATAAACGTTTCTAGCAGTTACCCGAGTGTCACCTGACGAGCAATGTGGAACGAATTATCCTTCGCTTCGACAAAGAAACGCCCATGTGTTTGGAATATTCTTGGACAGCTCCTATTCTTTTAGTATTCATTAACAAATATTTGAATAACGGTGGGACAGAGTTGCGAAAAAATTAAGATAGTAAATGAGGCGAGAATACCCCCAGGTGTCCAGACCAACGTTCGCTTCTATAGCTATGGTTAAGCTTGTAGGGAAAGACACGAATGCGGTCGAGGGCACTGAGAATACCCGCTCCTAATGTGGCAATTGCTGCATACGTCCACTGCCCCTCGATTACTGTCCGCTAGCGCTAGCGTGTGGCCAGCATTCAATGTTTCATCATGCGGATTAGACGAATGGGGTCACCTCTAGGCGACGCTGCATTGGAATGGAAGCCGGCGAGTAAACACGTTACCTTCACCCCAGTTTGATTTTTGTTTCATTCTTTAGCGCACAGCGTAGTCCTTGACGGTACCTCTTAGTCTGACTTTTTGGACTGCGGCAAGATAGACCGGGTCATCATCCTCATGTGATAATCATTTATTTATACCTAAGAGGTGATCGGCCAACCCACACATCTCGCATGTAAAATGACAGCCTCAAGCTTAGCTGAAACCAAGTGGCTTCGTTATAATTAATGAGTACCGCAATTATGTGGCGTATCATCTTCTGGGTTGTGGTTATTAATTTGTGCAAACTCAAGTGCTTCACAGAATTCTATTATGCAGACCGTAAGGCGTATGGGGATAACTTCGAGATCATGGCAGCAGTTCTTCGGTCAAGGCTGCGTCAACGCGATGAGTCCTATCGGCCGGGTTTCAGAGTTCATTAATCGAAGTTCCTACTGGAATAAGCTATCCGGGGTCACTATACAACTCGGGAAGTTTGAAGCCAGTGGGTAACCAAGATATGGTTATTGGAGCCACCTCAACAAAGCCCGCTGAAGAGACAAGCCTTAAATCCGTGACGCTTAACGAGGTTATCTGATGGCACACTTAGGAGTATTCGCTTTCGGTTAAAGCGCGTCGTCTCTAATTGACGTCTATAATATTGAGAGAACTGACCCGATCTTTCGAATGAGGAATAATCGGGGTAACCAAATCCGGCTGTACACCCAAAGCGCTATTCTGCAGGAAAGTAAAAAAAATTCCTTCAGAACTTTTCAAAACTTTAACATCCCTTCCTAAAGAACGTTGTGAGAAACGCTAAAGCTTTCTGACATGAAAAGTGCGTCAAAACCTCGGCTCAAAGTGCGTGCAATCGATCGTCAAACCTTCAAAGACTGCAATTGCAAACGAAGAACGAACCCATGCGACGACTTTACGCGCACTAGGCGAACACATCTGCGAATGATCTAAATGTATACCAATACGCGGCTTATGAGATAAATGCCTACTCATGTACTCCTCTTTCATGATTGATGCGTGTATTGTTCTAACTAGAGCCATTGCTTTTTCGCGATTTTGAAGGAACCGTTTTGACACAATTGAAGACAGGCTTCAAGCAGGCGCCGTGTGTCCAGAGATCTTACCAGAGCTTTCCGATCGACCAACAGGTCTATGGGGAAATGCATTAGTTTTTTGACACGACGTCGACGGTCCCACTATGAAAGCTGTCCCTTTAAAAGCTGCTCGCATGCTTTGACAGCAAAAGTGTAGGGCTTCCCCTGGCGACATTCATCAAAAACGCTTCAGCACTGCTACAATGCATTGTGTTTGCGTATATTTCTTCCCTTTCCTTTATTCGTATTTTTCCGATATTACTAAGGTCCCTACATGAGTCACGAAACGGACAATTATCAGTCATTATGGCGTCATATGTCCATCCCATTCATATTCCTAAATCAACACGTCACCCGAGAGTTAATTCCACGGTGCCCAAGAACAGGAACGCAGTGATGACATATTCCCGAAGCTAAATGCAATCGCGTCTTTAACTAGTAGTTGTGCAAACGAATGGATAGCGCTCGCTGTGAACAGCACAGCGGGCGGCTCCTGCGACGAACAGCCAGCAGTGAGTGGTGCTCAATGCGGTAAGCCCCGCACATCGCGCAAGTAGCGCGAGTGCACTCGTCACTCGTGAGTGGTGAGCGGCGCTTAGCACTCGCAAGTGGCGAGTGAGGCGAAGCTCTCGGGAATGGCGAGTGCACTCGCACTCACTCGCACACGCACTCGTAGGCCTGAAACAATGGTGAGGCTCACTCACCACTCACTCGGGAGTGGTGAGCGGGGGTGGGGGTGAGTGCACTCGTGAGTGAGCCCGCTTACGTATGCAGTGTGGTACTTAAGGAGTGCGCCTTAAAGGAGCCATGAAGAGAAAACACAAGTTTGGTTCATTCGAAAGATTGCCTCGTTAGAACCATAACGACACCACTTATAACGCAAACTTCGCTCAAATAAGCTACATAATTAGGAAAAACGGGAATGGTCATGCGACCCACCAGCTCATTTCCCGCAACAGAACCTATGCCGTCACATGGGCTAAGCTCTGCGATTGGCGGAGGCCGGCAAAAGCAAACGCATGTTAGGCAGGGCTTACAGTTTGCATAGCGAGCTAAATGCCCGTGAAACATACTGCACATTATTCTTATGACAAAGAACGGTGGAGTAAACGGTTGAACGTCCGAACGAACACGCAAGCGTGTGCGCCAATACGAAACTAGGCGCCGGCCGAGCTCGTCATCTCGCCGTCGCGCAGACGAATTTTCGGGTTCGAGGCTCTTCGGGGCCAACGAACCGTTCCAGCACGCACAGCCGCGACCTTGCTTCGTACCGTAATCCCTTCACAGGAGGTTGGCCGTCATATCGCCAACCAGCAAAGGTAAAAATAGAAACGAGGGGAGTAAGGAACAGCAAGAAGCGACGAGATAGTGCCAGTCGTCGCGTAAGTTTCGAATGGTGTTGGCTTGCTGCTGTCGTTACGAGCTCGTTTCCAGTTTACAACCACTGAAAACTTCAGTTTGTTCAGTTACGGCAGGGACCCTTACGTTAGCTCACTCCTGGGACATGCTGGCGCTCGTCGCCGACTTCGTCAAATCGCTCTGACCTTGGGGAAACAAATGCCGTAAACACCGCGCATTGACGCTCGTATCTTTCTGGTCGAAGCAGAGAGCTCGCGCGAACGGCTTTCCATACACGACACCGGCCAACTGGCATAAGTGATATTGCTACTGAAATTGAACTATTATTAACCGTAATCAAAATACGGCACATACGTACCAGTCTATATTCGTCCGTCGCGACGGGGCTGACGAGGCAGCGGTGCCGACGGCTGGGCGTTCGTCTGTTGTGGCTATCGCGGAATGGTCGCTTTCCCGTCCACCGCGTATCCCACAACTCTTGCCGCTCGTGCACTTGGAAGCATTGAGCGTTTTAGTGGTGTGAGGTTGTTAAATGCAAGCCCGAGCTCCTCGGCGAGAGTTTTGTTCTCCGGATCAGGCGATACCATGACTAGGGCTGCGGGTGCACTAGGTTTTACTAGTATTTTTAAAATGGCCGCCGTCTCGATCGACTCCCGCGTGTGGGTGCTATATGGAGTCGACATACTAAGTATCTGTTTCATGGACCGGCGCTATGACGCCATTGTACACGTCACGGAATGTTCAATTTTAGCGGGAGATTTAAAATTTTGCCTTAAATTGCCTTATTTCTCAGTGAATAAAGCATCATTTGCTTCCGGGAAAGCGCTTGGGGTACTATGAAACACCTAATCTTTCGAATAAAACAAACTTTTGTTTTCTCTTCATGGCTCCTTTAATAAAGTGCACTGAGTAGATATAGCTTCGCTGCAATATTAAATATGGATAAAAAAAATCACTGCATAATCATTCAATGGTTAGAAAACTCATTTTGTTTCTTCGACTGCCAAAGAAACTTTCCTAAAAATCAGCTTAGGCAAAACACAAGGACATGCTTCAGAGGAAGTTGCAAGGTTCTTGTACACCTGCCTGCAAGGCAAGCCTCGTGACTATACTCTTGTAACGGAAATAAACTTCGCGCTACAAGGACGTCTTTCTTCTTTCGTCCCGTCCTTGTAGCGCGAAGTTTATTTCCATTATGTCAGACCAACTAGCCCGTCAGGATGCTTTTCTTGTGACGGATAGAAGCCACTGTCGAAATTAGCGTGACGATAAAAATTCGCCAGTTAGGCAATAACTTGCTCTAGTCATGCTGTGTGTCAGAGCCCCTTTATAATATTCCGGCATAAATTTTAACTGATCGTCGCTAAAAGACCACGACTAACAACATTGCACACCATTAACGGAAACCGACCTATCTTGCTGTGACCAGCTTGATTATTTTCTGCGTTGAGGCTTCTTGTCTCAGAAGCTGCAAACGATTAGTTCTTCACTCATAAAAAAATAATTTCGAGTAGAGAAAACAATGAAAACCCGGTTTCTCCGTATTTTAAAACTGTAAATAATTTTTCCCTAGAATTTTAGGTCTTGAACCTGCGAAATGATAGGTGCCGAAAACGAAGTACCGCAGATATACCGTCGGCTATCACATGGTATATTACAAGATCAGGCACCATAAGTACACTGTTGCAGCTTTGGCACTTTTACAACATTAACAACATTACCACGTTCCTAGCAACACTCTACCTCGATGCATCACTGCCCATGAAGAAGAACACGAGAAAGTGAAAAAAAATATTTTCCACGAATGTCTAAGTTACCTCATGTGATTGGAGCTGTAGCAGTTTGGCGGGAATATTTCATGGCCGCCTAATCCAAGGGCTAGTCGTGGTACGTAATCTTGTTCCGAAAGCGTTTCAGGTCCCTATAAATGTTAAAATAGTGTTTCAGGGGTCATTTAAGATAACAGATGTCTCTAGTCGCAGTTTTGCAACAACGTCCTATTTCGCGGTGAACAGAGACGTTCTCCGGACATGCCTATGCATGCAGCACCTGCGTCTTGAAGGTCTCTGAAAATAGCACACTCTTAGCCACATCTCACGTTATTTGAGATGAGACGAAGATAGATAACCATCCTGGTGGGAAATGCGCCCAAGTAACTTAAGCGAAAAAATGAGCCGGCAACGCGGTGCTTTTTTTTTTTTTTTTTCTTGAGGGGTCATTCATTTTACAGCCAAAGAAATTAAAACTAACTAGCCCAACTTTCCGCTTTGCTGCAGAAGATAAATAACCCTCACGGTGAGTAGACTGTACGTCATCAAGATAACAGATTCTCCGCGTCTTTTGAGCAATACTTGGAGACGTGACTGTTGGACTTCGAAAGTGACTTGAAAACTCTGCGTCAATTTGGAGGCTTGTGCTATTCCTGTTTTCTTCCCAGATTTAGGCATCGGGTGCCATCGTATTTTGAAACTCTGAGTGAAGCTTTGGTTCTTACTGCTAATTCTAATGACTGTAATTGTTTGAAGTGTATTTATCACGCTCTACATCAAAAAGCACCAGCATGCAACACGAAAAAGAAGTGACTCAAGTTTCTGTCTGCTTCCTCCCGTTGGTGACCATCTTGCAACAATCATTTTCTAGCGGAAATAACCAGAATGCACGCCTTTCTGTAGTAGTCAGTCTGCTCCGGTTCCTACGAGAGTCTTAACTGGACAAGTCTCTTTAGATCATAAACAGTGCAAGCGTCTCAAGATATGTACTATTTCGTGCTGTGGTATTTCTTTTGCAAGGTTGCTGTTCTTTTCTTTTTACTGCACCATTTACTTTGTATGTATTTTGATTCAGAGTTTGCATTAACGATTTATTTTCAAACTTATTCTTCTGTCCAAACTTTCGTATCAGCATTTGCTTTTTTTATGCGTAGCATTCTTTGCCGAGTACCCCTCCCCCCCCCCCCCCCCCTCAGGACCGTGTAACGCCCTACATTTCCACAAAAGTGTAGATATCGCAGAAGTTCTACCTGTAATCGCTATAATAGCGAGAATGCAGATAATTGGTCGAAATAAATTTTGATAAATAATAAATAACGAATATATAAAAAATACGGAAAACGGCAAACCGTACAACGCCCTGCATGTCCACTAAGGCGAACTTTGCGGAAGTTCCACCTATAATCGTTATTTTGGGGTAAATCGACATAGTTGGTCAAACGAAATTTTGATAAATGAAAATAAGAAAAATGTAAAAAAAATGCGGAAAATGACGAACCGTGCAACGCTCTGCATTTACACAATAATGCAGATGTCACGACAGTTCCACCTGTAATCGTTATAATAGCGTAAGTGGAGATAATTCCACGAACAAAATTTTGAAAAAGTCACAAAATAAGAGAAAAAGTAAAGAAATTGCGGGAAACGGCAAACCGTGTAACGCCCTGCATTTCCACAATAAAAATTCCTGCATAAATTCAGAGAATTATCTACTAATGCGTGACATTCTTGAGCCGCCTGTCTTGAGTGTGAGTTTTTTTCCAGCGAATTTTTTTTTTCTAAATCCTGTCCGACCAATACTCTCCAATTACGCTATTATAACGATTACAGGTAAAACTTTCGCGAAATCTTCAACATTGTGGAAATGCCATGCGTTATGCGTTTTGCCATTTTCCGTATTTTTTAATATTTTTCTTATTGTTTAGTTTTTCAAAATTTTGCACGACTAAGTATCTTCATTTACTATATTTGCAACGATTGCATTTAAAACTTTTCCGTAGTCTGCATTATTGTGGAAATGCAGAGTGTTACACGGTTTGCAATTTTCCGTAATTATTTTATATGTATATATATATATTTTTTTCATTTTTCAAAATTTCATGCGACCAGTTATGTCCATTTACGCCACTGTAGCGATTACAGGTGGAACTTTCCCGAAATCTGCATTATTGTGCAAATGCCATGTGGCATATGTTTTGACATATCTCGTAGTTTCTTTATATTTTTTTTATTTTTTAGTTTTCCAAAATTTCCTTCGACCAATCATCTCTATTTACGTTATTCTAACGATTACACTTAGAACTTTCGCGAAATCTGCGTTATTGTGGAAATGCTGGGCGTTACACGGTTCTCCATTTTTCGTAAATATTTTATATTATTATTATTTTTTTCATTTTTTCAAAATTTCGTCTGACCAATTATCTCCGTTTAAACTATTAAAACGATTACAGGTGGAACTTTCGCGAAATCTGCAGTATTGTGGAAATCCCATGTGGTACACGTTTTGACATTTCCCGTATTTTTTTATATTTTTGTTATTCTTAGTTGTTGAAAATTTTGTTCGACCAATTATCTGCATTTACGTTATTCTAAGGATTACATTTTGAACATTCGCGAAATCTGCGTTATTGTGGAAATTCAGGGCGTTAGACGTTTCGCCATTTCCCGTAATTATTTTATATTTTTCTTATTTTTCCAGTGTTTCAAAATTTCGTTTTACCAATCCTCTCCCTCTTAGGCTATCATAACGATTACAGGTGCAACTTTCGCGATATCTGCATTTTTGTGAAAATGCAGGGTGTTACACGTTTGTGGCTGTGGGGGTACTCGGCAAAGAATGCTACGCATTAATACAGATATCGCGAAAGTTTTAAATGTAACCGTTATAATAGCGTAAATGGAGATAGTTGGTCGAACAGGATTTAGAAAAACCAAAAATTCTGGCTTTAAATAATTCTCACTCAAGACAGGCGGCATAAGAATTCTACGCTTTAGTAGACAATTCTCTGAATTTATGCGAAATTTTTTTCTTGCCACCGTTTCTCGTTTGTGTTCTCCCTGCTGTACCCGTAATGTCCAACATTCACCACTCATCATTGTAGTCATCCGCCATCTGGAGTAGCAAGCCCTGTCACTGTTTTTCTGAACACTGGTGAAGTTTGTGTGACTTGATTTGTAGTGGCTTGTTGACCACGCCAAAAATTTTGTTCAGCGTGTAGAATGACCATGTTACATGCAAACTGATTGGATAATTTTCTGTTCTTAGGGCAGCGCTGTTATCACTAGTCGCTGCACCCTGATATGTGGGTTATAATAAATTCTCTTTGCCCCACTCGCAGGGCTAACCAATTAACATTACAGCTCTCTCTCTCTCTCTCTCTCTCTCTCTCTCTCTCTCTCTCTCTCTAGTACCACTTAATGTGTATCTTCCCACTTTATGTTCGTCTCGGCAATCATTGACAAGATTTCCCGCTGTTTGCAGCTTTAAGAAACCATTTGATCCTCCGTCACCGGCTGCAGAGCGAATGTTAATGACTTTCGTTAGGATGTTGAGGTTAAAGTCGGCCGACACCAATTTTAACGGTGGCAGAGAATAGCCGGAATGTACCCTAATGGTCAGCATGCTGCGCACGGACTATGGCCGGTTGTTAAGAAACACTGCGCCTTTTTTCTTCTTGATATTTTTATACCTTTTTTATTATCCCTCATCTCAATAGAGAAGCCTTTTCCTTTTTATGTGCGATAAAAAAAGGCTGCTCTTCCTGTAAGCCTGCTTCATTGAGTTTTGCAGGACGGGATAGAGTTACTACGAAGATGGTAGGGCTTGCTCTGAAGGCGTTCGCGTTGGTTGCCTTCGATTCCTTCGAAACACCATTATATGTTTTACTTGTCAAGAATACAATTTCTTCAGTTTCCTTCCGTCTCACAAAAGAAACCCATGTACGTCGGAGCTTCCTTGTGTTGGCCAAAGTAAAGCTCTCAAGTTCAGGAACGACGTACTGGCCGATGCCTCTGGCGGCTGCTAAAGGGGCTCTAAAGAGGTCGACCTCTTTTCATGGATTCGGAAGTGAAGCCAGTACGTCGTGCTTGGCTTTGTACCGTTCGCTCGCGTGGCGAGCTCTTACAAGGCTTTCACTTGGACTTGACCCGGATGCACAAAATGAAGCGAAAATACGGTGCTTGATTTCGTAACTACATCCTTTTAGGTCTCCCCCATCAAAAAAGCTGGATGCTCAATAGCAGTGCGCGGGATTGCCTTCGTGTCTTATTGAGGTTTAGGTATCCCAGATCCAATAGATATGTTGTGTGTGTGTGTGTGCCTGCGCGTGTGCGTGTGCGAGTGCATGTGTGCGAGTGCATGTGTGCGTATGTGTGCGTGTGTGTGTGTGTGTGTTTGTGTGTGTGTGTGTGTGTGTGTGTGTGTGTGTGTGTGTGTGTGTGTGTGTGTGTGTGTGTGTGTCTGTGAGTGCGGGCGCGCGTGTGCGTGTGTGTTGAAATTTTAAGACATTGTAAAAGCTCCCATGGTTAGCAATGAATGCCATTTATCGAGAATGTTCATAGCGATTGCAAAACTAGAAAACGTTCAAGGCTGGCGAATGGTTAGTGGCGGCTGCGTGGAGCCTGAACACAAAAACGTGCTGTTGGCACACCGATGCGCGTGGCTTTACTATTCCGCCTATTAAGTCACTGCTGATGTCGCGTGACCCAAAATGTCAGTTTTTCAGCACGTTTTTGGGTAATAGACGTCTTTTGGGCTGGAAAATGAGCTGAGGAAGTTACTAAAGCAAGTCTTTTATTTATTTCTTTTTTGCAACAGTAGAAACAAATTTGAGGTGTATTTCTAATTAAACGAACGCTGGTTCTGTCGGTTAAATACTTACATTTTGCCTCAAATATGCCCACGGTCACCTTCTAGGAGAATAATATGGACATGCGTGAGCCATCCCCGTAGTTGTAGTTTAGACCCGCCTGGCCTATATATTGCTAGGTGGTGGCAGGACGAATGAGAGTAACGATGGTTGAATGTAAAGCAATATATTTAAATGATGTTGATCATCACAGCGCCCAGCAACGCCATGCACAACGCGCACAACTTCGTCATTTTTGTCTTCTCTCCGTGACATCGCCTTCTCGTCGACGGCGACCCAGCGAGGGCGCAGCGGTGCGTAGAATGAAAAATGACATGGTAATGGACAGTGAGGAAGTCCATGTCGCTACAGATGAAGGTGATCAGCTCGATGAACCACAGCCCACAAACAGTGATGCCCGTCAATGCAGCTGAAACGCCGAAGGCCCTTGGAGATGCGCAGGTGTACTGGGCGTGGGAGCGGCATCGTCGTCAGTTCTGGTCGCGGCGGGTCAGTTCTCGGCTGGTCGCGGCGGGTCATCGGCTGGGGACACGGGGCGTGTCGAAGAAGCGCCTGGGTTGGGGCTAGCAGACGCAATCGAGGAACCCTCGGGGGAACGCATCAGGAGCCGAGACGGGCAACGCTTAAATGGCCGGTATGGAGATGCGCACCGCACCCTCCACCAAAATGTTACGTGGCGGCAGGACGTGCTCGAGCATATAAGTTGTGCTCGAGCATTTATTTGCTTTCCCCGGGTGGCTGAATCGACAGACAGACAGACAGACAGACAGACAGACAGACAGACAGACAGACAGACAGACAGACAGACAGACAGACAGACAGACAGACAGACAGACAGACAGACAGACAGACAGACAGACCTGATCTCGGTTTAGGTTGCCCAAGAAAGACTATCCTCTTTAAAATCTGGGTAGGTTGTGTTCAGGTTAAACTGAGGTTAAGTTCCGCTTAGGTTAGGTTTGGTTAGGTTATCTTAGGTTAGATAAGGTTTGGTAATGTTATGTTAGGGTAGGTTAGGTTACGTAGGAACAGCCTTTTTAAGGTACGTGACGGCATCACCAGCATCTCGGATGGTGAAGCCGATGACGGAACTGACAATGACAGTGCTGGGGGTGATGGTGGTGACAGCAATGGTAGGGGAATGGTTGCAGTAAACGGATCAACAACCCCCCCCCCCCTCCCCCACACACACACTCACACGTGCGGCCACGAACGCACGCACCACCAATGATATTGTGTGACCAGCAACGGTGTGGCGAAACACCCCGGTCCGTCCGTTAGCGGAATTGCCAGGGGGCCACGTGGATGCCATCCTCGTGGCCAATCCAATCAACCGAACCTCATCGGACGGGGTGTACCGGAAAGGGGACACGTGAGGAGAAATGGAAGACCCGAGACTGAATACGCAAACGGCGGCTGGTGGAACGAGGCGACCTTGGGGCAGAACCCATTTGCGCAACGATACAATTCTAGTTCCGCGCGCTGGGTCACCGTCAGCACCGTTACGTCGGCCCCACCACCGGAGCGGCGTGACAGGCTATTGCTCTCCCTACGTTTCTACGAGCATGCACTATCCTCGTCCGTTCTTTTTTGTCCGTCGCTGCTCCTTTTGTCTCCCCTGACATGTGTCACGCGAGAAGGTAAAAAGGCCAACACGAGAGCTGACACGCCCGTAATGAACGCGGGGAGAACTCGTTTCGGTGAAAGTAAATTAAGCGGCCTTGTCTCTGTGCGTATCGCGTTAAAGCACGCGCCCACGTTTGTGTGTGAGGTAGCGAACAGGGTTATCGAACATGCCGAAAAATAGGCGGGAGGCGCCAAAATAAACTCGCGCAGCGTCCCCATCCGTTTGTGCTGGGCGCGCCCACAAGGAGGATACGTATTAATACAAAATAAAGCAGCCACAGCTTGACAAACAGGACACGACAAAAGCAGGAGAAAAGCGAACGCAAGCTGCAACGACGAAAAGCCTATGCATACAGCACGAAAGCAAGGCGATTAAAATTCGATTAGTTTGATACGGTTTACGTTGCACAGAGCCGTAAATCGGGAAATCTCATTAACCATGCGTCTTCTCAACTTTTTGTTTGGCTGGATAGGGGGTTCGTCATTTATTATTTCGTACTCGCGGTTCACCACGTGCCTTTTTAGACGGCGCTACCATCGTAGGTATTGAATAAAACTTTAATCTCCTTCAATAATAAAAGAAAACATTAAGAATACATTACTAAGCCATATTACCAGCGCATAATACTGACAGAAATGCAAGGTTAGCTTCCTTTTTGACCAATTACCCCGGAATGTGAGTTATTGCCTTCTTTAAATTGATTGTTTGCATTTATAGAATAAAAGAGCCCATAGCCCAGGAGGAGGGGGAGGGATTCGAGATTCCGTTCTATTGTGGGTGCAAGCCCGCCCCTTCCCGTACTCACCCTGTACGCACCCCGTGCTTCGAGCACTCCTATTGTTTTGAGCAGCTTCATGTAAGGGCACCGGTCTTCGGCCTGAGTTAGCTGCGGGTAGAAGCGTGTGTTTTGGTGCGAACGACCTGGGTTTGAGTCCCAGCACAGCCCAAATTTTTCTAAGACCACTGATTTTTTTTAGTGTGAAATGTTTCTCTGGCACATTTCTACGCATTTTCTTTTCCTAAATAAGAGTGGTTTGGTTCGGTATACACCCTTATTCTGCTTAGCTATAGGTTCCTCTTAGTAAGACAAACTCTTTTGCAAAAAAAGTTCCCCTCATTTAGTAGTAACCTGTGCCACACATGCGATTCTCATATATAAGGAACGACGCCCCACATAAATTCACACGGCTGTATGTACAACATGCAAGCAGACATTCATTTGTTGGGACAGCTGTTTCCCATATTCAATGACCACTTGTCTGGAAATTCGTTCCTTATATCTGTACCTGTAGTTCCAGTTATAAAAGTTGTAATTGCTGGCTTCGTCCGCCACTACTAATACGCGGCAGACGAACCAGTTTACGACTTAATGTGCGCCACCAACCTTAAAACATCGCCACATGAGTGAAATGTACTTTCATTGCAATACTGAGAAATAAAATGTAACTTTATGACAACAAAGACTCCCAGAAACGTTTTTTCAATAGCATGCAGGCCAAAATAAAGTTTTGAACTATTACATATACAACAGCTGGAACTCTAAACATTCTGAAAAAATATGCTTCTTCATGGTATGTACGTGTGTATTTATTGCACTGTGGAAAGAAAGGAAGGTCCACCAGCAGGCGTAAATTGTCTCCCCGAGGGGCGGACACAGGAACGCCTGCTGGTGTAGGGCAGGTGGGATAGGGAGGAAAAGTACATAGGAATAGGGGGATAGGGTAGAGGACTTACATGAATCATATAACACATAGGTAAGGAGAGGCCGGGTGGCCTCTCCTAGCACGGCGGCCACTGCGGCCGACCGCTTCTGCTGCCGCACCGAGCCGTCCGTGCAAACAAGGGCGTGGGTGCCTAGGTCACCCCAGACGACGCCCCATACCAGCTGCAGTTGTCCGCAGTGGGGCGTCCGCCGCTTGCTGCGCAGACCAGGGATGTCCAGCCTCACGTCAGCTGCAGGAGCCGGGCCACCACGTCCCGCATCCACGGGGGCCACCACCTCTTCGTAAAGGGGGCCGAGGAATGCTCACGCAATCCACGTCGGCTCCGGCAAAACCTCTTCCCAGACAGTACCTACTGCCTTCAACCGCGTTGAGTGGCATACCATCGAGTCCCCTACAACGTGAGTGTTCGCCCGACACCAATTTTTGGTGATTTCGACCTCAGTTCTTTAAATCATCGGCGCCTGAAGGTTCCACCACGGTGTTCCAAAAGCTAGGCCTAGCTCGACCCCGACGTGATCGCCGCCTCAACCGGCGCGGTCTCTCCACCCCGGACGCCCGTCGGAGTCGTGGCCATGGAGTATCTCGTCGAGGGGGTGGATGCGGACCCCGAAGAGTTCAATCACCCTGACTGGACGGACGTCCGCCGGCGCCAACGTTCACTCCAAACAAGCCATCGCCAGGCTGACCTTCCTTCGGCCACCAAGCCTAATGCCGGCAAGGAGCAGCCTTCGCCCTTACATCATCGACGCCCTGCAGCGAGGGCGCCTCCACTAATCCCTCTGCCCTCCGAGGATGTCAAGATCGTTCTCAGGCCGCGCGGTGGTCTCGATGTCTCCGCGCTACCACCCGCTACGATTGCCGACGCAGTGCTGACTCAGGCCAATCTCCCCCTCAGCCACGCGGACCAAATACGACCGCACAGGATCGCCAATTATATCCTCGTGAGCACACCCTCCGAAGAACGCGCAAAAACATACGCGGCGATAACCTCCCTTCAAATCAAGAACCAGGCTTTCCCGGTCTCGGCCCATGTGGCCGCTCCGTCCAACACGGTCACGGGAGTAATATTTAATATCCCAGAGGACGACACCGAAGAGCAAGTCTACAAGAGTATTTGCCAGTTCAACCCTGACCTTCCAATTTTGGACGCTAAAAGACTGAACACGTCGAACATGGCCCAGATACTTTTCCACGGAACAAGGGTACCTTTCTGGATACGATATCGCTCAACGACGTACCGTTGCCGCCCATTTCGACGAAAAACCGAAGCCTGCCCCCTGTGCTGGTCTTCAGGCCACAGGCCGGACGTGTGCTCCCGCACCAAGTTGCCCCCCCCCCCCCCCCCCCCCGTTGGCCCCGGTGCGGCCAAGTCAACCCCACGGAGCAACACCCATGTCACGCCCAATGCATCGTGTGTGGTGGCGCCCATCTCACCGGCTCATCGGAGTGCCCCAGGAGATATCAACCCAAGCGCCGTACACCCACCTACGCCCAGATCGCATCGTAGCACCTTTCCCAGTCCGCTACTACCCCACCTGGGCATGGAAAAGAGGACCCCAGACATCACCCTCCCGGGCCCGGTTCCTCCAGACAAACCGGGCGTGGACGGAACCTGTCCCATCGATCCCAAGCCAGGGCTGCAACCTGGACACCCCTGCAGAGCGCAGCAGGGACGACCCACCAAGCCAGCAATCTCTTGACCCCCCAGGTGAGCGGCTTAGCGCCGTCCACCCAGTGCTCCGGGCCATTCTCCTGTTCCCCCTCGGTCGCATACGCGGATGTCCTCAAGGAGCTTGCGGCCATCAAAGCCGAAATAGTCTCCCTCAAAAAAGAAAATGAAGCTCTCCGCCAGGAGAATCACATGCTCAAAACACATGCTTCCCCCTCGCGTGATGACCCCTCCCCTCCTCCCCCTACTCCCGTTAAACGGAAGGCAGTCTCTGATGCCCCATCCACCCTCGAGGCCGTTCACCAACATGACGCTGCATTGAAAGACCAGATCGCTCAAGTCGAGAGCAAATGTAGTCAAGCCCTTGCGGCGCAACAGGCTGAATACATCTGCCTCCACCAGACCCTCTTCGCCAATATAGGTACTATTTAAGGCAACATTGAGTTATGGCACGCGGAAATGCAGTCAACCATCCCCGAACTATTCGCCGCAGTAAACGCTCTTACTCCCTCTCGGACACCTCTCCCGGATTGCGATGCACTCACCGACGAAATGTAAAACGGATACTCTCCGGGTCTGGCAGTGGAACTGTAGGGGGTATCGTAACAAGCGATGCGCCTTACAGACCTTCTTACAGGCCCAAGAAACTCCCCCCATTGTAATCACTCTTCAGGAAGCGGCTACAAGTCTCGCTTGCCGGCTACAAGGCTTATCAAGAACGCGCGATCTACCCACTGCCGTTTTGGTGCATCGCAACGTGTCGGCAGAGCGTATACAATTTGACAGCATCGCGATCCCTCACGATTTAGTGGTGGTATACCCTCCGCAACGTGGTGACTCTACGTACTAAACCTTTATAGCTCTCCCAGATCAGTCAACCACTCATTCGACCAATTACTCTCCTTAGCAAAACGTGAGGCCGGTCCTCACGCACTCCTTGTCACGGGGGATTTCATGCGCCACATATCACCTGGGGTATCATCACAGCACCCGCAAAGGACAGCGCCTCTGGGATCACATACAGACACTCCGCTTTGTGATTGAATCGGATCCGCAGACCCCAACGCGTGTGGGTAACAGCGTTCAGAAGGACTCCTCCCCGGACCTCACGCTCACGTTGAACGCCCCTCAGACAGCCTGGGCCAACCTGACTCACACACTAGGCAGCGATCATTTCGTCATTCAAACCACGCTGTCTTTAAACAAACATTCTCATACTCGTCTCCGCAGGACCCACTTACCGAACTGGGACAAATTCCGAGAGGTGCGCCGTGGTCATGACCAGCTAGAAATCTCAACGCTAGGTCTCGAGCGCTGGGTCCAGCAAATGGTAGTTGATGTCCGACAAACCAGTACTCCCGTTGATCCATGCATACCGGCGAAAACGGTCGACCCACACCTACAACATCTTTGGGCAGCGTACTGCGGCATACAGCGCCGATGGCGGAAGCAAAAACATAATAGGAAACTTCGGCTTAGGGTAACTCGTCTCGAAGCGGAAATTCTCAGATACTCGGCTGAGGTTACCCGTAACCGATGGTTTGAGATCTGTGACGGCATTAAAGGCACGTTAGGCATGAAACGTACCTGGTCCCTCTTAAGGCCCCTTCTAGATCCGACGGGCTCCATCCAAAGGGAACAACGCAACCGCCTCACAGTTATATTACAGAAATTCTCGGGGGATAACGAACAGCTCCTGCGCACATTGAGCACGCATTACATCCCCACCGGTCCCTCGATTCCACTCTGGTCATACCGCGGCTCGTCTAACGAAACACTGGACGCACCCATCACGGAAGCAGAAATGAGAAACGCCCTCGTACTGATTCGGCCAGGATCCGCACCAGGTGCGGATGGCGTGACCAACAAACTTTGTCGCAACCTAGACGACCCTTCTATTACGGCTCTAACTGCTTACTTTAATTATTACTGGACTCAAGGCACCCTTCCCCTAGCATGTAAACATGCCTTCATAACATTAATTCCTAAGCTAGGCAAATCTCTTACTATCGAACACCTTCGACCCATATCTCTCACTTCGTGTATGGGTAAGGTGCTAGAACATGTAATCCTTAACAGACTAACCGCTCACATCACGAGCACGGAGGCTTTTCTAAGGTTTAGACCTAAACTGTCCACCCAGGATGTCCTCCTGCAGCTACACCAAGAGATAATTTTCCAACCACCTAAACGCGATGCAGCGGCGATCCTTGTGCCCGATTTGACAAAAGCATTCGACAGAGTCTCCCATAGTGAAATCCTCAGAGGCCTAGAGTCTATCCACCCAGGAGAGCGCACATACAACTACGTACGCGATTTTCTCACCGCACGCACCGCCGCACTCCAGGTAGGCGAGCTCCATTCTGATCGCATCCGACTTCCTTCCATAGGTACACCCCAGGGTTCAGTGTTGTCCCCTCTTTTGTTCAATTTGGCAATCCTGAACATCCCCAAAAAGTTAGATTCGGTACCTGGCCTCCGATACAGTCTATATGCCGACAACATTACGATGTGGGTGCCTGGAGGTAGCGATGCTCAGATAGAAACCATCCTTCAACAGGGTGCCCATATCGTGGAGACAGAGGCGCAACTCGCTGGGTTATCCTGTTCTCCAGAAAAATCTGCACTGCTCATTCTCCCTGCGCGGTCTTGTCGTGATTCGCCGAACATACAAGTTTCCCTCGGCAACCGAATAATCCCAGAGGTGCAAACCCTTAAGGTGCTAGGCCTAATTATACAACGCAATCGAGGTAACGCTAAATTCCTATCCCTACTTAATTCTCAAGTAAATCAAACAATTGGCCTTATTTGACGAATCGCTAGCCGTCTCCACGGGCTCAAGGAGAGAAAACGAATCCGTCTAGTTCAGGCTTTCATCATCAGTCGGATCACGTACTCTCTCCTTTACCTTAAATTTACCACCTCCGACATAGACAAAATTGACTGCCTCATCCGAAAGGCATACATGGCAGCATTACAAATCCCCCTGTACTCATCCACTGCTAGACTCGTCTCGTTGGGAGTATAAAATACTGCCCACGAGCTACTAGAGGCCCATCGTATTAATCAGTTACGCCGCCTGTCTACCACTTACACAGGGCGGCACATTCTTCACCGCTTACGAATTGGCATCCCGGCAATGGTAGATAACAAAGCTTTGTTCCCTCGAGACATCCGAGACTGCCTCTGCATACGTCCACTCCCGCGCAACATGCACCCAGTGCATCACGCGGAGCGCAGGTGCCAGCGCGCCCGTGCCCTTTCAGATAAATACCCCATCTCCCCCACCACCGTGTATGTAGACGCCGCGGAGTATCGACACGCGGAAGGATTTGCTCTCGCAGTGGTCACTCACCCCAACTCTCCCCCAGTCACTTCCCTTACCGTACGGACACCTTACCCCGCAACGGCGGAAGAGGCGGCAATAGCCCTGGCCCTTATCACTAGGCCGAAACCACACATTATAATCACTGATTCGAAGACGGCCGTTCAAAACTTTATTCGCGGTAGCATTTCGGCTGCGGAACTCAAAATATCCTCCAAAATCCCCCTCATCAACCAGTCGACATCGTCTGGACTCCGGCCCACACTAGGGTGGGAGGCAACGAGGCAGCCCACAAAGCAGCACGAGAACTCACCAGCTGTGCTGGGATCGCTCCTGCTCCCTACCATGGTGCTCGGTCGGCCCGCGATCGACTGCGCTCGTACCAAGAGGTCACGGAGCATTACCGCCTCTCCCGCCGCCGCTAGCCCCCTGTCCACACATCCCTCACCAACGATCAGGAGCGCTTGTGGCGACTCCTTCAGACAAACTCCCTCGCCAGTCGGTCCCTCCTCCACAAGATCTATCCCTCTGAGTTCCCTTCACCCAACTGTCCCCTCTGTTACTCCCTGGACACTCTAACCCACGCCATGTGGGCCTGCCCTCTTAACCCACTCCCCCCCATCTCCAGTGTCGAGCAGTGGGAGGACGCGCTGGACAGCTCGTAACCGGGGGTGCAGCTACTTCTGGTTGACCGAGCGGCCACCGTCGCCGCCAGCCTTCGGCCGGCAGCCACCACGCGTTCCTAGCCAACTTGCTTGGAAAATAAAGTGATTTCTCTCTCTCTCTCTCTCTCTCTCTCTCTCTCTCTCTCTCTCTCTCTCTCTCTCTCTCTCTCTCTCTCTCTCTCTCTTCGTAGAGCGTGAGCATGCGCCTCATGCGCCAGTGGTGATGGCCGCTCAGTCGCTGCAGCAGCGAGCTGCCCCCCTCGACGCGCCGCCGCCAGTCAATTTGGCCAAGCGCACGCTGGTCAGCCGTCATCTCGAGGGTCCACGCCCCCACCTCGGCCAGCGACTCCTCGCACGGCGAGCTCTGGGGCAGGCCGAGGCAAGCACAGATCCTCTTCGGTGATCTCTTTCCAGCTGCCACCAGGTTGGTTTCCGCAGGCTCACCAGCGTCAGCGCATACGTGAGGAGACCGACAGCGGAGGCACTGTACAGCCGGAGATCCGTCCGCTGTGAGCAGCCACTGTGCCGGGCCACGATCTTGTGCGCTGCCGTGGTGGCCAGCTGCGCCTTGGCTCGGAGCTACTTGGCTGCCTGCCGGAAGTTCAGCTGGTGGTCCAGGGTGAGCCCCAGGTAGCGCACCCTGGTCCTCCACTGGAGCTCCTTGCCATCGATGGTCAGGCGCCGGGTCCATCCATGAGTGGCGGCGTCCGGATGCACCAGCATGGCGTCTGTCTTGGTCGCCGACAGCTTTAAGCCGACGCCCGCCAGCTTGGCCCGGACTGCATCCACGGCCGCCTGCAGTTCCCGCACTATTGCTCGGCCCTGACCCTTGGGCCCCAGCACCCACAGGGCAATGTCGTCGGCGTACACCGAAATGTACACTCGGTGGTCCCCTCTGGGTAAGCAGCCTGGTAGGGCTGCCGTCACCAGGTTGAAGAGGAAGGGGCTGATGACGGAGCCCTGTGGGGTACCCACGCCCACCGGCCGGGTGCAGACAGAGCGTCCCCCACGTGCACCTGAGCCGTGTGGCCCGTCAGGAACGCCTCGACGAAGCCCCGCAGCTTACCCGCAATGCCAGCCTCCTCCATGGCCAGGGAGATGGCATGACGCTGCAGGCTGTCGATGGCGCCCTTCACGTCAGTACCAAGGCCACCACCTGCTTGGAGGCCAGGCCCTGGCGTGTTCGAGGGCCACCACGACGTCGGAGATGGCGTCTGTGGCTGCTGGGTGCCTCCGGAAGCCGGTTAGCTGCTCAGGGATGGCCTCTTCCCCCGCTACGATGGCTTCCATCCTCGAGAGACGAAAACATGAAAACACCACGAAACGCAACACTCACTAATACTGAGTCAATACAGAAGTTGAAATATTGCATTCCTTTTATTCTGGGATGTGCAACAAGAGCTGTAGACAAAAACAATAGCCGCGTTTACAAGAATGCTACAGAATGCGATAGCAGCGCGTTACATTTCGTAGCGCATCACGAGTAATGCGATGCGCTAGATTTTACATGTACCGCATTACCCCTGGTGCGATGGTGGCGCCATACGGTGTCGCACATCGAAGGTAAAGCAGCGTTTCTGGCGCTTCCAAAGCTTCCGGCACGGCTGGTTCTTGTTCTTTTTTCACGACTCGCATTTTCTGGCGTCTTACACTTGATTTAGACGTTTTTAAATGCAAAGCTGCGTTTGCAAGGCTTACTTTTCTTGTCGACATAATTCCTAATGCGATGCGCTCGTGTTTACATGCACTTCGAAAGTTGACTTACGCGTCTCAATCCACCCCTGTCTGGCGCATTAATGCGACGCGCTTCCTTAGCGCATCAGCCCCGTTTACGTGGATGCGATGCGCTAGAAAATTGATGCCATGCGAGGCGATGCGCCACTTGTCGCATTCATGTAAACACGGCTAATGACTCCACAAGTCATTGCAGCACGAAGTGCCAGCAAAAACGAAAGTAACTTAGATTGATGAGCTTCTGAATAAAGAGCCACCATTTGTGTCATATTGCACAGGTTTAGCTGCTGGAGAAAGCCTTTCAACTTAAACGGAATTAACTAATGCTCAAATGGTTTCTTGTTGGTGAGCATGGACCCACCAGTCCGAAGGTTTGGCCGAACCCGTGGAGGTATGACAAATCGAGAATGAAGTGCAGGGCAATACGCAATATGAGCGCTTGTCCCAGTGAAAATTCTGATTGGATGTGTGGTTTCACGCCGAGACACAATCTTGCTGGTTCTGTCATGGAAGACGATTCAGGGTCTCGGGAAGTGTTGGCAGCTTGCATATGACTCCTTCAAAAAACATTTTACGACGAAGATATTAGTGTCACTTCAACCAGACTCGCTCATGTCCGTGGGAAGAATAAGCTTTGCGGCAAAGCCAATTTCCCCCCCCCCCCCCAAAAAAAAAACTCTGTTACCCTTAATCTATGTAGATATATTACCCAAAAATCGTTGTTCAATTTTATAACTGAGGCAACAGTACCGTTGCGCCTAGGTTTAATTACTTGTCAAAATTAGTTCGAAGTGGAGTTGTAAACGTTTCATAATTCTCATTTGTTTAAGTACATGGGTTTATACGGGAAGAAACGGCTGTAACGAGTGTTCAACCTGAGCCATCTCAATTCTCAAAACAAATCACACGAGGTCCAAATACTCAGGCGGCTGTAAATGTGGGCAGTTTTTTCTCGGTTGTTATCATAAATTATTACCAGCCGCTGCATCCTACGCCATTCCAGTAGCATTATCAGGCTTGGTAAGACTGCCCATAAAATGTCGGTAAAAACCCCAAGTGTGTAGCCCTTCCAAATTCCGTTAGTCCAATTAAGTGAGAAGGTAAATGCCAAACAAGAAACAGCAGTGTTTTTTGTCCACACTCGTTCGGTTTCACTCTCATGGATAGAGAACAATCACCACGCTCTCAAAAAAATAATTTTGCCGTAAAGAGGCCACGAAGGCACAACACAGGATAGCCCACATATAGTGAACCCGGTTTTAACGAAATAGCGGCTATAACGAACAAAACTTCGTTTCCCGCCACCATTCGGATACATAGATTTTGTGTCCAGATATAGCGAAAAGCGGATAGAACGAACTGATTTCCGTTTCCCATGTGTTCGTTATAAGCGGGCTCGACTGTACAACTTTCTGTTCACGAAAGAACCAGTTCTTGGTAACTCACGCAGCTGTGTTCCGGCCCCGAAATACATTTTTAAACCGAAAGAGGAACTTTACAGTTTTGGGCTACAGTGACGTAAAATGGGCCAGCACTAAAACATAGTTACTAGTGTGCTAACTGCCCGTCAGCAAGCAAGTGACACAATGGATCGGAACTCGAGGCCCCACTGCAATTGTTCGATCATGTTTTTGGCAATAACTCAGGCCCGCAGCCTCCAATCGCACGAACATGATGCTGTCCCGACATAGAGAAATCACCGGAAAGTGGCTTTCGGGTTGCCTCCGTTTCACCTGCTCTCTTCAATTAATCCATTATTATTTCAATGTTTGTGATAAACTAGGCACAATTGTCACCGGGACTAAGCAGCCTTTTAATGAATTTTTACCTTTATGCCCCTTAACCTGTACAATTGTAAGAAAAATCAATAATAAGAAGCACAGAAAACTTATCTTTGCCAATCTTTTATTTTGTCAATGAATGACAATGCAGCAAATTTCGTTAGTATTCATATACAGTGTGTAGTCGATTAACAGAGTTCAGGTACAGCCCGCTGTTCTAACTTTGCACCATGCTCAAATATCAACAAATCGGTTCCTTCTGATACTGTACTAACAACTGATTTTTTCCCAAATCACTAACTTTAATGCACATATTGAGCGATATACAAAAACAATACAAGTAAAAAATACCTATTCCACATTTTGTTCTGTATGTTTATGCCTGCATAGGTGTACATTTTCGTGATTTTTCTCGGATAGCCAAACACCATTGTAAAATATTAAACTGCAGTAAGAGCCCCGTAATCCCATTTACAAAACGTTCCGTCATCGTCTTGCAAATCCGTGTTTTATTGCTTTGAAGCAGTTTGAAAACGGAGGAAACGGTACAACACAATTAAGAAATTTTTCTTGACTACTAATTTTTTTAAACTTTGGGGCAGAAGAGAAAAGTTCCTTACCTTGCTGATACAGAAAAATCCCGCATTTTCTGGGTAGAGGTAAGCCTCGACTTCGCAAAAGTTATCCTTTCCCAGTATCTCTGCAGCGTCATGGAGATTCGCTTCCATGTCGTTAGATTTCGCCTTGAATCTGAATACTGCCTCGAGCCGAAGCGGTTGGAAGCAAAACAAAACAAAGAAACCCAAATTGGTAGCACTAAATAAATCAGCGAGCGCCAATAAGGTATTAGCAGCACTTATAAAACTTTCGCTCTTGAAGAGTTTCCGATTACCCAAAAACCCCAAAGGGAATTTGCAGTCGCACTAGAAACTCATACCTACAACCCAATTTTCATAGCGTTCTTGTTATGAATAGTATAGAAACAAGCATGAAATCTTACACTGACAACTTAATTTATAAAATACAAACGTAGCAAGCAAGGGCAGTAGCCATTTTATAGTCTCGCATTGCTTTAGGCTTTATACTGAGCTTTCAGTTTTACTAAACGTGATGGATCTCTACATTAACGTAAAAGCAATTGCAGGTATACCGAACAGCGTGATCGTAGTGCAATCACGAGCGCTTAGCACACAAATATAGTCGCAGACTAGGAAGGCTAACAACTATCATCGCCTTAATTTATTCATCAAATAAAAATAGCCAAGATTTACAAGAAGCAGCCTCTAAGCAAGATAATTTTAGAGGAAAACATGGAGACCCCACAACACTTTCATCCTAGCTACTCCGTTACGAGACTTGAGGGCGACTTTACAGCATCATTGAAATAATGAAGTACAAAAGTGAGTCAGTACCTGAATGTATAATAAGGTATAAAAATAGGAGTGAGTACCTGCTTAAAAAGAAGATTGAGTTCGCGCTTCCGAGAACTGTACAGCGATTAGCAAATTTATGGAGCAAACTAAAACTGCCGTTGCACACCAAATATGACACATAGGCAAGTTACGCTGAACAAACAAAGTGGTGGACTTCGGGAGAGCAAGCAGAGGTCAATCCTTCAGTCAACAAATGTGTCCGCGCAAAGAGTAGAAATATGCTCCCGAAACCAAATCACACACTGTAACTGTTAATAGAGAAATAAAACGCGGTGCTTGTCGTTTAAAGATTGAAAATATTTTGGCGTCGCGCGTTGCTGCTTCGCTCACTTCGCCATCTCATACAGGCAAGCGGTACCCATTAAAGAAATTTTGGCGTTCCTTTGCTACAAACCTGAATAAGTGCACTATTCGGATAATATAAATGTGCAATTTACCCACAAGGCAGAAAGCACACACCTTCACACTCACGCCCCTATCTCACCCAATGACGCAGCATTCACCAGCGACACAGGGTGCTCTCCGCAGCGCACCACCGCACGAACCACCAACGCCATGGCCGCTTATTCCCCTCGCGGCTTCGCGGAACATGCCGGCACCCCTAATACCGGCAGATCAGTTCAGCGACTGCGCATTGTTGCTTTGTAACGTTTTCGAGCCCACGTATTAAGCAATAGAAACGCAGATGTCCTATCCAACTTTTTTGAAAGCGAACGTTCGGCTACATAGACCATTAACTTCACGAATGAGTTTATGCGCCGTGGTGAGCCTTTCGTGGAAAACTCGTCACCCACCTGCCGGGGCAGCGCACTGCTTATGAGCCCGTCCCGCCACGACCAATTCGGACTGTTAAAGGCTGGATCTAAGGGTTCAGTGCCCCTGATATGGGAAGCGGAGGCTGTGCATCCCATGAAATCTCAACTGCGGTCGTCTCGACAGTGATTGCTGTCTCAGAAGGGGTTTTCGTCCTTGCGAGGTTTAAATTGGTCGCAATATTTCGAATCTCCGCAACGCGGGGCTGCACAATTTCGCCTATAATGGCAGGAGGCTTGCACCCGGTTTCCAGAACTGTCGTCCTGTTTGCTGGTGCCGCCCTACGGCCGAGAATAGCATATTCCACTTTTCGCCTCTCCGTTCTGGTAAGCAGCCGCGGTTCCAAGCAGTAGCGATAATGACCCACAGCCGTTTCATCTTCCGCATTCTGTATTTCGAAAGAAAGCGTGTGCCTTGCCATCGGCTTTATTTTTGCGAGGAGAGAATTGCTTCTTTCGTTTGGCGCTCACTTTAAATGGGCCCTGCGAAATGGTCAGAGTTATTCCTGCCGCCGACGAGAATTGTAACGCGACCGCAGGCTCAGTGGTCGAGCTTCGTCACTCGAGGCCACCGCTGGCTTGCCTGCCAAAGCGTCGTCCTCAAGCTATTGGTTAACTCAATCTAATTCAAAATCTAAGTCACATATTTGCACCGGGCCGTCAGTTGGCCTCCAATCCATTCTAACAGCCTGTCGCACTATAGCGTAGCCGGCACAAACGGGTAAATGTTTAGCTCACTCAGAACTGCCCTGTACCGTTCGGGGCTGAAGGAGGAGGTAATTTTAAAGACGATAGTCTTTCTTGGGCTACTTAAACCCAGAAATTTTGGTCTGTCTGCCTGCCTGTCTGTCTGTCTGTCTGTCTGTCTGTCTGTCTGTCTGTCTGTCTGTCTGTCTGTCTGTCTGTCTGTCTGTCTGTGACTCGATTCAGCCACCCGGCCAAAGTAAAACTGGCATTGCGCAATAGAATTATATACTCACAGCCAAACGTAAACGTCTAAGCCCTGTTTATTTATTTATTTATTTTATTTATTTATTGCATACTGCAGACCACAGTTGTGGTACCGGTAGGACGAGCACTTGAATAGCATAATATTACAAAAAGAGCAAAAGGGACAAAAAATGACACGGCCGGCATTGCATTGTCAATCCAAGACACGAACAACAACAACAATAACAAAAAACAGAGCTATACAGCATCTAATGAGCTTGGTTCAGTAATGGAATTCCATTCAGCCACGGTACGCGGAAAAAATGAGAACTTGTAAGTATAAGTATGCGCTTGGTATGGTTTTAGCGATCAAGGGTGATGGTGCCGCGTGTGTCTTGTAGTCAGGGCGGATGTATACAGGGAAGGGTCGATAGCCAATTCATGGTTAATAACTGAGCAGAGGAAATCGAAAGGAAATTTCTGTCTTCTTAACGGAAGCTTGGGAATGTTATTGGCAATCATTAATTCAGAGGGGGAATCCGTGCGACGAAATTAAAAAAAATGAACCTAACAACTTTCCTCTGAATCTTTTCTAATTTATGGATGTTATTATGTTTATACGTTCATACGTTCATGTGTTCATACATACGTTATATGTTCATACTTGTCAACTTTGTTGAACAAGAACAAGACATTACGCAAATATAAGACAGGAAATTAGTACACAAGGGATATTTACAGTGTTCCTTTATTAGAAAATTCATCGATGCTGGGTTTTTCGATAGCAAATAATATTCTACATCTACTGCAGAAAACCACTGCCTGCTGTTGCCCGCGCTACCTCCTGGCGGCATATGAGAAATCACGCGGCAACAGCAACGAAGGGTTCCACTAGCTAGGTTCCACGTTCTGCTTGGAACGCACGTGGACCACGGCCACGCGGTTCTATAAAACTTATAGTAGGCCGCCTCCATTCACGCTCGTCTCCGCCGTACTGCTGCGCTGGCATCGAAGAACCGTGCCTGTAGCAGTGGAACGCGGTAAATTCAAATCGCCTTGAGCAAACCTTTAGTGTGTTTACCTTGGGATGAGCGCGACGGTACAGGAACAGCATGAGAGGTGGGCGGGAAAGCAAAGGAGGGCATTTCCTTGGCAAATGTCTACAAAGTCTATTGTCTTTTGACGACATTTGCAACAAAAGGATCAGACACGCGGCCAATTTTTTTGAAGGGCATCACTTAGGACATGAATGCACCTCAAACGGGGTCGCCCATTTGGTACTGAACTTTCTAGAGATGGCGGTCGCACTGTGCTTCGCTATCTCATCGTAAAAAAGTTTATTCTCTCTCTTTCTTCTTTATCTCTCTTTGTCTCTGAGCGGCACTGCTTTCGGCACTGCTTTCGACGTGGCACTGCTTTCGACGTGCTTCCCATAAAGGTTGCGTCGTCATTGCCTGCAGTTGTGGGCATAGTCGGTAAGCACCGATGCTGCCACTGTTGCAGAACTCCGGTCTTGGACATTGCGTTCCATAGGATTTAGAGAGATAAAGAGAGAAAACCTTTAATGAAAGCTTAAGAGGTCAGCCCCCCCAAAGGTAGGGCTTGCTACTCCAGACGGGGGTTAGAAGAAGTTGGTGGTGGCAGGCGCAATCCCTGTTGAGTAGTTCAGATCGGTTCTTAGAGCAGAGCCGATCTCGGGGAGGCAGGGGTCCCGTACGCTGTGCCTCTGCACGAGGGCGCGGGTTCGATTCCCTGCCGCGGCGGCCGCTTCTCTGATGGAGGCGAAAAGCAAAAACGCCCGTGTGTACGAGATTGCGGCGCACGTTAAATATCCCCAGGAGCTCAAAATTAATATGGAGCCCTCCACTTCGGTGCGCCTCATCGCCTGCGTTGCGTCGGCGCGTTAAACCTTACAACCAATTAATCAATCAAATCAATCAACGCTACAGTGCCTCTGAACAAAACTATAACTAATCTGTGTTTGGCGTTGCGATTAGCCCGTTCAGCCGAGTTTGCCTGTGCGTGAGACTGGGTTGTTCTCCTGTGTTTAATAAAATAGGATCTACATCGAAAAGACAAGACTAAAGTGAACAAACAGGAAATATGAACCCAAAATTCTTCCCGTGACGTTGCGAGCGGCGCCAAACGCGACAAAAAAAAAAACACAAAAAGCGGGGTTCCACCAGCATCACAAACTTCATCTGGCTGGTTTAGAGAGCATGGATACAGTCGAACCCGCCCGAACGCCTAAAAAAAGAAAAAGAAGGGGGGAGGGGGTGACGAAGATGATTCAACGATGAACGCAACGCTCTATATGATCATTCCACAATTAAGAGTTTTCTCCCCAATTATTTTTTAGCAGTTTGGTCAAGCGGCACGAAGCTCATCTCCTGGCGCGAAGGGTGTTTTTTCTCTGATTCCTGCATGACCACTGAAATGATAAGGATAACTACACGCACCCCTCCATTCACTGGAGTTGGGTCTCTTTCCGTCAGCCGGCTTACAAACCCCTGTTACAAATCGGCCAGCACCGCCGTACTTTGCCGCATCACTCCTCGGCTGTGCGGCGAAGCCACTGCGTGCGCTTTTCAGCCGTCAGGCGTCTCCATGTCGGTGAATCATACTTTCACATCTCGACAAGCCCGGATAATTCGCTTCGCTTTCGGCGCATTTCAAAACTTCGGCGGCTGCCGGCGAGCCTCGTCTCAACGCTCTTCAAGGACACAGAGGCCCCGTCGATCGCAGCGGAGTCCTCCTCTCTCCCGGACTCAACGTCCGCCGAGGCTATCGACTGCTCACGAACTCTGGAAAGAGCGTTGTGTGTGTCTGTGACGTTCGTGGCGTGTTGCCGCTTGTTGGCGTTTTGACCGTTACGGCTTTTGGGTATAAATAGGAGCCGCCCAAGCGCTGTAATCCATTCCTGTTTGAGGAGCGAATCCATGCTGTCGCTCTGCTCGAGTCCTGTATTGTAACCTCGCCCGTCAGGGCATTGTTCTTTGGCTTCGGCTCGCCTCTCGCTATGAAGTAAACAGTTACGTTAGCCTACGGCTTTTGGACTTCTTCACGGCTGCAACAGCGGCTGGCCGCTCGCATCAGACACGCTACCACTCGTTATGTCGGAGGCCACGGAGCTCGGATCGGGTGCCCCCACTCGGTCGGAACACCCCCCCCCCAGCGTGGACGACTCCGTAAAGCCTTTAGGATTCACGCATTCACCTCGCCAATGACCGGCGCCCAACAGGAGGCTCGCTGTACTTCTACGTTCGCCAGCCACGGATGAGTCAACTTCTTTGTCTAGTGGCCCTACCCGCTCGCTGAAAAGCAAGTGGCCTCATGTGCGACAACACCTGCCGTGCCTTGCGGTATCGGGATGCTAGTGCCAAGAAGCAATGCCAGGCAGCCTTGACCGCACCCGTGGCCCTTCTCCACCCGGCGCCCATAGCCACGACTCCCGGAGTCCAGAAAACATATATCAGAAAAAAATCAACAAAGTTTGCCCAAAACCACAGCTTCCATGTCGATCACTTCGAGATTGCCGATACAGTAACGACTTTCTGAGATTGGTGTTATTGAGTGCGAGACTTCGAATTTCGATGCCTTGCATCTGCCGTAGCAGGTATGTTCCGCTCAAATGGCACACTTAGCAAACTCTATGTTCACAGGTTCGAGCCCGACGTAGCAACGTTCACTCAAGTCTGAAGAAATCACAACTGCCTCCGCTAGCAATCCCCTTCTCAATAGCAGTAACGCTTGCCGGGTCCGCACAAAGAACGTTTCTTAGGCCGAACAAAGAACTTCGCTTCGTGCCTTCCGTCGCGTGGGTGGGCGCAAGCCAGTTCGCGTCGCATGGCACAATAGTGGGCACCTCATTTGTAGCGCTCCTCTCTTCAAGCGATATCAGATCTCCCTGACTGGCATCAGTGCGGGCTTGTTGTAACAGATTCTCTTGCCCCCTTCCCACGTTGTTCAGCAGCCGTCTCTGACAGCACGAGTGGCGTCTTTAAATCAGATCTTTTCCAACCGTGGATCCTTCGTGCGACGTAAATCGTTCACGCCCACAGACACTCCCCACGCGCCTCTGGCACCAAAAGATGTCGTCTTTCATTTCCAGTAAATGGGAAGAAATGAAATAGCCCGTCTCGCAGTCGTCAGCCATCCTCCTTACACTTCCGACTCTATCGGACATAGCAGTAAGAGCTGAGATTTTTCCCCATGAAGTGTGGAGTAGCTCCAGCGCCAGCCTCAGGCCACATGGGACAGGAACGAATCTTATAAATAAAGTGGTACTTAATTTCTTCCCCCCCCCCATACGTATGGCAAATGCTACTCATTACCACAACAGCGGTAAGCCACGGCGGCGAAGTTTGAGTTACATCGGTCTATGCGGTGTTAAAAAGTAAAACGGTAGCGCTTGCATGACAAGATTGGAATATCAAGCCCACCTCACGAAGCACATCATCTTGTACTATTTAAGTCCAGGCGCCGATCGCACACAATGATCGAGCCAATAATGGGGAGGGGTGGGCGAGTTCGTCAAGCGCCACCGAACGAAATACCGCGAACATCTTAACACCGACAAACAAACATTTACTAAGAGAGCAGCAGGGGAAGATTCCTGCAAGCGGTTCCTACGTGAAGAGGGAAGAGGTCGAGAAGACGTGCTGACGTTCCAACCGGGGTCCCACCCCGCGCTTAGCACTTGATTCGTGGGCAGCTTATTAGTTGCCCACCGCTAGCTCTACGGTAGGTAGGGGGTAAGAAACCGACAGGGGTGCGGCGGTTGTATTTCAGAGAAAGTCAAAGATGAGAAAGGGGCAGCCGAGGTGACGCTCACCCGTCCAAGCAGAAGCGGAGTGGTCGCCAACTCACAGCAAGCGTACCGGAGCTTCCAGTCGGGCTTGCTTCGAAAGCGCTGCTGGTGCTCCAAAGCAAGAGACCACGAATGGAGCCCGCAGAACTACTATGGGTACCCCTGCAATGCCCTGTGGAAGCCCACGAGCTTACTCACTAGAAAGCGCGTGCACCGACTTAAGTAACCACGACCGCAAGCAAACACGCTGCAGATCGTGTTTGTATTTGGGCCTTGGAGACAAAGCGATTGCCACAACCATTACCCAAAAGCAATTAAGCACTGCCTATTCCCGTCAAGAGGTGCAGTGGTTTGAAGCAAATTCGCGGGACAGCCAATTTCGCAAGGGCAAAATAGCGCGTCAACTTTTACAAGTGCAGATATGGTATGTTGAGCCATTTCGGAAGTCCATAGAATCTCCTCCATCACGTATGGGTACGAGCAGCTTCCCAGACCCACCGATAGAGGGCGCTGTGGTCTGGCAGAGCGTGGTCGTCTCCCTCCCGCAAGGTGAGGGAGAGGGAGCTTCCCGCAGCTGACGTCGAGCTGCCGATTTTATTGCGCGAAAACGCCGCTGCCGGGCCCGGGCGGTCGAACGTCAACCTGCAGTTGACGTTCGAGCCTTCCTCTTTCAGCAGATTTCACACAGTGTGGAACTGTGTTAGATTTTTTGTACCCTGAGTTTCCTCTTCACTGTTTCTATTTTCTTTCTCACTCGTTCACGGACACTTCTGAGAGTGTTTAAAAAAAAAAACAATGATCGTGACATGAAAATACATCACTCAAAACTGTTGATGTGGCACCCAGCATTATTTTGCCCACGTTCTTATCGTAGGGCCCGCGCCCTCATGCGGAACGTTTTATGTCCTGAAAGTTGCCTTTATTAGTAAAGGATTGGTCGCGGGTTCCATTCCCGGCCGCGGCGGCCGCTTTTCTGATGGAGGCGAAAAGCAAAAACGCCCGTGTGTACGAGATTTCGGCGCACGTTAAAGAACCCCAGGTGGTCAAAATTAATCCGGAGCCCTCCACTACGGCGCGCCTCATCGCCTGCGTTGCGTCGGCGCGTTAAACCCCACAATCAATCAATCAATATTAGTAAATGATTAGCAAAATAGGAGACGCTATACAAACCTTTCCGCGCTCTTTCAGAAATAGGTTTCAAAGCTTATTGCCTGCTGAATAAGCAGCGTTAGACTCCAAAACTGTGCAAAACTAGCGCATGTACCTATGTAGGGCTTGTTTTCATGCAACAAAAGGCAAATTTCAGTTATCTGGATTGTTTTGAGCATGACCGAAGCCGTTACGACGGGGAAAAAATACGGTGCGCGTAGAAGACTGCTTCACAGTTGTTTGAAAACAATAATTAAACGTCCATTGCGAAGCTTCACTCTACACAAACGGAGATTGAAAGGCACAGAGACAAGCGTTCGTCCGTGTGTATCTTTGCCTGTCATGATTTGTGTACATAGCGCGAAGTTTTTTGATAAATCAATTACAAGGCCTGCTCGCTGCGATGCTATTACATATATTACATCGTTCGCGTTGTTGACTTGCAATGATAAAACTTTATTCGCACTTGTTGGAGAGTGCTGAGGCGTTGTGAGCATACGAAAGGCTCAAATGCAAGAACAACGGTAGCTTTTCGAGGTGCCAGACTTGGTGTCGTCATCTGGTGGTGTGTTCAGAAACGCTAGGAATGTAATATTTAAATGACGGTTGGCTGGGACATGAGACCACGTGGATTTTCTTACTATTTTTTACTATATCTTGGCGCAACAGTGGGGAAGACTGGTGAAATTACCTACAGTAAACACAGTACCTGCAAGTCGGAATGCCATTGATGTTGCTTTAGTGCGGGATCGCGAAGCTACACTGGTCATCTGGAAGTACCAGAAGCCACGCCCCTCCCCCCCCCCCTCTTCCCTGCAACCAGGAAGATCGTACACTTGAATGGTAGGGTACGGAAAAACCGCCTAGCTGATACAAAGTCGCAAGTATGAGTATGCCAGAAAACAAGACAGTGTCGTAACCCAATAGTGAACAGTTGAGTGGGTTTACGAGGTTCCGGGAAACCGCAGCTTTGTCGCAAGTGTTTTTAACATGAAGCATTACCAGTCTGCTTGTTTTGTCATTTAGTGTAGCTGAAGTAAAAAAAAATGGCCGCGTATCTACACGATAGTCTTTGTAGACATTTGCCAAGCCCCCCTTTGCTTTCCCGCTCACCTCTCATGCTGTTCCTGTACCGTCGCGCTCATCTCAAGGTAAACACACTAAAGGTTTGCTCAAGGCGATTTGAATTTATCGCGTTCCACTGCTACAGGCCGGGTTCCTCAATGCCAGCGCTGCAGTACGGCGGACACACGCGTGAATCGAGGTGGCCGACTTCAAGGTTTATAGAACCGCGCGCTGCTGTGCTCCACGTGCGTTCTAAGCAGAACGTGGAACCTAGCTAGTTGAACCTTTCGTTGCTGTTGCCGCGTGATTTCTCATTTGCCGCCAGGAGGTGGGGCGGGCAACAGCAGGCGGCCGTTCTCTGCAGTGGATGTAGAATATCATTTCATATCGAAAACCCAAGCATCCAGGAGTTCTTAAATAAAGGAACACTGTAAATATCCCTTGTGTACTAATTTCTTGTCTTATATTTGCGTAATGTCTTGTTCTTGTTCAACAAAGTTGACAAGTATGAACATATGAACCGGGTTTGGACGTTTACGTTTGGCTGTGAGTATATAAGACTATTGCGTAGATTCCGTTATACTTTGGCCGGGTGGCTGATTCGAGTCACAGACAGACATACATACAAACAGACATACACTCAGGCCAAAATTTTTGGGTTTAAGTAGCCCAAGAAAGACCATCGTCTTTAAAAAAGACTGCGGAAATTCTGATCCTTGCCTACTAACGCATAAGAAATTTTGACACTTTTTTTTCGCCAAAAAGAAAGTAAAAATCTTGTCCCATGGCACACACATTTAGAAAATGTTTTGACTGAATAAGGAGAGAGAGATAAAAACTTTTATTAACACCACTGGACTAAGGGGCCGCCATGGCTGCCCGAAGGGCCGCCACCACGGCTTGTGCTCGGGTGACCAGTAAGCGCTGGGAGTCTTCGTCCGAGCGGCCCAGGGCCTCCGTCCAGTGGTCAGGGGAAGTTATGGTGGGGCGGGAGTCGGAGGGGTAGGCCCAGATGTGGTGTTGCACTGTGGATTTAGCGCCACAATGCGGGCAGAGCGGAGAGGGGTAGGCGGATGGGTAAATGTGATGAAGGAGGGCTCGGTTGGGGAGCGATTTTGTTAGGAGGAGGCGCCACAGCCGTTCCTCCGAGGGGGTTAAGGATGGGTGAGGAGGGGGCAGCGTGTTGAGGGAGAGTCGGTAGTAATCTGTAACCTCCCTATAAACGGAGAGGGAGTCCCTGGCGGAGTAAACTCCTTGACGGGAAGTGGTCTCGTCAGGCGCCCGGGTTACGAGTGCTCGTGCCGCCTCATGAGCCCACTCCGACGCGTATAGTCCGGTGTGCGCCGGTAACCAGAAGAGCTGCGTACGATGCTGAGGGGCTGAATTTTGAAGAATTTTGCAGCCTAGCGTGGAGATACTGCCGCTAGCAAAATGTTTGATGGCCGTTTTTGAATCAGATAATATTAGATCAGGGGGAGGCCGGTGTGCGAGAGCCAGGGCTATGGCCACCTCTTCCGCAACATGTGGGGTTGTGGTGGGAATAGTGATAGACTTGAGAGTAGTAGTAGTCGGCGAGGAGACGACAGCTACAGTGAAGGCCGGCTTGTGTCTGTGTGCTGCAGCATCCACGTAGGTGTTTGGTGAGGGGAAAAGTGGAAACGAGGGCACGCGCTCGTACAGCTCGTCGGGAAGTATAATGAGTAGGGTTCATATTACGGGGGAGTGGACGGATTGTTATGCTATCTCTATAATAGGGTGGAATGCGAGCCGTGGGGGTTGATGTAAGAGGAGTATGTATTTGTGCCTCCTTAAGTAAGAGTTGGCCAGGTGTGTGTTTAGCCAGGCGATGTATCTGGCCCGTACGGTGCGCTTCAAATAATTCGTCAAGGGGGTTGTAGGTTCCGGTGGCTCATAGTTTGGCAGTGGATGCGTGAGGAGGCAAGCCGAGAGCAGCCCTGTAGGCCTTACGGATGAGTTCATCTACTTTGGTGACTCTGGTGGTAGAAAGGGACAGATATGGCAGGGAGTAGGTAATGTGGCTCAGTAGAAATGCCTGGAAAAATCGGCAGCGGTCCTTCTCCATCGGGCCGTGGCCCCTAGCAGTTACGCGCCTAAGTAGGCCTATGATTTGAGTTACGTGTGAGGAAAGGGTGTGTAGGACCGATGTGTTTTGTTGATTAGATTGGATGACTAGGCCGGGTATTTTTGTGCTATTCACAGTTGGTATAAGAGCATTATTCAGATATACATGCACGCTGGGTGCTGTTCGTTGCAAATGGCTTGTGGTGATAGCATGAGGAGTTCAGATTTTGATGGCGAGCATGTTAAACCTGCTTCCTGGGCTGCCGGTTGTACCGCTGAGACTCCTGCTTGAAGTGTTGCTTCTATATCCGCATCGCTGCCCCCACTTACCCAAAGGGTGATGTCATCAGCGTACATACTATAGCATAGCCGAGGGATATTATCCAGGATGGGGGGAAGATGGGAGACAGCGAGATTAAAGAAGAGGGGGGAGAGGACTGAACCTTGTGGAGCGCTGATGGACGGGAGTTGGTAGATGGGGGATTGGAGGTCACTGAATTTGTAGCGGGCCGTGCGATTTGAGAGGAATGCCTTTACATAATTGTATGTACGATCACCAGGAGCTATGCTGGCAAGGCCTCAAAGTATGGCTTGATGAGTTGCCTGATTAAATGCTTTTCGTAAGTCTGGGGCTAAGATGGCCGAATATTCGTGTTTGGGCGGTAGCTGGAGGAGATCCGTGTACAGGCGCAGGTGTACGTCATTAGCTTCAAGGCCTGCACGGAATCCATACATGTGTGGGGAAAGTAACTGTTTGTCCTCAATGTAGTTATTGAGCCGGGCAAGTACTATGCGCTCCATTAGTTTTCCTAAGCAAGAAGTTAGCGATATAGGCCGAAGGTTAATATGGCAGAGGGATTTCCCTGGTTTAGGGATGAGAGTGAACTCTGCGTGGGTAAACTCGGGGGGGGGGGGGGGGAGGTGCTAAACAGATCTGTGAGATATTTTATTGAAGGATCATCTAAATTACGCAGCATTTTATTGGTAATGCGGTCACCACCGGGAGCTGACTGCAGTCGAAGGTCATGTAGGACTGCCCTCATTTCGCTTCAAGGATTGGTAGATCAAGGGGTTCGTTAAGGGGGCCGGTGTACTGAGGTAGTGGCTCAGATGAGGCTACTGGGACGTACTGCTGGGTTAGTGCATGCGGCCAGGTGTGATTGGAGGCGGTTAACTGGCGGGCTAGTTGCGTTATACGAGCAGATTGGAGAGTTCGAGAGGTAGTGGGATCCATCAGGTGTCTCAGGAGAGCCCACGTGCGCTTCATGCTGAGGCCGTTTCGAATACTGTCGCATACAGTGTCCAAGGCTGCTTGGACTAGTGTTTGGGAGTGGGTTTGTATGACCTTTACGAGGTGGGCAATGCGGGTTTTGAGTCGCCTGTTATAACGTTCCTTACGCCAACGACGTTTAAGGCTCCTAAGAGTTTCCCACATGTGGTGTAGTCTGGCGTCTACATGGGGAGATGGTATGGCTGGTTCTAGGGGATGTTGGTGCGTTTGAACGTCATGGAGAAGTTGTTGTGTCCACTGTTCTAGGGGTGTAAATATTAGGTCACTGGAGTTAGCAGAAGCACGACATTCCCAGAGGGCAGCCCAATCGGTTATATGAGTTTGGAGTTTGCGCGAGGGGTGAGTGGGTTGGTTAGAAGCTACTAGGTGGTTGGCCGTGTGTGATAGGTGATCGTGAGGTCAGGTGTAGTGTCTCTTTGAAGGCTAGTTCCTTCTCGCATTGGCTGATCAGAAGGTGTCTCTAGAGTGAAATGCTGAGTTTGGAGGAGCTCCCAGAGGTGCTTTCCTTTCTTAGTATCGCGTGGATAGCCCCAGGCCGTGTAGGGAGCGTTAAAGTCCCCAGTAATAATGAGGGGGTGCTGCGCAGCATGGGCTTTGGTGGCTACAAAGAGGGGTTTGAAGTTGTGGTGATGTTCGAAGTGTTTACTGTAGATGTCGAGTATGTAAATTGGCGGTTTAGTGCTGTTGGGGATGGAAGATAGTTGAGAAGTCGTGAGGGATAGGGCTGTCAATAAGGCTGTCCCGTTGTGCTGAGATGTTGCGCTGTACAAGAATGGCTGTGTAGTTGGTATGTTGATAAGTGGTATACCCACGACACTTTACTGGACCGGCGGGGTCTTGTATGGGGATAATGTGGGGTTGTTCATTTTGGGACTCGAGGAGGCATTCCAGGAGGAGGGGGGGGGGGGGCTCTCTTTTTGCCTAACCCACGACAGTTCTACTGCCAAACCAAAATCCTTTTACGGCGAGCCATTATCAGTTATGTCAAAATTACGAGCAGTGGGAGAAGGAGGGGCATTCGGCTGTGCAGCTGTTGCACGGAAGTGCATGAACACCTCTTGTTTTATGGATTCCATGTGAGATTGCATTGTAGCTTGGCTCTGCAAGAGGCTTTGGATAAGTTGAGCTTGCTCTATATGAAGCTGCTCTAGACGCGTGAGCCTCTCTTCCCAGGGGGTAGTATTTGCAGCGTGTTCAGGGGGTGATTGGGCCTTTAGCTTTGGAGGGGGTTCTGCAATGGGCCGGGGAGTGCGAAGTTGGGTCCGGGTTTGTCGTAGGGAGGCATTTTCAGCTCTCATTGCCATGAGCTCGGCGCGCATGACCTGCATTTCTTGCAGTACAGCAGGGGGAAGTTGGGAGGCGGCTGCTGATGGGATGGGGGGTTGTTGAGTGACCACTGGATGGGATGCCCTTGGACCGCTCACCTGTGAGAGGTTGGCTGGCTGGCGAGATGGTCCTGGCTGGTGCATCCTAGGTCCATTTGAGGTACAGAGGTGGGAGCGTGGCTCTACGATGGGTGGTTCTGGCTGCTCCTGAGGGTTTGTTTGGGTTCGGTGTCGATTCGGCGGAGAGCGCTGTCGATTCGTGTTCCCGGGGATCCTGGCATGTTGAAGGTGACTCGAGGAGGGTTGATCTTTCTGGTGTTGGTTCTTCGGGGTTTGCCGTTGCAACATCTGTGCATACGTTGGTTTGCGTCTCGGGCGAAAACCTCGAGGACAGTCCGGAGAGCCTGTGACCTGTGCTCCATCGCAGACAATGCATTTGGGGGCACGTGCGTGTGTCTCAGTGGCGTCAGGAGTACCGCACGTTGGGCACCGGTTGGGGGAGTTTCGCTGCGGACAGACATCCTGCCTGTGTCCAGTGTTCCAGCACAGGGCACAAGTTTCCACTTTCCCGTGCAGTGGCTTGCATCGGTGAGTCGTCATTCTGTACCTGACCCAGTACGGCACCCTGGGCCGATCGAACAAGATCTGAACAAGACAGGTGGTGCCCATGCGGCGTGCATCTAGCTCCTTGAGGTGGGGGTTGTAATGGATCAGTTGTTCGGTGATTTCGTCGGACGTCTCTTGGGTGTGGAGGTCAAAGACGATACCTGAAGATGTGTTTAATGGGGCCGGAATGTGTGTGGCCAAGGGGTAGGTGCAGTCAGCCAGCTTAAGACTATGAAGGGCTGCGTATCCGGTTGCTCTCTAATGCTAACGACCATGAAGTTGGCTTTTTTGTGAAGTCGCAGCTGGTCCGTGTCATTCATGTCCAAGCTAGCTTGTTGAATGGCGGTGGCGATAGTTAGGGCGGAGGTCTCGGAGATATTAAGAACTCCACGAGGTCGGAGAACCACTTTAATATCCGTTGCCGGGAGTGGAGTTGGGGGCGGTAGTTTGCGGGCGTGTCTTGTTTTCCCACGGGTGTTGGTTTGATGTACCGGGCTAGAAGAAGGCGAGCTGCTGGTCACCGGATTCTCTTGGTGGGCTTGTTGTAATCTTCTTATAAGGGTCCATTTGCTCGGGTTGCACGATTCCGGGAGTAATTCGGTGCCTTCAACTTCAACGGTCATCGCCGTGGATGCCATGGTCGGGAGGGCAAGGCTGCTGTGAACGCGCGGCAAGGGTCTTCTGAACACAGCACCGGTCGCTGCGGCGGCGTCGCTGTGGGCGAGCTGAAGAGATGTAGCGAGCTTGCCGACGAAGCCACCCCGTCACCACGGCTAACCCTACATTTAGGGCTAGCGTGGCGGTCGCCGCTTCGAATTTTCTCAAAATCGTAGAATAAAACGTAGGGGCTTGCCTGCTGAAAAAATTGGTGTCCCGGTAATCGCGTGGACGAGGTCTATCGGCTGGTGTACGTTTTGTGGCTCTGGAGGCCGTTGGCGAGTCTTTCGAGCGGTACTTAGCAGAGCTGATTCGAAACACGCCCACATTGGTCGGGCACCTGGTGGCGATCCAGTGAATAAGGATGTAAGGATGAATAAAGGGTGTGCTCGTGAACGCCCTAAAATAAGGGCGTAAGGTTGTTTAACACCTTAAAGTAAGGGTTTGGGCAGTGCAGCTACGCGAGCCAATGTGGATCGGTGTAGCGCGCAGCATGACATACAGACACATTCAACAAGCACAAGTAACACTTGGACCACAAATGAATTGAGCAAGAAAATCAACACGATCCATGGGAAGAGAGAGTACATATTATTTTAGAAGTACACCTACTTTTTTGCAGCCATCAGAGAAAATTCCTCTGATAGAGTCAATGGGCTTGTCGCAAAAGAAGATATTTTAGATGATCAGATCTAAACCAGAATTATGCATTTTAATGGGAGCTTATGCAAGTAATCATGTGGATTTGCAAAAGCTTCTTAATCGTGGGGTGGTTATTATGTTCAATAAGTGATAAGATTTTATTAAATACCGAACACATATTCCAGACCCTCTCAACACCCACCAAGGAGGGTGTTCATTGCTTCAACGCCCTTTTTGTCACATAGGTGCAAAGCTACAAATTAGGTTGTTGGAAACCGAGAAAAAGGGTGGGAAAGACGTGCAAATAAGAAAGAGGGCGTAGAAACCTCCAGCCTTGGAGGTATTTCCTTCCCGTTTTCAGGGGTGGAGGTGAACATTTTCTACGAGCGGTTTTTTTGTGCCTCACGGCTTTTAAAACAATATGAATTGGCATAATTTATTAGTGCTGCTGCTCAAGCGCGATCTTGATTTGGTGGCGTTAGCAAAAAAATACTAAGAAAGAAAACTGCGCGGCCTGTAAAGGGTGCCCAACCCTTCACAGGCAGCGGGGATTATTACAGTGAAGCCGGTTTCCGCGCTTCTTCGAGTGTGAGCACAAAAGGCACATGCGTATGCGCCCCTCGTACTATACCATTTTGAAGGTACTAGTCTCTTCGGGACACTAAAACGCGAAAATAAATTGACACAGCTTGCACTAGTGGTGCAAAGCTATAGAAACAGTGGAGCTGGGAGGTGGGTCGACCTAGCTTCTTCCCCCTGCTATCCGCTGTCAGTGAGGGGGTACACGCTGAAACAGTGTTCTAAAATCCGGCTAAATTTGACCTTACCCATCCGCACTTAGCCTAGCCTAGCAAGAACATCGCGAAAGCAAACAAACTTAGCAAATCCTAGCATAACCTAGCAAAACTTAGCAACACCGGAAAAAGCTATAGGTCAATCCCCAGCTGCGCTGTTTTGTGTGCTTGCGCATGCGTGTGTGTGTGTGTGTGTGTGTGTGTGTGTGTGTGTAACCAAACACCCCTTTCACACCCCCTCAATAAAACGGAGGGTGTTGAGGTCGGTCAAAACGTCAAAACATTTTTGGCCACACAGGAAGGGTGTAAAGCTAGAAATACGGGTGTTGGAACCTAAGAAAAATGGCGTAGTTAGGCCCCAACAACCTTATTCCACTTATACTACACATTTTTTAGGCGAAAGGGTGTAAAAAGATTAGTGTGTCTGCATTTTTAGTTTTTCATAACAAGATGCGGCTAACTATAGCCACATTGGGCTACGTTGGAGAGTTGTTTTGTTTTGTTATATATTTTGTTTCTAGTGTTGGCGTTATTTTTTCACAATGATTTACATTTACAGTGTTATAATGAATGCATGTTTTATTTCACGAATGACGCAATTTAAAGCGACGCTTTCTATGGCGTCGTTCGTCGTGCAAAATGCATTGAAGGAAAGCCAATTTACAAAATGACTAACAAAACGATGAATATGATGATAAGCGAAAGCAAATTAATCGCCTCAAGATAAAAACGCTTCCAGTGATCGGAATCGAACCGGGGTCCCTTGCATTACAAAGCGATGTCTGTCCGATTGGGCCAGCCCGACACTATCGAAGCAGTTCGGATTTTCGGCTTTTACTTTGACTCTGACTGCATGGGAGAACGCTTCTCGTTTTAACCATCTTTCTTTTAAGAAAGGGCTTTTATTTTTGTTCAGATATCAGAAATTTCACGTTGCAACTTTTCCCCAATTTTTTTTTCCATCTGTTTGTGTTCTCGGTTTTCTTTTTTCTGGGTCTTGTGTGAGCGGTGTATCGGATACAGTTTTTTCCTTGTTAGTTCATTTTTAATTTTTTTTTATTTCTGTTTATGTGGTTTACTCCCTGCGACCAATAATGTACATTTGCACTACCACCGAGATGAATTCTCTAATTGGACATATTTGTGCAAACACGGGGCTGGTTCTTTCTCACGGTGATTTTTGGCGCTTCTATTTGTTTCACTAAGGTTTTTATGTGGGGTTTACATTTTTTATTGTTTGTTTCTTTTGTTCTGCATTGTTTTTTATTTTATTTTACTAATAATTTACATGCTCACCATTATAAGGAATAATGTGTTAACTTCTTCCATTAGGCCTTTTTCTGTAGATATAGTGTGCTTGTTACACAGTTCGTGCTTTGGCTGACTTGGCAAACAACGCTCACGCATTAAAATTAAAGTTGTGTCTCGACGCCTTAAATTGGTACCTGAGCAGACGCGTCATACCAATTTTCGCTTCTTGAGTCGCCGCTCCGACCTGCCGCAAAGTCTGTGCCAACGTTGCGCGTGCTAAAGGCCCTTCGTCGAGTAGTCTACGATAAGCTTTTGTACTCGTATGACGCAACAGGATAAGCTTATCTTCGGAAAACTAAGCCGCAACTCTGGAGGCCACTACGAATAAAAACCGCTCCTACCTAAGCCGTTTTATACTGCACTCGACGGCGGCTGCCTTACTGGTGTAATCTTCCTCGCAAACATTTCGTTGCGCAAGGAGTAAAGAAAACTGCAGTTAATCTACTGATCCACTAAAGCTGCTTTCGCGGGATGCTGACGCCGCTACCTTGCGAAGCAAATATTATGTCGTGTCGTTACCAAGGTGACTAGCACTCAGGCGTCAACTGAGCCCGCGGCTGCGTGTGAGTAATGAAACTCAAGTTAACCAGCATCTCCGCATCCTCTCACGCCTATCTATGATGCCACACATAACGGGATCCTTTTTCAGCGCTCAGCGGTAGTCTGAAAGGGCTTTCCGTGATGAAGCAGCAACGTTAACGCCAATACTCTGCATGCAACCTCGTCTAGACGGCACGCCCTTCGCCCGTCCAAGACGCGCGCCGCAAGCTAAAAAATTCAGGGTGGCTTTCCTTTCAGAAGTGAACGAAGATGACGGAAGTCAAGGAGACAACGCGGTGTCCCGGAGAAGTTCTTATCTCCTTCCCGCAGGCGCATTCCCCAGCGTCACAGGATTGACTGCGTCGAGAGGGCCGTGAAAGGGACGACGCGGCAGCCGAATAAAGCGCCAACATCTTCCTAAAGATAGCCTACCGAGTCGTGCACGGAACTCGGTGGCGTGGTTTTATCCTTCTCCGTCATTTTCGCAACCCTATAGCGAGCCACCTGTATGTCCTCTCGCGGGAACATGCCCGCAGAGGCAAGTCTGCTTCTTGATAAGGCGACGTGTAACAAGAGGTTCGATACATCAGGCTAGACGAAAAGGCCTTAAACACACACGTAGTGGCAGCGAGGATAATGCCTGGGTGGGAAGCATAACTTAATAAAACCGCTTACTGGGCTAGCTCGATGAAGAGGCTTAACAAAATAAATGATGTAACTAACAAAATCCCTGATAATGTGCATATTAATCTATTTGCAGATGACTGCGTCATTTTTAAAGAAATGGCTTCACTAAATGATCACTCATGTTTGCTAAATTCAGTTATCGCAATTTCCGATTGGTGCAAACTTTGGGGTATGGAAATAAACTTTGAAAAAACTGTCTTGCTTCGGATAACACGGAAAAAAGAACCTAGCGTATTTTCTTATGTTCTAAATACCGCAATCATAAGTGAAGTTAAAAAATACAAATATTTAGGTGTTACATTTACTAATAAATTATCTCGGTCACCCGCCGCGGTGGCTCAGTGGCTAAGGCGTTGCGCTGATGAGCACGAGGGCGCGGGTTCGATTCCCGGCCGCGGCGGATGTTTTTCTGATGGAGGCGAAAAGCAAAAACGCCCGTGTGTGCGAGATTTCGGCGCACGTTAAAGATTCCCAGGCGGTCAAAATTAATCCGGGGCCCTTCACCACGGCGCACCTCATCGCCTGCGTTGCGTTGGCGCGTTAAACCCCACAATCAATGAATCAAAATTATCTTGGTCACACCATATTTCCGTTGCATGTTCAGCAGCTTTGCCCAAATTGTGGTTTTTGAAGAGAAAACTTAGAAAGGCGCCGCCGCAAACCAAACTGTTAGCTTATAAACCTTTTGTGAGATTGAAACTCGAATACGCGGCAGTTGTTTGGGACCCACATACTAAAAAGGACGCTATGAATTTGGAACGTGTACAAAGAAAGGCCGTTAGGTTCATCTTTGGAAATTATAATAGACAGGATTCCCCAACCTTGCTAATGGTTAGAAATAAAATCAGTTCGCTAGAACGCAGGCGCAAATTTAGTCGTCTCCAGTTTTTACATAGCATCATAAGTGGGAAAATCGGACTTAAACTACCACGTTACGTAACTTTTCTTGAAGCCCGAAAGACAAGGTATGGACATAACCTCTCTATTACGACGATATTTTCTAATTCAAAACTATCACATGAATAGTATTTTATGCGTACCATTAACAAATGGAATCCCCTCCCCCCTTGAGGTTTTATAATCAAGAAACTGCTCACAAGAACTGGAAAACTACTTGCGTCATGAATTAGAATAACCTATACCTGGGCTTGTGACCACTTGTACTTTATAAGAAAAATAGCTGCTCTTTTGTTATGTGAATGCTGTGTTGTTGTTTGGGCAAGGCGTTTTGCCGCACTGTGATTTTATTTGTGTTGTTCTTATGTCACGGTTTTTGTGCTAAGGAAAATATTTGGAAGTTTTTGTAAGATGTTATAGGTAGCATCCTGTTGATGCGTTCTTTGTATTCTTGCTCTGTATTGCCCTCCCTGCTTTGGCCAGCATCTTGGCCTGCAGTATGAATAAATGAAAAAAAAAAAAGAATATCCGCGTAATGTATGCCACAGAGTGTTCTTTGATAAACCTCGGCGGGTTGTTCCGTATTATGTATTACGAAAGGGAAAGTCCACGGTCGTTTAAAAAGGAGCTCAGGGGCGAAAGCATTGTGCAGCTGATCTTAAGGACGCGGGTTCGTTTCCCGGCCACGGCGGCCGCTTTTCTGATGGAGGCGGAAAACGAAAACGCCCATGTGTTCGAGATTTCGACGCACGTTAAAGATCCGCCAAAATTAATCCGGAGCCTTCTACTACAGCACCTCATCGCCTCTGTAGCGTCGGCGCGTTAAACCTCATAATTAATCAATCGGTTAAAGAGGAGGCTTGCCTTGGTATCTGTAAGTTTGCGCAGGAGGCATGAAAGTGGAAGTGTTTTTGACGGAGTTTCACGTGTATTTGACAGAGCCCATTCGCACATAATAAACGAACCATAATATAAATGTGCACATTCTTAATCGCGTAACCGAATGCGAACGGTGTATTTGCCTTGTATCTGCATAAAAAGGCGTAATCGTCGAAGATAAGACACCCTATTTATGGGTTTATTTAATTTCCAACAGAGTGTGAATGACGATAATTGTAAAAAAATTTTCTTACCTCAGCTACCGCTAGCCAAATCTGATAACCAATGCAACTGATCAGGAGGTCACGGCTTAGGTGCCAACAAGCAGAGCTGCTTGTTGGCACCTAAAGATAGAGCTCGGTATCTTTTTACTTCATGGAGGAAAAATATGAAAGCACCCGTACGTCAAAATCACTACGCGTGTGAAAGTTCACCGGGTGGTATGAACTATTTTGCAGACAGGTCTTTCGGCTAACCTCACATCTCATGTCTTGATTGGCTGAACGAAGCGCCACTTTGAACGTTGAAACTCTGCAGGCGCGTTTCAGCTTTCTATATTGTGCACTAGTTCTGCACACTGGGATATGCCCCCTCCCCACTTCCCGCCTGCTTTCAAAACGACAAATGTTGTAGCAGTTTTAATGGAAATGGTTCACTAACTGGTTTTCTTAAATTGTTCGTCCAACAGTCACGCCCTTTGCACTACTGATACCGCTAGCCATCTTGGTGCAGCTGTTCTCGCGATGGATTTAACTCTTATTTCCCGGGTCAATGGTATCTACCACTAACAAAGTCATGTTACACCAGGTAATTCCTTATTACCTCGGGAATCTGTAGAATTTCAGACGGTTAGAGGCACTTTAGTGAGAAAACAATGGTGTAATTTGATTTAAGAAATGTCAGCGTGAACTGCGGATGGTCCCACGGACGCGCAGAAACATCTGCAAATGGGTCGAGGCTCGCTGAAGGCGTTTTATATCTAGCGCGGAGTGACAAGCGCACACTTTTTTTTCTACCTTGGCTGACTCAACAATATTTTCTAATATAAAGGAAATGACGATATTTCTAGCGGCGTGGTATAACCGCCTGTCTATAAAAAAGAAACTTGCAAACGCTCCCGGAGGAAAATCTCTGGGCAGGATTTGATCCGTCAAACACCGTTCTTGGTACGGTGCTGGTTGGCCATACGAAACTTGCGCTTTTAAATCTAGTATTTGGACTGGGGCCAAGCGCTTCTTCTAACACAGCCTTGGTTTGGCAGATGTAATGTCGCAGGGGAGGTATTACGAGACACGTAATGCATTTTTCGTAGCTGGGACGCGCTGCCACGTATACAGGGAAACAAAAACTAGGATGACAACAACACACGGCGTGACGCGCGCTTTTTTTTTTTGCTCTGCAGATGCCTGGCAACTGTTATTGGATTTCACCCTGCCTATACATTGGATTGCATATGAGGGCTGAGAGGCTAGGCTAGAAAAGACCCCGCCGATGGGAAAAAGAACCTTTTCGAGATTCAGAAAATGAAAAGAAGAAGGAAGAGGACTGCCAAAGGAGCGCTTTTTTCCGACGCAAGCACGCGTCCTCTGCAGACACGATAACGCAGAGACCACACATTTCGCTGTGCTTGAAATGCATCCGGCAACCATGTATAGCAGTCTCCTTGCGAAAGCGAGGAGGGACACAATGGTCTGAATAAAGATCTCAGATATGTATACGAATTTCTTTCCACTTCCTGTCAAACATATAAAAATTCGAATTTCGGGCCTGTATGCGCTGATGTTACGGCGTGGCCATGAAAAAAAAAGAAAACCTGGCGAAGCTTACAATAAGTCGTGCAAGGCTTGAACCATAGCAAAGCTTTAGGATTGCTTTCTACGTGAGCACTGAAGGACACGTCACCACGCATTTGAAATTTGAAATTGTTTGTTTACATATTCTTTCGTCGCTTTGCATTTTGCTAGTAGTAGTCATCGTCATATGCGTCGATACCTTCGTGTTCCTCATGCCAAGCATTATATGCGCGGTAAAGCTTGACGACAGCTTGGGCGCAGCCGCGGCGCGTACGTGCACGACGCCTGCGCGGCGTTCCTGGAGTCGCGTCGAGGTTCTGTGGAGAAGGAGTCGCGCCAGCTGTGGCGTTGTTCTCTCTTTTCTTTTTTTGCTAAAGCCACTGCGCTTGCCGGGGACTATCAGTGGTCGCCGCGAAGCGTGGGCTCACAGGCACGCTCGGCATTTTCTTGGTATTTTTAACGCGTTAGGCGCCACACATTACGGCCAGCTACAAGAGCTCTAGTACACCTGGACCTGAACCATCGCCACACCTGGACCATCGGGTGCGCCGTAGTGGAGAACTGCCTTTTAATTTGGGTCGCATTGAATCCTTTAACGTGTGCCGTAGTTCCCACACACAAGCGTTATGGTTTTTCGCCTCCTTCAGGAAGGGGCTGCCGTGGCGGGAATACAAAGCCCGTCCTTGGGCTCAGTAACACAACTCCTTAACCACGAAGTCAACGCGGCTGGTACCTATAATAACCTATTTTAAGAGAGAGAGAGAGAGAGAGAGAGAGAGAGAGAGAGAGAGAGAGAGAGAGAGAGAGAGAGATAGATAGACAGACAGACAGACAGACAGACAGACAGACAGACAGACAGACAGATAGATAGATAGATAGATAGATAGATAGATAGATAGATAGATAGATAGATAGATAGATAGATAGATAGATAGATAGATAGATAGATAGACAGACAGACAGATAGATAGATAGATAGACAGATAGATAGATAGATAGATAGATAGATAGATAGATAGATAGATAGATAGATAGATAGATAGATAGAGAGAGAGAGAGAGAGAGAGAGAGAGAGAGAGAGAGAGAGAGAGAGAAAGAGAGAGAGAGAGAAAGAGAGAACTTTACGGGGCCACCTTGTACGGGGCCTCCTGTAGCTCGTCCGCCGTCATGGTGTTACGCGGCGTGACGCACCGAAACAGAGGCTTCGGAAAGATACTCGCTTGTCACTCGATTCAACCTTCTGCCTAAAGTTATGAGGATGCTAGAATAAGAAGTTTCTACTAGCAGAACCGTTCGAACCTCCTCGAACCGCTGGCACTGGTCATACATGCCCCCGTTAGTTAGCACAAAGAAAACTTCGGGTACAATTAGCAAAATACATGTACTTAACAGAAGTACCCGAATTCAATTTAGTTAGGAATGCTCGTTGGGTTAGTTTTTACGATTATAAGCAGAGTAAAGTTTTTTTCCTTTACTTGTTTCTATTATTTTTCATTTTTTGTATTCGTTCTTTCTTCTAAGGCCATGGCTACGTCACACTCGATTTTTTACTAGTGGGAAACGACCAAAATAATTGCCCGCGCATCTGCTTACTTCTCTGCAAATGTCGTCGAAAGAGCCTAGTCACGGAGAAAGAAGTATTTCAGGAGGGGAATCCGCTGGGCTGGGACAGCGCGGGCGGGCGGCGCGTTAATGTCACTGTCTGGCGAGGAGAAAATGCAGCTTGCGGAGCAGCACAACAGATGGCGCGTCAAGCGCGTTGCCATAGTTTACATGTTCTTCTACGGGCGCGACTCACAAAAATCGTACTATCATCGAAAATATTGTGAAAATTTCCAGATTTCTGCCTGTAAAATCGATAAATAGAAGTGCTGGACATTTTAGCAGCAGTTATTAATAAATACTGCCCTAGTTACAAGCCGTACCGCGCTTGAAAAGAAGAACTGGAAGGAATCCCGGAGCAGACGACGTCTGCCTACGCCGCCTTCCCGCCACGAGTGGTTCACTCCCGCCACTCTCGCCTCTCGCGGGTGGCTTCTCAGATTTTCGCGCACTTTTCATGTTTCACTGGCAGGGCGGCGAAGTTAGGGCAGTCTAAATATGAACTAATGGCATTGAAGATAAGAACCATCATTCACTGGAACTAATCATACCTAGATTCTCAACCACGTTTTTTTATTGTAGGTTCGTGTTCTAAAAAAATCAAAGCCTCTTCGTCCTACGCAAAATGTTTGAAACGTGATGATTTCATCCGCCGCAAACCGACTCCAATGAAATTCTAGTCGCGCGAGGGATTCGTCGGCGTCGTCTGCCCACGGCGGCAGCCGGCTATGCACTGATTGACCTTGAACCGGCGAGCCTTTTCCCTTTGGCGCCTCGCGACAGAGGGCGCGTCGGTGCCGTGCCTGGCGCCGTGACTTTATCCCGCCGCCGGAGCAAGCCCAGTTGCGCCTCCTGAATAATTCTTGCTCCGTGAGCCTAGTCTTGTTCCTCCGCTGCCACGTGAGTGCCTCTCTTCCGTCGCCCTCCCTCCTGTCACGCATTTTTCCTCCCGTCTCACTCTTCCCCCGATAAACACGGTGGAGGTGGAGGTTTGCTCCAGTAGATTCAACTTTACTTGGTTCCACGGATCCCACGCCATCTTCTGGAACCTTTATACTGTGGGAATTCTTGGAACGCCTCCACGACGCACGAGCCACGACCCACGAGCCACGACCCACGAGCCACGACCCACGGGCGCTGGAGCTTTTTAATGCATATAATTCTTTGCCGATTACTCCCACAGCCAGGACAGTGTAACGCCCGGCATTTCCACAAAAGTGCAAAAGTTGCGGAAGTAACACAAATTGTCGTATAAAAGCGCAAATGGAAGTAACTGGCCGAGCGGAATTTAGAAACACCAACAAATATAAAAAATCGAAATTTTACAAACTGAATTGACAGAAATAAAAAATAGACATCTTAAACATCTCTTCCAAGTAATGGAGATAAAAGTAAAAAAAGCCTGCTAGTACGAATAAAAAATTAGTTAAAATGAGCCGACATGTAATGCCCTGCATTTACATAAAAATACATATTTGGTGGAAGCAACACATTTAGTCGTTATAATAGCGGTAATGTGGACAAATTGCAAAACGGAATATTGACAAACAATAAATACAAAAAATAGACAACTTAAGAACTTTACAACAATGAATTAGCTACACGAGAAATGTCTATACATCTTAATTATCTCCTTAAAAAAACTAAGACTAAATAGTGATAATTTCAATGATAGGTCAATAGAAATTTTTAAAAACAAGAAAATGTACCAAAATAGGAAGAATGAAAAGCTTACAAGAAGAAATCGAACAAATAAAAAATGTGCGTCTTAGACACCTCTCCCAAAAACGAAGACTAAACTAAAAAAATCCCGACAAAGAACGCTGCAAGTACGAATAAACAAACGGCGAAAATGAGCCGACCGCGTAACGCTCTGTTGTGCCACAAAAATGCATAATGGCGAAAGTAAGACATATGATTGTTATAATAGCGTAAATGGAGTGAATTGGTCGAACGAAAGTTTGAATAAGCAAGAAAAACGAATAATAGAAAAATTACAAATTACAACAATGTATTGAAATAAAAAAGAATAACAAAAATGTGCATTTTGGACACCTCTTCGAAAAAACGAAGACTAAACAAAGAAACGCCCAGAAAAAAACGAAGAAAACACGGGTACAAAATCTGCAGAAATTCAGAGAAATGTCCGCTAACGCCTATAACATTTTAGTCCGCATTGCTTGTGGAGAGTGCGAGTTCTTTACTGCCAAATATGGCTATGAGTAGCGAAAGGTTCTGGATTATTTTACTTTTTAAGTTGTTTTGTTCTCTTAAATGAATTAAATATACACGATTATAGCGAAGAAATGCCTTTGATTCGATAATTATGTATTTTTTTACGAACAAGCAACGCGTACTGCAGAATTGATTCATTTACGCTGTTTTTTTCGTATTTCTATCCAATGTTCTTTTGCGGACCTCTTTTGCATATTCTCCGGTATTGGAGGGAGATGTACAAGACGGATATGTTTTATTTTGTCAGATCGCTTTCGTGGAATTTTTATTTTTTCTATTAGTCGCTATTCGATTTTTCAAAATTCTGCTCGACCAATTACTCCATTTACGCTACTATAAAGATTACAGCTGCTAGTTTCGCCAAATCCGCATTTTTGTTGAAATGCAGGCGTTACATGGTTTGTAATTTTTGCTATTTTTTATTCGCATTTCGAACGTTTTCTTGCAGATGTTTTTTGTTTATTCTTGGGTTTTGGGTGGAGATGTATAGGGTGCATATTTTTTATTTTGTCAGATCATATTTTGTGAAAATTTTATTTTTTAGTTGTCTCTTTATACGGTTTTCAAAATTCTGGTCGCGAAATTACTCCATTTACGATATTATAACGATTACAGGGGCTCGTTTTGCAAAATCTGCATTTTAGATGCGACTGCATCTCATTCACTCGCCTTGTCCCTCCATACGGCGTCGTTGTCCGTCCACACCCCTCCCCCATTCTCCTCGCCACGCGAGCTGCGCTCTCCGCCTCTCACCCCTCTCCTCTCTGATAGCGAACACTCTCTCGCGAGGGGCATTGGATTGGATTCGATTGGATTGGCTTGACTTGGCTTGGATTGGATTGGATTTGGATTGGATTAAAGTGGATTGTGTTGGATTGTGTTGCGTCATAGCCGCGGCAGGGGGTTCACGGCACGTTTCACGCGATGGGAGAGACAACCTAACGGAAACAACAACGGAACTCCCTATGCGTCGCATCTACACAGGGTTTCCCGCGAGGGCAGGTGGGAGTAATTGTTGTGGAAATGCAGGGCGTTACACACTTCGTGATTTTATCTATTTTGTTATTGGTACTCTAGACGTTTCTCGCCGACTTTTCTTGTTTATTATGGGGCTTTGGGGGGGGGGGGGGGGGCAGATGTATAAAATACATATTTTTGATATTGTCAGATGGCCTTCCGGAAAATTTATTGGTTAATTTTTTCTTTTTTTGGTAATTGGAATTTCTGTTGGACCAATTCTCTCGAACAATTGCAAGTGTTATTTTTGCCAAATCTGCATTTTTGTGTAAATGCAGGTTGTTTCACGGTTCGTCATTTTCGCTGTTTTTTATTCGTAGTTCGAAGGGTTTTTTCGCAGACGTTTTTGTTTATTCTTGGGTTTTGCGGGTTGATGTATAAGGCACATAGTTTTGATTTTGTCGCATCATATTTGTAGAAATGTTATTTTTTCTATTTTTCTTATTTTGGTTTTTCAAACTCTGTTCCACGAATTATCTCCATTGACGCTATTATAAGGATTACAGACGTTGCTTTCGCCAAATCTGCGTCTTTTTGTGGAAATGCATGGCGTTACACGCTCCTGGCTGGCGGGGTACTCAGCGAAAAATGCTACGCATTAAAATTGCGAAAACGGATCAACCCTTCCCTACGCCTTGCATCTGCCGAAAAATGCGTGATTTGGCGAAGTGAAGTCACCTAGTCGCTATAGTCGTGTACACTTGCAACACTGAGGAAAAGAAACGAAAGAAAACGTGAAAACAATGAAACAGCTCAACTCATTTGGCTACTAATAGCCAAATCTTGCTGTAAGGAACTCACGAAGGAGAGAAGCGGCGTTAAAGTGATACGCATTAGTAGGTAATTATCCGATTTTCTGTAGACTTTGTATTATTGGTCAAAACATTGTGTTCAACGCGTGTTTTTATTTCGTATCGCGACAATCAAGCAGCCATGTACATTTAAATCAAAGAACACTGCAAATACCACTGAAGTATTGATGTTTGACTGAAATATGCCCAATGCTTGTTGTTTCCTTAACAATGTTGACAGGTGTGTAGTGCGGTTCTCCATTTAGTTGTTCGGAAAAGTTTTGCCTATATAAACTTCTCGTTCAAGAACTATGTTAACTTTTGGCCGGAAGGCTGAATAGCCGTGTATGCCCCAGATACCCCAGATAGCCATGTATGCAGATGACAGTATAAGAGAACTCCAGTATGAAGTAAATAGATATTTAGACATGTTGTCAAAGTGGTTACACGAAAATAACTTACAGCTAAACGCATCGAAGACTACCTATATCATTTTTAGACCAATTAATAAGAAGATAGAACAAGGCATTCATATTGAATATCGGGGCAATATGATCAACCAAGTCAAAGAACAGAAGTTCTTAGGAGTGTGGTTTCATGAAGAATTATCTTGGCATCCTCGTATAGAACACTTGGGCAATAAAATTTCAAAAAATATTGGCGTTCTCTACAGATTGAGAGACTTAATACCGCTTAGGTTGAAAACACAGCTTTATAACACTCTTGTCTATTCTAGGCTTTGCTACGGGATATTAACGTGGGGAACAACAAACAAAACAAATTACAAACGGCTGATCGTCTTAAAGAAAAGAGTTCTCCGACTATTTGCCAATTTTCACAGGCACTATGCCGACTTGAGAACGGGTCCACTATTTGTTCAGTATAGTATGCTTAAGGCTGACCAAATTTATTATATAAAGCTTTTACAAGCTATACACAAAGAAAATCTCCATGGCAAACATAACGGAAATAGCAGTATATACCCTCTTAGGTGTGCCAAAATACAAACACCGAAACTGCGAACAAACTACGACAGGCAGTCTTCTCTGTTTCAACGCACCGACATACTCAACAAAGTTGGAGACCACATTGACTTCAAATGCAGTAGAAACATATTTAAAACACAGGCGAAAGCATACCACTTAAATCAGAATATCTGCTTCAATGGCTAGAGCTGGGGATGTCGTCTCGACCTGTTTAATGCGCAGGTTTTGTAGTTATGTCTGTCTTTAAAACTAAATCATAGTTATACTCTGATTGTCCACTTGTATTTTGTTTTACTTTACTCTTTTGTACTCTAATGTACGTTACTGTACCTCTCCCATATTGTTCTGTAATATCTTGTGTTCTACATGTTGTTTGTATTTTTGTAACTCACATTAGAATTTCTAGCTTGTTTGATTCTGCCTCATCATTGTACTGTACCAAAGGGGGCTGGGGCCTCTGTCAGGCTTTGTAGCCTTTAGTCCCAGCCTGCCTCCTCGTACTTCTGAGGAAATAAAATCTTTGTTTGTTTGTTTGTTTAAAAAAAGAGCGTTTTTTGTTTGTAAACAATACATATTTGTTGGTAATATTTTTTCTTCAAGTGGCTGCATTTTGTATTCTCCTCCTAACTGATTTTGTATTTCATTGTATATGTGGATGGTGATCTTCAAAATTGTGATATGACCTGTCATATTGTTTTTTTTTTTTTCAATGTACCACTGTAGAACGTATCCTTTGGTGCTCTTTTTAAAATTATATGGTTGCATTATATTTGTATAACGCTTTTGTTGTACTTCCAATGTATTGTGACGGTGTTTTGTTTTTTTAGTGTGGAATCGTGATGCCTTGGTCAGGGTTCTCGGGCCCAGTCAAGCTGTTCATACTCAGCTTTTATCCCTTGAACCCTTCCAGAATGTATTATTCTGGAAAAATAAAAATAGAATTGAATTGAATAGAATTGAATTGAATTGAAAGACATGCAGGCAGACGTCTAGACAGACGAAAATGTTCGGTTGAAGTATCCCAAGAAAAACTATGTTCTTTAAAAATAAAATGGTTCTTGCGGCATGTGTCAGGAAACCGCTTCTTCCCGTAGTAACGCTATAGCACGGGGATGCTCAAGCGATATTGGCGCTCTGTTAAAAAAATTGTGCAGGACCACACAAGGGTGCGCTGAACTTCAGCGAGAATTGAAGTTGCTATTGGTAGATTGAATGATTGATTGATTGATTGATTGATTGATTGATTGATTGATTGATTGATTGATTGATTGATTGATTGATTGATTGATTGATTGATTGATTGATTGATTGACTGGAACTCATTTCTGCAATTATTCCTTCGATGAGCCGTTTATTGTTTAGGTAAATCGTCCTTTTTTATTATGCCCTAGAGGGCGGGGCATGTTGAAATATACTGCTGCATCATGTGATTGAACAATGCAGCTCGAAGTTTATTACCAGTGGGTTTTGCCAAGAACAAGTTTATTACCAGTGGGTTTTGCCAAGAACAGGAGTAATTAGCTTCATTTCCAGTTCCTCGTCGGTAACGTGGGTATCATCTTACCGGGTACGTTCAGCTTGAAGAAGGATCTCCGGCGAATGTGTGTGCCATCTGACTTCTCTGTTTACGACGAACAGCCTCGCCGTCTTCTCAACTTAAATATCCCTCAGATATGGTGCTTTAACAATAGGAGACCGATAGCGCGTATGTACTACGAACAGCGTAGGTTTCTGATAATATTGGAAGCCCTGATTTTTTTGCCCAGTCCCGCTACGACAAGCACAACGATGAGTGATGATGGTGCAGTATGTGCGCACAGTGGATGCGCAGACATGACAAATTCCCTTGTACTGCTAACGCTTTCAAAAATCATATCCGGATTTCACACCCGGAGGCTGCATTGAGGCTATGATGTGCACCATAATACGTGACTGCGGTAAAATTTTGCTTCCCTGATCCTGATCCTTTTTTTATTATTCTCCATTGCGTCAAAATCGTATTAAAAATTTTCACTTAAATTTAGATAACAGCTGTACATTTTCAGCCAGAAATGTCCGCAGGCGGGAATGGATCTCATGAATCGCGGTGAACAACAAAATAATAATAATAATAATAATAATAATAATCTTTATTTAATATTCCAAGTAGTACATGAGGGGGCGAAAGAAAAAGCTGCTCTTGGCAGCTTGACCAGCTCCCGCCCCCTGTTTGCAAGGACAGCATACAGCAACACATGTTTCACGGGTAACACTCGGTGAAGGGGTTATAAATGCTACAAGATACCCGGCCGGAAACCCCTCCAAGCAATAACACAAGAGAAATAACCTGACAATGCGCATTGAATTACAACAGTAAAATAATTATGCCTATTAGCGCACATGATCATTTCGAACGATACAATACAGTTGCATACAGTAAAGTAAGCGACAACAGTACACAAACAAGAAAAAATCGAAACAAACTCTGAATTCCACACACTCGAAGGCATTTCGAACGATACAATACAGTTGCATACAATAAAGTAAGCGACAACAGTACACAAACAAGAAAAAATCGAAAAAAAACTGAATTCCACACACAATATAGAAAATGACAACCATAAAATTTACAAGAACAATTCACAGATCTCCTTAGCAGTAAGCTTGTAAAAATCTATACCTTTTTCATGGAAGTTGTTCAAATTCTTCGGAATTACAGTTCGTAACATTTGATCTCCATAATTAGTTCTATTTAAACCCACCTTCCAATACTCTGCACGACGTGTTTCATGGACATGTTTGTTTATGACTAAATTACCCAGACTGAATAGGTGGCTGGAATTCCGCTTTTTTTCCATGTTCAAGGCTCTGCACAAACGGTAGCTGTAGAGATTTTCTATACCAACTAAACGAAAATTGTTCAACAGCGTGTCTACTTCATGATCCGATGGAACGTTAGCAATTATCCTAATTATTTTATTTTGCATCCTAGTCAACCTTGCTATATTTGTTTGCGTTGTCATGCCCCACACTAAAAAACAGTACTGTACATGAGAAAGAAATAGGGAATGGTATATAATAAGCCTGATTCGAACTGGAAGTACATCACGATTACGGTACAGCAAACCCACGACTCGCGATAATTTGTGTATAACGTGATCGCATTGCATATCCCAAAGTAAAGTGTCAGAAAATATCACGCCTAATGTTTTAAAGCTCTTTACGATTTCAATTGGAGAACCGTTCATGTATAGATTCTGGCTGGCGCTAGCTTGCTTGCCTTTTGCACGGAATATTACGGCTTTCGTTTTTTCTGTATTGATAACCAAGCCATTACAAGAAGCCCATTCCGTTAATTTACCTAAAATTTCATTTCCTTGGTTGATTAACTTGTCGCAGTTGTCATTTGAAATGAGCAAGGTCGTATCATCTGCATAGATGATGAATTTTACACGGTGGTCAATCTGTACAATATCGTTTATATAAATATTGAAAAGAAAAGGTCCTAAAATACTCCCTTGTGGGACACCATAGACAGTCGACTTAATGGAGGAAACATACTTATTTATGGCTACATACTGACGACGATTAGACAAATAGCTTTGGATAAGCTGTAGGCCAGTCCCTCGGATTCCATAATATTGCAATTTCTGTAACAGTAGTTCACGGTTCAGAGAATCAAAAGCCTTTGTAAAGTCTACAAATATTCCGAGTACAATTTTTTTGTTTTCAATTTCTTGAAGTAGAAATTCTTTTTGCGTAAGCAATGCAAGTTCTGTTGAACGCGTCTTTTGGAAACCGTATTGGGAATCAGTCATCAGGTTGTATTTGTCTGTAAATATTGAGAGGCGTGAATGCAGAAGTTTTTCGAAGGCTTTTGAGATAACAGGTAGTATTGAAATTGGTCTATAATTTCCCAAATTATTCTTATCACCTTTCTTATATATAACTGTAACCTTGGCTGTTTTCAGTGCTGCGGGAAAGATACCAGTAGAGAGACAAATATTAAATACATGTGACAGCGGGCGTGCAATGATATCTGCGACAAATTTTACTGGACGTATTTGAATATCAAAAGAATCCGTACAGCTACTGTTTTTTAAATGCATAATAGTTGAGTACACCTCAGCTTCTGTTACAGCGTGCAAAAAAATCGTGTCAGAGCACGGATTTGTTAAATATCTTGAAATATCCCCAGTACCGGTTGAAAAAGACAAGCTAACGAAGTAATCATTAAATGCCTCTGCAAGCTCCGTCTCGGCAATTGTTTTTCCGTCAATGACCACTTCAGTGATTGTGTTTGGCGAGCTGGCTGTAAAAAACACCGAGTTAATTTTTTTCCATGTAGCGGCTGTGTCGTGACTACTTGCATTAAATTGTTGGTTGAAGTACTTATTCCTGGCCTGTTTAATTTCTTTATTAAGGCGATTGCAAAAAGTTTTAAATCGTTTTAGAACCTCGGGATCACGCTCTTTCAGAAATGTATTATACATCGAACACTTTGCTTTTATTTTGCTCAGAAGCTCGCGATTAATCCAAGGCTTGCGGCTTTTTTTTGGCTGGCGTAAAAGTTTTGAACGGGAAATTTTTATCGTACGAGTTCTTAAATATTTGAAGGAAATTATCAAGAGCAATGTCTGCGAGCAAATCCTTCACCCACTGAGCTATTCCGTAGTTTGTCATCTGTGTGCTTGCACAGAGGAGGGGCATAACATTACACGACCGTGTATATGTAGGTAGCCCTAAAAGCAGATGACAATTTTTTTCTTCTCACTTTTCAATTTGGATATTTTCTCGTTTTGATAACGCTTGTTCGACGACACAGCCTATTTTTTCAGATTCTAGAATTTTGAAACGGGTTCACCCTCTCAATCCTCCACGCATTTTTTTTTTTTTTTTTTGTGTACGAGTACGTCATCGCAGATCGGCAGTGAGGAAGCATTCTTGCTGCAGCATTTCCATTAGCGGTTACGAAAAGTTGTGGGGCCGATTCGGTAGTTGTGAAGTACGAACGCTCCAATATTAAATGTTCCCGAGAACAATTGCTAATAAGCCCACTAATCCGCTTCCCCATTTCCGACGTCGCAATTCGTAGCAGGGGGAACAGCAGGAAGTGGCGGTGTGCAGTACTCAATTCTTTTTTTTTTTTTCTAATTCTTGAACTTATCGCGGAGTCGTCGCCGCTGCGAACGATATATTTCCAAGTTGAATATAGCAAAATACAGAGGCCAGCCTGTTTTTAAGCATTAGGGCTAATTCACGTCGTTAAAAGGTAAAATCATTTATACCCCCCCCCCTCCCAAAAAAAAAATAATAAATTGGTGGTCGTTCCTCTGGCACATACGTTCGTTTCATACATACTTTTATTTGTCCACAATGCACAGAAGTGTCGGCCCTTCTCGCTATTTATAGACTTTTACTCTTTTTACGGGAGCCCCTAAATCCCGTCCCGCGTAAGCCGAGCCTCCTTTTTAAGTGGTTACAATTTCGCGTCGGCTGGAATTGTCACGTCGCTCTTCAAAAGCAATATCCCTGCCAGTTCCAATTTTACCCCGGCTGTTTCTCGTTGTGTTAAGAGCACCAGCGCGCTGAAAGCAGTGTAGGCGCGGCTTCCAACCAACTTAACGCGCACTCGTTGGAAGTCTAACGGCGTTCCCGCGTTTCCCCATCCAGTTACAACTCGACAATTTCTCAAGAGAAAAGGCCTTCCTCTCGCTGTCGCGCGCTTTTAACGAACTTTTTTTAAACTTGTTATTAGGTTCGTCTTTGCTCGGTAGGATGGAATCTCCGCGCTAATCACGTTTTAAAGGGTCTCCCTCGGAAATCTCGTTCCTTCTCGCGTTTTCGCGCCTTATCGTTCCTCTTTTAAACTGCCGCGCTTTGTTTCTGTTCACTGCCCATCCACTTCCCTCTCTCTTTGTCTCGCCTTTCTGACAGAACCGGGGGAAATTATCGCCGAGAAAACGACGGTAGATTTGCAGCCTTCGTTACGAGGAAGGACCGGTTCGACTGGGCTCTTAGCAGTGACAGCCTCGTGTTCGTTGCGCTGCTTAGTCGAACAGTGCCAAACGCGTCGTCCAATCGCGTTTTTACGCCAACGTAGATTTTCTAAAAGATATTTTGTTGGGAACCGCTGTGGTGGCTCAATGGCTAAGGCGTTGTGCTGCTGAGCCCAAGGAGGCGGGCTTGATCCCAACCGCGGCGGCTGGTTCTCAGATGTAGGCAAAAAGGGATAAAGCTCGTGTGTCAAGATTTAGGCGCTCGTTAAAGCTATGCAAGTGGTTAAAATTAAAGGATTAATCCTGAGCCCTCCACTCCGGCGCGCCGCATAGCGCAGGTGTAACTTCGGCGCATTAAATCCCATTATTCAAAGCTCAAATTTTTTACGAGTTCAGATGCGCATTCGTGACTTCCTGCCTTGTGAACGCCGATGTCTTCGTTTTGCAGTGAGAGCTGCTAAAACTGACCGTAATTTCGTTGGACGAAATGGCCTGCCAAGGTCGAAAGGATCATTGTCATTGGCCGATCAGTTTTACCAGCAAAAATGAACGGCGATGAAGCGAAATGTGAATTATCACAATTGGGGCCGTAGTTTTCGATAGATTGCAAGGCATTCACTTCGTGTTTCCGTACGTGTTACTTGTTTTTTTTAGTTTCAGTGATAAAGGAAGTCGTATTCGAGTTCTGATACGAGTGCCTTTAGTGCGAATGCATCCCAGTTGTAAGCCTACTAGTTTTAGACAAACGAAGACTGCCGAGGGAACCACGGCCTTCTTCGTGTCTTTTACAGCGAAGATGTACTAGGCCACTTTCCCACATATTTTTTTTTTTGTCCGTGGTCCAGAACTCCCCGCGCCCAAAGATAAACACGCTTGGATTTTTGTGGGAACGAAACCCGGGTGGCCATATTAGGAGCCGAGTGCTTTACTAAGGCGATATCCCAGTCACGACAAGCATGCTGCCAGTGGCAGAGCGATGGTTGAACGTGGTGGCACGTGCAAAATATTGCGCCCCTTCATCTATCGACGACGATGGTTGAACGCGAGGCTTTCTTGTGAGGCATTACTTGGTTGTCGTCTGAGTCTGGACTTTGACTCGGAGGTGGTTTAGACTTTGAGTTTGACTTTGACTCGCACGCAATTAGGACTTTCGATCGCAGCGGCTTTGACTCAGACCCTTCGCCATTTGATTTAGCACGAAGAAAGCTTCGCGTTAAACCATCGTCGTCGTTAGACGGAGGGGTGCACGATTGTCGGAGTCGCGCAATCGGTTAGACGTCTAGTTCATAACGCGATGGTCTCAGACCCGATTCCGACCACGGAAAGCGTTTTTCTTTCTTTACTTCGCCCACGGTCATCATCATCATCAGTTGGCCTTCCTGTAAGTGTAGTGAGTTCTTGACGCGACATACGCCATCAGTGTTACATAGAAAGCTTCACTTTAAAAGTGCACACCACCCGCAAGGAACTATGATTCCGGAGACACTGTCGCCTGAAACGTGGCCACTGGGCCTGTGACAGTAATTCGCACCAGAAGACCAAGAAACGAAAGCGAACACAGAGACGCAAACACAATTTAGCAGGGAAGAAGTCTTTGATAAGTATGGTTAGGCTTTAGAATTCAAAACCACATAAACAGAGTTAAAGGCACTCTGCAACACTTGAGATAAACGCTTTCACTCTTTTCTTCGGGTCTGGAAGTACTGTGAAAGCTATGCTTATTGCCAGCACGGAGCATCACTGCGTGACTTGTTTGTCGCAGCAGATGTACCTTTTGTTTCTGATTAGCTTTTGCGGCTTTCTCGTTAAAGTGGCTATCGAATGCGTTCATTGCTGCGACTGAAAGAAAGCCGGCTAATAGTCGCTACGCCGCTGTAATGGCGTAATTCCAACGGTTCAAGGACGTCAAGACCGGAAAAGAGAGAAAAATCTTTTGAGCAAGTTCCTAGGTTATCTAGGTTATCTGATGGACATAGGGCAGTTATTTTTGGCGCAGGACTTTGCGACCCCCTAATGTAAGTACTAGATGTGTTAGTTGGCTACGTTCTGCAAGTAGTTAAGATTTCGAAAGAAGTTGAAAAAAGTGTTGCAGGATCCTATTATGCCCGGGGAATATTTTATATCGGCTGCTCAAAGTCCCCAGCGTCCTGTGTGAGGGGGCAAAGCAAATAAGCGAGGCATGTGCTTAAACCTTCGTGCTCGAGGTGTCACCGGCCAAGAATATGTCGTTTTCCAGATGCTTGATGGTGGCCTTTCTTTTCGGTATGCGCGGTAGCAGAGGGTGATTTCAACGTGACGAACCGCTGGGTCTATGTCATGGCGCCCGCATCGTGCTCATTGCGGAGTAAAACGTATTGATCTTGTAGCTCTCTCAGCAGTAGTTTCTGTGTAGATGTACTATATACAGCTGCGCTGGTGTCCAGCCTTCACAGAATAGAATGGATGAATTGTTTTTTCAATAAAAAAGCTCGGTTGTATCACAACAAAATGTTTGTCTGACCGACTGAGAACTGTAAACGTGATCAGTAGAGAATAATGATCTCTTTTAAATGCTGCTTAGCCGACAGGAGAAACATAACTGCGAATTGTTCCACCTACCAAAATTACAATTGAACAAAACAAAATCAAGTTCAAAAAGTGCAAGCAAGAAAGCCAGAAGTAAGAGGTCTAAGGACGAAGAAAAAAGGAAGGACCAGGTGGAGAACAAAACAAAACTCCCCCAAGAAAAACAAAAAAAAACAGAACGCAGAAAAAAGGCGGAAAGTCCTAAGCGCTAATTGGGAGTACTACGATGAAAATTAATTAGTGACCGTAATGCCGAGCCCATGAAGCGACAAGCAGGCTATGAATATGCGTGTTCATGCTCAAAAATATATTTCTTGTGTAACGTCACGTCGTCTCCTACAGAAAAATTAAAGGTACACGTATGTTAATAAGTAATTAAAGCATGGTTTCGGAAATAACAGCAAAATGTTCCACAAAACTACTTGCCGAGAGCCTTTGAAAGCCAACAAGCGGTTCGCCAGCCTGAGATGACTTAAGTGAACACAAAAATATTAGGACACTACTCCCGGAAGTACTGGCCCAAGATAATGAGGCGGCCATGTTCTAATTATTTTGGCGGCACCTGTAAACCTAATTAGCGAACTGACCAAATTGCCTCGACGTGAGTTTTTATACTCAGACAGCGCAATGTCCCCTAAGTAAACCATTTCGTAACTGTGGAAGTATTAGATAAGGATACCGGAAGCGAAGACGTAACGCCGAGCGCTGAAAGTGGCGTTGACCACTTTGAAGTGACGCAGACCATAGCTAAGGTGACCGAAACGCCAATGCAGTTGTAGACAAGGTGCTACCGTGGTGCCGTCGCAAACGGTCATGAGATACAAAGTTCAACTTGCTTGAAAAATGTAACGTGCCAAACTCTGAGTAATTAGCCACGTGAAGCTAGGTATAGTCTTTTTGTATAGGGGCACGCAGAAAAATTGTTTGTTTTAGGAGTTTTCTCCTACCACTATCTTTTGAAGCCGTTATTGCCGAAACCTAGGCGGCCGCTGGAACGACAACGAAAAAGGCTTAGGATAATTACTGATGTACTTAAGGTACCCTGCAGGCCCCGGTATAGCGCATCGGTTAGGGGGAAGGAGGGAGGGAAAGCTAACAACAAGAATGAGTGCAAGTTTGAACGTGCAACAGCAAAGCAAGGCGTAGTGATGCATAAATAGAAGATATAACAATCTGAAACATAAAACCAAAACTTGTCATACAAATGCGTATCAGACATCATGGCATTGAAGATACAGTTCATAGAACAGAAAAGTTTCGAATTTATGCAGGAAAAACAACTAGAGTTGGCAATACTTGTAATACCTTGATTGCTATTTACTTATAATAATTAGCAAGATAAAACTACAAGACATGGTTCGGAAGTTGTGCCACCTGAAAAACGCGGTATAATTTGTTTTAAGATAGGCGCATTTAAGTGCAGTTTTCAGTCGTTTCTTATTTTGGAAAACATTCATTGAGCATAAAAGTGGGTGACTTCCTTAGTACAGAAAGCCGCGAGCTATCGCAGCTCGCGCCATGAGCTTGCCAGCTCGCGCTCCCACTGGTCAGAATGATGATGATAAATTCTTTTATTAGGAAGGGGAGATCCGAAGGTCGCAGGAGGCGGAAAAGGGGGAATAGGGAAGGAGGCAGCCGCCCACTAAATAAGTGGAGCAGTGCAGAACAAGATGGTCCATGTTTGCTTCACACAAAGTGTGACAAAAGGTACATGTGCAGGGGGCAGCGGTGCCAATGCCCTTCTTCCGGTCAGCAAGTGTCTGCCATTTATGGATGATATGAGGTGTAGTGGCCGGGTTGGCAAGTACTTTATTGATAAATATTTCTTGCGATCGGCTGTGGAGTAAATCCTTAAAGATTTGTGGAGGGGTGATTCTTTGTAATCTCTCGCGGTGAAGAAACCGGAGGTAGCGTCGCACTCGCTCCATTTCGAAGTGGCCGCCTGGCAGCGAGTCCGCGTAGGTGTGGTCGTGGAGGTCGGGAGACCCGAGCAGGAAAGGCTTGAGATGAACAGGTAGAACTCCAGATTGTGAGGTGGCAAGACCATGTGCCACCTCGTTACCACCCCCGCGATCTCCGAAGTGTCCCGGCGTCCAGGTGACCCTAGCGTCAACGTCGTTCCTCTGCTTTTGCTGGTGTATCTGGCGGATGCGTTGAGCAGTGGCGTCGTCTGTTTTTGGGCCCTCAATGCTACGTAGTGCCTCAAATGAGTCTGCATATATGATGGAAGGCCCGGTGTTGTCCCTCAGAGCTGTCCAGATAGCCAAAAGTTCTGCTTGTGCAGGTGTTGCGTGGTCCAGTAAGCAGACGTAACGTCTGGCTTCTCTGGCCGAGGGTTTGTACCAGGCCTAGGCCAGACGAAATCCATCGAGAGCGACGTCAGTAAGTACTGCATTGGTGTTGGGCTGATTGGAAAAGGGGAACGGAGGCTCTTTTCCTCGTAGGTACGTTACCAGACTAGCAGTTAGGTAGTGTTCGGGACGGAGCAAAAGGGGCAGTTGTAGGGGTAAGTGGAGGGGGAGATGTAGTGGAGTATCGAGGTGTTGTAGTATGGTCTAATTTGTAATCGACGAAAATGTTTTTTAGTTTTTATTTGGGAAAGAGAGGGGGAGGTATAGCTTATCTTGGGAAAATCACAGCGTTGGAAATCGGAGAGTGGACAGAGCGCCACCCCAACGTGTTTACGGCTGCATTATTCTATAGCCATTACGGCTGCATTAAACGGCTGCATTAAACTAGCCATTAATCAACAAGAGGTTAAACACAACACCGCTATAGAGTGCGGAGATCGATGCGATTTCTTTTGAGATAAGTGTTTTAGAGCACGAGTTAAAACCGTTTTTCAAGCCGGTATTGATCTATTGCACCCTCGCGAACCTTCGTATGTACGCTTCGTCACAACTGAGCGGAACGACCAATCACTGCACCGGAGGCGGCATATCTCTATTCAGTTGATTCTTTATTTGCGTTCGAGGCTGGATGAAGTAAACAGAAGAGTGGATTATGCACGCAAAATGCAAACGTAGGAATGCAGTGAATTTGTTTAAAGAAAATTTATTAGCTCTGAGTGTATAATATTCTTTAATGCTTGGCGAAGCAATTTTCACTCATTGATGACCACTAGACATAAAAGAAGGCGGTTTTATTGTTAAGATGTTTGAAGGAAGGAGTGATTGTACCAAATGTTTTGTGTTACTTGATATGACACTACTTTTGTCATTGTAATATAGCGATCTAAAACGCGCAGTGACCATTACAGCAGTGCATCGCCTAGTCTAATGTGGTAGCGCAGTTTCTTTGGCGAATTGCAAAACCCTACAAGTGTTTCGATATGAAATTTGATATGGCCTGAGGCGCCGCGATATGAAAATAGCAACTCTCATACTACGTGCCGCAGCACAGGGCCCATTGAGGTGTCAGATCTTTGCTTGTCCTCATCATTCTTCGACTTTTCCACATAGATAGCCGTTATGTTGCACACAGTTCCACACAGTTGCGTTATGTTAACGCAAACGTTCAGATTTAGAGGCTCATGTTTTTGAAAGAGGCTTCAAAAAGATGGCTTAACGAAACTCGGAAAAAAAAAAAACTCGTAACAATGAGGGTGCGGTAGTGGCATAATAGCGCGATTATCGGCTTCGGAAATAAGTATTTCTGAGACCATTCCAGATGATTTGCCATGAAGCGACTGTCAAAGTAGTAATGCAATCCCGATCATTTTCGGGAAGCATGCGGGACATTGAGGTTTCCTACTGCGCCAACAAAGGCTGCGAAAATTCAGCGAGAATTAGAACATTTGTCTTCGCTGTGGGGCTCAAAAACCCATGTTTCTTACGGTTAATGATGATGCAAATACGTTTTCACAGGACTGACGCCCTCCTCGCCGGTAACTCTGGTTTGTTGCCTTCAAGTTTCACCACAACATGGCCGTACCTGCTGTGGAGCACCATTAAGGGCTTCGGGGCGAAGGACTGAGATAGAAAACTCGAGAGCGTCGGTCAGGAAGTTAAGCGGAAGTTTATTCTCGTTCACAGGGAATGATACGGTGTCATTACCTCGGCTGGCTTCTCGAACGAAGGTGAGCTTGTCTGAGAAAGACAAGGGAGGGGGGAGGGAACGGATAGTTGAGGTGGCAATTTTGGGTTAAGCCTTGATTGGAAGCTGGAAGAGCTCGCATTCAGCTGGCTACTGACTCAGGAACGTTAGGCTAAGTCTGATCGGGTGATACGCCATGCGCTCTGTCCTTAGTATTGGCTATGCAGCATTGGTCTCGGTTACTACTTGGAAGGGACGTTAGGCCGAAAGTGAAGCGACATTCGTAAGCTCGCCAATGCGAAAAATACGACACTACTTGCGACACTAGTTGCGACTAGGAGCTACCGATCAATACTTTCTTCAGGACGAAGAGTATTTCGCCGCGGTGTACACGCCGTGTGTAAAGTCTCTCCGACAGTTTAACACCAGGCACAGGCATACTTTCGACACGCCCTCCGCTTCTCAAACGTAATTACCATTCCGACGGTAATACCGAAATGGACCATGTGTCTCGACGCTCCACAGAACCAACGCCCCGGTAATAGCTCTGGAACTTCGACCTATCACGCGGGAATAAGGTGCGCGTGAGAATCCGAGGCAATTCACTTTTTATGCAGTTACCTAGTGCAGTATTTGCCTGAACAATTAAGCGATGCAGGGAGTATGTCATTTCATGGTAGGGAAACACGGAAAGAAAGGAAAGGACGTAGTAAGAAGAAAAAAGGAAACAACAGATAATCAATTCACAGTAAAAAAAAATAAAACTTCGGGATGCAGTACGCGTACTTACATAGCATTCCCAATGTTTTATTTATTATTAGCGCGAAAGCGCTAGGTGCCAGACATCGCAAAATTGCGTCTTTCATTCTGCCTTAGTGCAAAGCCTGCTAATCAAGGTCACAAAGCGAAATGATGGCGCGAGAGAACGAAAAAGCTCTCTAGGTAGCGCCTAGGGTCGTGTATATGTTATAAATGGACCCAGCAGATTAGTGCCTGTGGGGATGAGAACACCTGAATCAAGAACGAGTCGGTGACTGCGGTATTCGCCAATGGAGGGCGCTGTAGCCACACAAAATCCACAGAGAATGACAGTATCGAGAGGATATAGCCTAACTCCGGCTTACGTGGGCTTGCACCTGTGTGGGTGTCGCCCCTATCGTCTTTTCGTGTTGAAACAGCTTAAAGGGGTCATGCAGACAAAATACAATTTTGTTTTATTCGAAAGATTTCGTTTTTACAGTGCCCCAGCGCTTGTTCGACAGCAAACGATGACGCATTCACTGAGAAATCAATTAATTCAGGTTAAAATTTTGATTATCCCGCCAAATTGTGTGTTTTCGTGACGTCTGCCATGAAGTCATGAGGGCGGGTATTCAAACAAACTTCCAGTGCGTCATTGGGGTCTGCAGCTATGCTTACAGCTAGTCCTCGCAGATGCTACCACAGCCAGCCGCGGACAGTGTTCCGCCGTTGCTTTGTTTTTGACCGTATTTGCACCTGGCTTGTTTTTGTTACGACAGAAAGTCATCGTTTCGTGAAACATGGGGTATTCTCGACAAACAGGCTCACATAAGAGAATGTCGCTTACTCCAATCGGCGAGTGTCGGACAAGACAACTCCAAAGTGGCGGACTGCTGTGAAGCAAAACAAGCATACTGCGCCCATTGCCAAGAGCAGTGCGCATCGGTACTTCTATGTTTACGTGTATTTTCATAACTTTCATTGTTTACCAAACCATTCTTACTGCTGTAAAATGAACATGCATTACATTCAAACGCAAATCGCTCGTTCGGCAGGATTATAACCCTTGCCTAATTTACGTTTGATTTTGCGGCTCAGCCAATCGCACATGTGGGCATATGACTTCATAGGTTATGTTGCGCGAAATGAGCGAGTGGGTCGCATGGCCATTGTTTTTTTTTCTTAATTATGTAGCTTATTTGAACGAAGTGTGCGTTAAAAGTGGTATCAGTATGGTTCTAACGAGGCAATGTTTCGAATAAACCAAACTTGTGTTTTGTCTGCATGGCCCCTTTAAGGGAATGGGCGGGCCAAGCACTTCAACAGATCCCGATGCTCAGCGTTGAGCTGAACAGTGTAAGCGACGCCAAGCTGAACGTGTGTTCGCTGACTGAAATATGGTGGCCAACTCAGCTCGGAAAACTAAAAATAACAATATTATACAAAATAATGAACCCGCGGTGATCCGCACTCTGGGGCGCTAGTATTCTCATTTGCCTCTGTTAAGAGACCTCAATTTAATTTCTTGAGGGGCGTTGCAAAATAGATATTATTTGCGCTTCTCTGAGGACATACATCGAGGCTGCATCACTTTGTGGCATCGCTTGCAACAAAAGCACTCTGGGTAGTCCTGATTAGCGATAGCAGCATACCTCGGCAAAACTGGACGCCACTCCCTCACAGTCACACAATTTTTTTTTTTCTGACGCCCTCACTCGCACTGACGCTCACAAATCATTCTCATCACTCGCACTCACTTGCGCTCACGCTCACCACTCGTCGCCACCATGCGCTATCACTCGCGCTCATGCTCACCACTCGCTGTCACCACTCGCACCCACTCGCGCTAACGCTCACCACTCGCCGTCACTAGTCGCCCTCACTTGCTCTCAGGCTCCCCATTCGCCGTCACCACTCTCCCTCACTAACGCTCACCACTCACATTGGTCACTCACACTCACTCGCACTCGCGCTCACCACTCGCAATTTCCACTCACACGCAATCGCAGTGGCGTTCATCACTCGCATCCCCGCTTACGCTCACAATTCACAACCGCCACTAATGCTTATTCGCATTCCCACTCACTTTGCTTCTTTCTTTAGAGCATGATAATGTAACTTTGCAATGATAATTTAATTTCAGAGGCCTTTGCTCTGCAGTGGGCGTAGACAGGCAGATGATGAAGTTAACTTCGCTTGATGTTTGTAAACCACATGAATCATTCCATGTTGTGGAAATCTTCGATGTGGCCACATTGAGACCGATGCCAAAATCATACCAATGCGCGAATGAATGAATGAATTTATTGTCAAGAAAAAGGAAAGGAAAGACCACCAGCAGGCGTGAATTGTCACACCTAGGGGTGGACACCGGAACGCCTGCTGGTGTGGGGGTTGGGGCAGAGGATGACAGATTCATAGAGAGGAGAGACAGATGATAGAGGTGACATATTTACAGAACACAGGGGAGAGAGGGGCATATTTACAAGTTAACACACACTCCCACACCCACACAGTCTGGAGCAAGGACAAAAAAAAAAGAAAAAAAGAACTCGTAAAAGTTCACACAGTCACTGTGCCAGAGAGTCAAGTGCCAGGCGGAGCCCTGAGGCATCCAGGTAGCCGCCCAGTGCCTCGTGGACGCTGTCCCTCTCCCTGGTGTTGCCCGGCGGCCATAGTAGCTCGTCTAGCGGCCGAGCCCTTCCTCCCAGGGCGGCCAGCAGTTCCGGCCTCCCTGCCGCATACTCGGGTCACTCGAAGAGCAGGTGCGGCAAGTGGGAAAAATAGTTTTGGTGTTTTACGAGCGTAGCTCCACATTATAATTTCGGTATTTTACGCACGTAGCACCACATTGGCTATGAGGCAGGCCGTAGTGGAGGGCTAAGAAATAATTTCGAGCGCCTTGTGATGAAAGCGCTTTTTATTTTCTATAGAAGGCTAGAAAAGTGGGATGTGGTATTCGCACAGAAAGCCGATGGGGAGGCTTTGTCTAGCATTTAGAGTATGAGCGAGCTCAAAATTATCTGTTGGGCTTCTCTAGCCGCCAACAGGCGCCAGCACAGCGGCGTCGTAACCCGGGCATCTTCACCACCACAGGTGCTGGATGTCTCGCGCGGTTTATAAGTATTTCAGACAGCAGGGGTGCAAGTGTTGGCAGAGCTTCAGGTGAGGTTTCGAAAATTATTAGATGCGACGGCATCTCATTCACTCGCCTTGTCCCTCCACACGGCGTTGTCGTTGTCCGTCCACACCCCTCCCCCATTCTCCTCGCCGCGCGAGCTGCGCTCTCCGCCGCTCACCCCCTCTCCTCTCCGATAGCGAACACTCTCTCGCGAGGGGCATTGGATTGGATTCGATTGGCTTGGCTTGGCTTGACTTGACTTGACGTGGCTTGGATTGGATTGGATTGGATTTGGATTGGATTGGATTAAAGTGGATTGTGTTGGATTGTGTTGCGTCATAGCCGCGCCACGTTGCGTCATAGCCGCGGCAGGGGGTTCACGGCACGTTTCACGTGATGGAAGAATCAACCTAACGGAAACAACAACGGAACCCCCTATGCGTCGCATCTACACAGGGGTTCCCGCGAGGGGAGGTTGGAGTAATTTTATTGTAGTTTTGTTTATTATAGTCAATCAACTGTGGGGTGATTTCGGACGACGTCCAGAGTCCAGATTGCGGTCTGCATGGTGACGGAGCTTGAGGCTAAAAAAAGCCACATAGAAAGGGCAGGAGTAGAAGCGAACCGGGAAATTTGGATGCTCGCTAAATCAATGAATTTTGAGGTGGTTGACCTCAATCGGGAACTGAACCGTGCGGGCCGAGTTCAGGCGTTTGTTAAAGACGGTGTACATTTCAGTGGGCGTCTAGAGGAGCAGCTGAGGATGCGACTAGCTGTGCGGGCGGTAGCTTTTTTAGGTGGGCCTCGAGCATCCCGGAAGTTGGACTACAAACAGGCACAGTGAAAATTCGGCAGGGGTAAGCGATTGCGATCGAGATCAAAAATATAACGCAGAGAAAAGTGCAGAAGTTAGCACACAGGGCGCACAAATGCCTAGAAAGGGGCATGGGATAGCAATGCAGGCGAGCGAAGGGGAAAACGAAGTTCCCCCTATGACCGATGCTTATCCGAAACACAGGAAAAGAGTTAGCCGAAAGAAAAATGGAGGAGCGGCTAATATTAACTACCTAAGCATGCACGGGGACAGATCACGGGAAAAATGGTGAGAGGTTCACAGTCAACTAGAAAAAAAACACTGAATTGTGTATGCCTTTACAAAAATGTTTTTTCGATATTTGGGATTAATGCATGAATGTGGCAAGGCTGTAACAGAACCATAGGTACCAAGAAAAGGGAAAGGGTCCGCATGCTTCTTAAACAGGGAACCAACTGGCACAGAGTAAACAAAAACTGCGAAGAACAAATGTGGGTTAAGGGCACGATAGCCGGAGGAGAAACACTGTTGGGAGGAGGAGGGAGGGGTGCCTTTAATGATGAGTTACCCATTTGTCGTCATGGGATGATAGTGAGATTAGAGAAATGAATGGAAAACTTTTAAGCTGCATTAAGCGGGACCTCAATCAGTTATCACAATCGGGAGAGGTGATTTTAGTTGGAGGCGTGAATGGCCACATTGATGATCTGGACGCATACACAGACCACAATGGTAAACTGGTACTAGGTATGTGCGAATAACATATTCTTATTGCCGCAAACGGAGAGAATAAATGTGAGGGACAAATTACTTGGGGACGAGGGGAAAACAGTACAGTACAGACTACAGCCTCCTATAGGAAGGAACATATGAAAGGTTGACTCTAATGGAAATAGGTGAAATGGGAGCCCACAGCTTAGGAAGTGACCATAAACGGATAACTTTGGCTTTTGAAAAAAAATGAAAGGTCAAAACCCGAAAACGGTCGCTCATGGCTTGAAATAAAACGATTAGCGAGTGGCTAATATCGCCAAAAGCCAGGAGGCAGAAATCGAGAGAAAGAGTACAAAGCATTGGGAATACAGCTAACTGATTGGTTCAATTCAAGGAAAGATAAGGAACGCAAAAGCACTCAACTACTGGAAAGAAGAAAGAAAGCCAAGAAGTTGGTGGAGCAAGGAAATCTCAAGGAAGCGGTAACACCAACAGCAAGCATTAAGGGAGCATAGGGAGGCCAAACGAGTGGGAATGCAAGCAGAGGAAATAACTTTGAAGCGGAATTGGTACCGCCTAAAGAAGCTCGAAGTACAAAAGCTTGTACACCAAAAACTTAAACGAGAAAGTGAGCGATGGATCTCGAATATAAGGGCAAAGGGTAAAGACGTGCCGAGAAAGTTTTGGAACCATGTAATGGAACTAAGGAAGAAAACCGAAGAAATATAACATCGTGTCATAAACGGTGAAGGTCAGGCACTGAATGGGGAAGAGGCGGTATTTCACATTCGCTCAATCATACAATAGAAGTTCAGAAGAACGGAGAAAGGACTACATCATTTAGAGAATGTGGCAACCGAGGTGCGTACAGGTAGACAGCTAAAGTTGGATAAATTAAACTGGAATAAGCCGAAGAAAATATTCCTGCTCAAAAGGCAACAGGGTCAGCTGAAATTCCTGTACGGCTGGTCAACCTACTAGGCCGAAAAAACAAAGCACAACTGACTCGAGCAATGTAAAAAGTGGTAAAAACTGAGCAAGTACCGCAGGATCGGCGTAAAAGCAGGATGAAGCTCATCTATAAAGGTAAAGGAGACAGGGCTGATGCCAACTCGTGCAGGCCTATTACAGATACCTCAATGGCATACAGACTGGCAATGCAAGCCATAAAAGCGGAACAAGCGTGGATAGAGGGGAATGGCATGCTGGATGAAGTACAAATTGGTTTCGGATGAGGCAGGTGCTTAGAGGACAATTTATTTTTCCTAACCCAATCCATGAAGTGTCAATGGCTCAAAATCGACAATTATGGATAGAATTTCTAGATATAAAGGGAGCCTACAACAATGTAGATAGAAAACTTCTATGGAGATACGTGAGCGGGAGGGATTAGGCCAGGACTTTATTCAGCTGCTGCAGGGAATTATCAATGAGAGCGAGCCGCAAATTACTTGCGAGGACCGAGAGTGCACCGAACCGGTAGTAACAAATAGAAGTTTAAAGCAGGGTTCTCCCCTGTTGCCATTGCTGTTCATGCTGTACATGAGAAGGCTACACAGAAAGCCTGAAGACAGTAAAATAGGTTTCGATCTGTGTTTCAGCAGCAAAGGACAGGAAGTAAAGCAACATATCTCGGGACTGATATATGCGGACGACATTGTACTACTAGCAGATAGCGAACAGTGTCTGCAACAGCTCACAGATATATGTGGAGAAGAAGCCACTCAACTGGGGTTAGAGTTTAGCACACCAAAGTTGGGAGTTCTGGTTTTTAATGACGACGCCGGTAACGAATCGGTATTCGTTCTGCAGGCAACAATACCGTTGGTAACAGAATATAAATACCTTAGCATATAAATAAATAAAGGTCAAGTCTATCTCAAACTTATGAGGAGCATTTAATTGATTGATTGTAGGGTTTAACGCGCCGACGCAACGAAGGCGATGAGGCGCGCCGTAGTGGAGGGCTCCGGATTAATTTTGACCACCTGGGGATCTTTAACGTGCGCCGAAATCTCGTACACACGGGCGTTTTTGCTTTTCGCCTCCATCAGAAAAGCGGCCGCCGCGGTCGGGAATCGAACCCGCGACCTCGTGCTCAGCAGCGCAACGCCTTAGCCACTGAGCCACCGCGGCGGGTTATGAGGAGCATTTAAGAATGAAAGAAAAAAGAAACGCCTCTATCAGGAAGCACAAAACACTTGGGGACAGAACAAATATGAAGTTGTGAGTGGAATTTGGAAGGGTGTAATTGTGTCGGCACTCACTTTTTGAAACGCCGTAGTATGTGTCAAAATCAGGCATTCAATCAGGGCTACAAGTAAATTAGAGGGTGGTAGGGCGATTGGCATTAGAACCCAAAGTAAAACAACAAATTATGCAGTGCAGGGAGGCATCGGATGGGCAGATATCTACAGAGCCGGGAAGCGAGAGATCACGAGGGAAAAGATTTTTTATAACACAAAAGAGAGTGAATTGCATTTTGAAGCGCGGGCGCGCTGCTTGCGGACAAAAACGCTTATCCGCGAGCCTGTACAAGAAGAACTGTGCCTAAGTTGCCGCAGGGAGCCGCCAGAAACCATGCGACATATTGTAACGGAGTGCAAAGGTGTCCGTACAGTCCTCGGTGAGGGAGGCATCCACCTTCAGGAAGTCCTTCGCTTCGAGGTTAAAAGAAAAGTGAATTGAACAGCAGTAGATGTTATTAGAAGAAGGTTAAGGTTAGAACTTAGAATCCTGGTGGGAAAAGAACAAAGAAGAATCTGGGAAGACCTACGAACAAAGAAGTCAGACTAGCATGAAACTTCCATAAAAGTTTTTTTTGACGAGGTGATTGTACAGTGGCGTTACGACTAAGGTCGCTATGCAACAGCACCCTGTTACCAAGGGGAAGCCGCTAAACATCACCATCATCATCATCATCATCATCGATGAACGGGGTTCAGGGCGCGTCGCCCTCATTCGAACTCGCACTCGCCAACGCAAAGCGATGGTAGGGCTCACTCACCACTCCCTCGGGAGTGGTGAGGAGGTATGTGAGTGCACTCGTGAGTGTACCTGCCGACGTACGAATAGCAGGGTTAGTGGACTGCCCCCCCCCCCCCCCCCAGCTTATGCAACTACCTTTAACTGACCATTATCAGGAAGACCAATTTGACGATGACTGTGTTACCAGAGTGTTGGAATCCACGTACGACCTTTTTCTATTTTTTTCTTCTAGCAGCTCTTTACGCATCCTATTTTGCGATGAAGAGCGCCTGATCTCAGAACGCCCTCGCTACGACCCCTTACCCGGACACGTCAAAGAACTTTGCCAGCTTCGGCCCAAGTAATACCAGGAATTAATGTACCACAGCATAACGAAAAAAAAAAGTTTCAAAGCTGTTGTCTTCTCTTGTGGCCTTTTTAGAACGCAGCTCTTAAGCACTCGCTGTGTTGGTTTCGCGTCATTCGTCGCCGTCGGCCTCGTTGTTACCAAGGAGACGAAGAGGACAAAGAAGATATGAGATAGAGGAATCAAGGAATTGATAGACGAGAGAAGGCGACGAGGAAAGCGGAGGGGAAACGCATGGCGAAAGTTTGAGGGGGAGGGTGGTATGCGAATGCCGCACAAGACATGATTTGCGGCGGCGACGGCCTGCTAGATAACGCCAAAGTAGCGTACGCCGCCATGCGTTCGCTGACGACACGATCACTTCCTTGGGCGTAGCAGCTCTGCGCCGACACAGAGAAGACCGTAGTTCGTGCTGCGCTGAAATTTCGCATTAAGGAGTGTCGTAATCCTCAGCCAGTTTTGAGTCGCACCGTTAGACCGAATCGATTAATACTGGGGGAAATTCTCCTTAAAAGATACCCCCTTTTAATCCATTTACTGCTATCCTTTCCTTCAGCATCTTTTTTTTTCCACCCACTTCATTTCACGGCCGCAGACAGATTTTACTTTTTTATTTATTTCCGTGAAAACCAGTCAAACGCGCATTTATATATAAAGCGCTGGCACTCTCTATTATGTTCTTCAGGTTTTCCTCAGATAGGCCTCAGGTTTTCTTTCCGCTGCACAGTTATCCACGCTACCAGTAGATTGCCAAACTATTGCCTCTATCTAATTTGCATTTATTCCGGTGGTTATGGCAGAAATGGTTTCGTCACGGGCACTGAAAACGGCTTCTTCTTAAAGAAAAGGGGCGATGCCAAAAATGCGATAACAAAAAATGTCCACTGAAAAAGCGTACCAACTTCGCAAAAATACGGTCCGCATACGAAAGACCAAAAGGCAGACCTGATAAGCGAGTCAGTCAGCGTTGAAGCAAGCCTTTCCTTTGCCAACTCCCCCGCAAACCGCCATTTGCTTTACCATTAGCCGCGCAGAAAGCCAGTAGTTCGCTACACTGCCCTAAGCCTACAAAACCAGGATTGTGCTGCTCTACAGACGGGGACGGCACGGTTAGACACCATGTTAGTTTGTAACTGTCATCGCATATTTTACCGTCCCCGATCCTCCCACTTTGTGTAATTTTCGTTGCCTTCTGGGTGGCTATTGCGCCATTTCGGCCCGCGCGGCATTGTCTGCTGTTAAGCCCCGACTGTTCTGGCCCGTGATTCGGGATCACATCGACGCCACGTGTGCCTTCGGGCTAAAAGCTAGGCGGCTTAAGCCCCTCCAAGCGATGGCCTGACCAGAAATATCGGCCTCCATGATCCGGCTTCAACGCTTCCATGACAGGCCGGGGATAAGATAATGAAGACAAAACGTAAACACGTAAGAAGAGCCAAAAACGAGAGCCTACACGGCACGAGAAAAAGGAGAACGAATAACATCTTCGGAGGATTTGGCGAGGCTTTCTTCAGACAACGGCGCGCATGCTGCCGTTGCGAGCGTCTTGCGAAACATGGACAGGGCGAAGCAAAGCGCCTTATGTCTAATATATCTTTCTTCTTTCTTGTTTGTCATTTTAGCTTTTAGATATGCGATCGGCTAGTATTTCTACTCCAGCTTCCTAATATATATATATATATATATATATATATATATATATATATATATATATATATATATATATATATATAGGAATTGAGGGGCTCCGTGAAATAAGACAGAAAGTAAGGGTTGGCAGTCAAGAAAACCTCGGAAAGCAAAGGGGAGGTTGTGGTGGATCATAGAAAGAGATGAAGAATTTTTTTAGTCGAAAAGAAAGTGGTGAAAAAATGCCCGCCGGGTGGGATCCGAACCCAGGACCTCCAGATTACCGGTCTGGTGCGATTCGGATTGGGATCCGATTCGTGGGTTCGGATCCCACCCGGCGGGCATTTTTTCACCACTTTCTTTTCTACTAAAAACATTCTTCATCTCTTTCTATGACCCACCACAACCTCCCCTTTGCTTTCCGAGGTTTTCTTGACTGCCAACCCTTATACCCTTATTTCCTGTATATATATATATATATATATATATATATATATATATATATATATATATATATATATATATATATATATATATATATATATATATATATATATATATATATGTATATATATATATATATATAGAGAGAGAGAGAGAGAGAGAGAAAATAAGGGTTGGCAGTCAAGAAAACCTCGAACAGCAAAGGGGAGGTTGTGGTGGGTCATAGAAAGAGATGAAGAATTTTTTGAGTCGAAAAGAAAGTGGTGAAAATATGCCCGCCGGGTGGGATCCGAACCCACGACCTCCAGAATACCGGTCTGGTGCGATAACCACTACGCTACCGGCGGGGTTGTTTCCCCAGCACTTTCTCGGGTATTTATGTTAAGGTATTTTTTGTTTCCTGCACTTGGGGGTGGTAGCCAGCGCCACTCGGACTACTCGGGGTGAAGGGGACCTTCTTTTTAACCCCCGGGCCGTGACTCTCGACTGCCAACCCTTATTTCTGTGTTATTTTCAACGAGCCCCTCATTTCCTATTCTGATTCGCTACATGCATAGCGAGGGCCTCTGTTCTGGCAGTCTTGTTGCCAAAAGGGAGCTTAAGAGGGTTCAAAGCTGGTCGACCACTCTGGACATGTCGTAGACACTCGAGTCACGACCCGGGGGTTAAAAAGAAGGTCCCCTTCACCCCGATTAGTCCGAATGGCGCTGGCTGCCACCCCCAAGCACAGGAAACAAACATACCTAACATAAATACCCCAGAAAGTGAATGGGAAAATCGCCCCGCCGGTAGCGTAGTGGTTATCGCACCAGACCGGTATTCTGGAGGTCGTGGGTTCGGATCCCACCTGGCGGGCATTTTTTCTTCACTTTCTTTCTTTCTTTCCAAATTCTTAATCTGTTTCAATGATCTACCACATCCTCCCCTTTGCTTTCCGAGGTTTTCTCGACTGCCAACCCTTATTTCTGTGTTATTTTCAACGAGCCCCTCATTTCCTATTCTGATTCGCTACATGCATAGCGAGGGCCTCTGTTCTGGCAGTCTTGTTGCCAAAAGGGAGCTTAAGAGGGTTCAAAGCTGGTCGACCACTCTGGACATGTCGTAGACACTCGAGTCACGACCCGGGGGTTAAAAAGAAGGTCCCCTTCACCCCGATTAGTCCGAATGGCGCTGGCTGCCACCCCCAAGCACAGGAAACAAACATACCTAACATAAATACCCCAGAAAGTGAATGGGAAAATCGCCCCGCCGGTAGCGTAGTGGTTATCGCACCAGACCGGTATTCTGGAGGTCGTGGGTTCGGATCCCACCTGGCGGGCATTTTTTCTTCACTTTCTTTCTTTCTTTCCAAATTCTTAATCTGTTTCAATGATCTACCACATCCTCCCCTTTGCTTTCCGAGGTTTTCTCGACTGCCAACCCTTATTTCTGTGTTATTTTCAACGAGCCCCTCATTTCCTATTCTGATTCGCTACATGCATAGCGAGGGCCTCTGTTCTGGCAGTCTTGTTGCCAAAAGGGAGCTTAAGAGGGTTCAAAGCTGGTCGACCACTCTGGACATGTCGTAGACACTCGAGTCACGACCCGGGGGTTAAAAAGAAGGTCCCCTTCACCCCGATTAGTCCGAATGGCGCTGGCTGCCACCCCCAAGCACAGGAAACAAACATACCTAACATAAATACCCCAGAAAGTGAATGGGAAAATCGCCCCGCCGGTAGCGTAGTGGTTATCGCACCAGACCGGTATTCTGGAGGTCGTGGGTTCGGATCCCACCTGGCGGGCATTTTTTCTTCACTTTCTTTCTTTCTTTCCAAATTCTTAATCTGTTTCAATGATCTACCACATCCTCCCCTTTGCTTTCCGAGGTTTTCTCGACTGCCAACCCTTATTTCTGTGTTATTTTCAACGAGCCCCTCATTTCCTATTCTGATTCGCTACATGCATAGCGAGGGCCTCTGTTCTGGCAGTCTTGTTGCCAAAAGGGAGCTTAAGAGAGTTCAAAGCTGGTCGACCACTCTGGACATGTCGTAGACACTCGAGTCACGACCCGGGGGTTAAAAAGAAGGTCCCCTTCACCCCGATTAGTCCGAATGGCGCTGGCTGCCACCCCCAAGCACAGGAAACAAACATACCTAACATAAATACCCCAGAAAGTGAATGGGAAAATCGCCCCGCCGGTAGCGTAGTGGTTATCGCACCAGACCGGTATTCTGGAGGTCGTGGGTTCGGATCCCACCTGGCGGGCATTTTTTCTTCACTTTCTTTCTTTCTTTCCAAATTCTTAATCTGTTTCAATGATCTACCACATCCTCCCCTTTGCTTTCCGAGGTTTTCTCGACTGCCAACCCTTATTTCTGTGTTATTTTCAACGAGCCCCTCATTTCCTATTCTGATTCGCTACATGCATAGCGAGGGCCTCTGTTCTGGCAGTCTTGTTGCCAAAAGGGAGCTTAAGAGGGTTCAAAGCTGGTCGACCACTCTGGACATGTCGTAGACACTCGAGTCACGACCCGGGGGTTAAAAAGAAGGTCCCCTTCACCCCGATTAGTCCGAATGGCGCTGGCTGCCACCCCCAAGCACAGGAAACAAACATACCTAACATAAATACCCCAGAAAGTGAATGGGAAAATCGCCCCGCCGGTAGCGTAGTGGTTATCGCACCAGACCGGTATTCTGGAGGTCGTGGGTTCGGATCCCACCTGGCGGGCATTTTTTCTTCACTTTCTTTCTTTCTTTCCAAATTCTTAATCTGTTTCAATGATCTACCACATCCTCCCCTTTGCTTTCCGAGGTTTTCTCGACTGCCAACCCTTATTTCTGTGTTATTTTCAACGAGCCCCTCATTTCCTATTCTGATTCGCTACATGCATAGCGAGGGCCTCTGTTCTGGCAGTATTGTTGCCAAAAGTGAGCTTAAGAGAGTTCAAAGCTGGTCGACCACTCTGGACATGTCGTAGACACTCGAGTCACGACCCGGGGGTTAAAAAGAAGGTCCCCTTCACCCCGATTAGTCCGAATGGCGCTGGCTGCCACCCCCAAGCACAGGAAACAAACATACCTAACATAAATACCCCAGAAAGTGAATGGGAAAATCGCCCCGCCGGTAGCGTAGTGGTTATCGCACCAGACCGGTATTCTGGAGGTCGTGGGTTCGGATCCCACCTGGCGGGCATTTTTTCTTCACTTTCTTTCTTTCTTTCCAAATTCTTAATCTGTTTCAATGATCTACCACATCCTCCCCTTTGCTTTCCGAGGTTTTCTCGACTGCCAACCCTTATTTCTGTGTTATTTTCAACGAGCCCCTCATTTCCTATTCTGATTCGCTACATGCATAGCGAGGGCCTCTGTTCTGGCAGTCTTGTTGCCAAAAGGGAGCTTAAGAGGGTTCAAAGCTGGTCGACCACTCTGGACATGTCGTAGACACTCGAGTCACGACCCGGGGGTTAAAAAGAAGGTCCCCTTCACCCCGATTAGTCCGAATGGCGCTGGCTGCCACCCCCAAGCACAGGAAACAAACATACCTAACATAAATACCCCAGAAAGTGAATGGGAAAATCGCCCCGCCGGTAGCGTAGTGGTTATCGCACCAGACCGGTATTCTGGAGGTCGTGGGTTCGGATCCCACCTGGCGGGCATTTTTTCTTCACTTTCTTTCTTTCTTTCCAAATTCTTAATCTGTTTCAATGATCTACCACATCCTCCCCTTTGCTTTCCGAGGTTTTCTCGACTGCCAACCCTTATTTCTGTGTTATTTTCAACGAGCCCCTCATTTCCTATTCTGATTCGCTATATATATATATATATATATATATATATATATATATATATATATATATATATATATATATATATATATATATATATATATATATAACCTTAAGAGAAAAGGTTTCTGGCTGTAAGGTTAACGGTACGATAGAGCAGTCGCATTGAAAAACATAACAAACAATATTTATTCTAAGGTTTCGACCGGGGGCCGGTCTTTTTCAAAGGTACAAATAGTGCAGATCAGTTGGGTATAAATACATTTCAGTTGTGGGCGGGGCAAGAAGATGTATCAAGCAAAACGTAGACTCTACGCGACACAGAAGCATACCAAGCCCCAGAACGCAAGGGGTGGGGGAAAAAGGGCGTTGTAGTGGTGCTGGGCAACAGAGGGAAAAGGGGGCGTAATTAAGACAGGCGAGGCTATAGGATAACAGGAAAGGGTTGCATGGCACTGAAGTTACCACGAACATGAGGGACTAAGGAGGGGCTCGTTTCCTTCTCGTTTCTTGACCTGCTTCTGGCGACTGCTGCCTGGTACGGCAACCTGCCGCTATTTTTTGAAAATATTGCTGCCACATGTAGGTATCAGGGCACGGGAGTTTCAAGAATACAGAACTATGCAAAGAACCAGAGGTAATTGACTGGTTTGGAGAAAAGGGTGGGAGAGCCCAGAGTTAATTACGGACGCCTAGTGCAAGCATTAACAAGAAAAAAGGAAGAAAAATGGGGAGGGGGGGGGGTTAGTTGGAGGGGCGCGGGAACCGCAGCGTCGGAATGCGGGGATGAAAGAGGTTCGAAAAAAGCCCCAAACGACGCGTTTTTTCACATGAAGTGAAATCGCGGAAACGTTTTCCTGTGTAAAACTCAACAGCCGTCCACGAGACGGACGCAGAAAGGCGGAGGAGGAGGAGATAGCCTTTATTACATTAGGAGAAAGGCAATGTCATGCAATACTGATAGAAAACAACCAGCGCAAGACAGACGAGGACGAGGAAGGTAACAGACACTTGCGGCCTCGTCTTCGCGACCTTCCTCTCTACCTTCCTCGCGACCTTCGTCGTCCTCGTCTGTTATGCGCTGGTCGTTTTCTATCACCATGAACCAATGCCAACTCGCCCAGCTTGCCATCTTCATGCAATGCAAGGACAATACAATGCAAATTAACGCTAATTCAACCTAGATCACATAAATACCGAAAAGTAAGTGCACATAAGACTAAATAACACATACAAAAAGTGAGATATACAGTGCCACATGAATTTCTCGAAGAACATTCATGCAAGATCGTATTTCTTTGCATACCCGCATACAGACACACAAAAAATTATAAACAGAACACCACCACAAAAAAATGAGCAGTGGTTTTATTTACACGATAGCAATTGTTCAGTAGAAAAGGACACAAAATAATAATAATAATAATAATAATAATAATAATAATAATAATAATAATAATACTAATAATAATAATAATAATAATAAGAAGAAGAAGAATAAGAAGAAGAAGAAGAAGAAAAAAATATATATATAGATAAAAATTACACCGTCTTCCCACGTGGGAACCCTGAGGGGATGCAAAGCAGTGGAGTAGTAGCGTGCTAATTTGTTGTTCGAGTAAAGACACGTGTAGTAGTGTATTAAATGTCTTCTTTATTTATCGAGTAGTGGGGAACGTTTTGCGGCTTCTCGTTCTCGAAGCGAGGAATCCGCTGTTCGACGCTGGCGTTTCGGAGCGTTGTCACGTTGCCGAACGCCCTCTGGATCAGCTACTCGCCGCTGGCGTTTCAAAGCGGCTTCTCGTTCTCGAAGCGAGGAATCCGCTGCTCGACGCTGCCGTTTACGTTCGGCGTCGCGAGCTCTCCTCTGTGCAGCCTTGTCTTCGGAGGCACGAAACGAGCCGAGCGGCGCGGAGTAGCGGCGAGGAGGAGAGCGGCGTTATCACAGCTGGTTAGGGCTCCTGGAGCGACAGTGTCGCCGGTGTCTTCCTGAACCGGCACGAGACGAGCTGAGCTGCGAGGAGGAGAGCGGCGTTATCACAGCTGGCGTAGAGAGGGGTACGAGGAGGAGAGGTGCGGACGCCGGACGACCGAGAGTCGACTAAGAGATGATTTGCATCTAAAACATAAAGCTTAAGAGGTACTATGGTAAAATCTATGTACATTCGTGCCTATACGGCACCGCAACTATACGCAAGCAATACACTGACACAGTACAAAGTACACTACGTACACAGTACACTATACACAGATTTGAAAAAAGAGAGAAAAGAAGAAGTAAAAACGCTTTTCTCTCAGAACAAAGTTTCCCAGTTGCTCGCTGCATCGGCCTTCTCCGGTGCCTGATTGGGCAAGCAAGACAATCGGCCTGTGTTTTTATTTATGCCGCTCAAGACAGTGTTAAACTTGCAAATAAGGTACGATTCACGGGCTTCACGGTCATAATGCGTTTTGAAATTAGACTGAAGCACCGTGGCTGTGAATGCGTGGAAGGGGTGGCCTAGATTATTTACATGTTTAGATAGGGGAAGGTGTGGTAGGGACTTTATGTGTGCTCGGTGGTTGTTGATTTTCATTCTAAACGAATTCTCATTTTGACCAAAGTACTGGGTGTGGCATATGGTGCATTCAAGAAGGTAGACAATGTTTGTGCCGTTACAGTCAAAGTTTCTTCTTATCTGGTAAGAGAATGAAGACGTGGTGCTGGTGCCGACAGAGGCTTTAGTCATAATGGGGCACATTTTGCAATGAGGCTTATTGCAGGGTCCGCTGCCTGTGAAGCTGGGGTGTTGACCTTAGATGACGTGTTACAATATCTCTGATGTTCCACGCACATCGGCACACGACGCGGGGAGGCCCAGGGAAAACACTTCGCAACCTTTCGCTTGGAAGTAGAATATTGTGGTGCTTTCTGAGTATGCAGTTTACGCTGGAGGAGGAAGCGGCATATGTTAGAATAAGGTTGGGGGTTGTATTCAAAGATTTGGCTTTTGAGTTAGTTATCAGGTGGCGGCGGTCCGGTTTCTCAGACATTCTAATAGCATCACTGATGACAGACGGTGGGTATTGTTGTCGTGTTAGGTAATTAGTTAGTTGTTGACAGTTAGAGGCAAAATCAGCTGGGTCAGAGCATATCCTTCTGAAACGCAGAGACTGACTGTATGGTATGCCGAGTTTACATTGTTTAACGGGGTTGCTTTTGCAATACAAGTATTGATGTCGGTCCGTTGGCTTCCTGTACACTGAGGTCACAAGCTTGTTGTCCGATATCCTCACTGAAACATCGAGAAAGTTAATGGCAGATGCGGAATATGAGTGGGAAAATGAAATGCTCTCGTGGGCGTTGTTGAAAGCGGTGATAAATTTTAGGAGTTCCTCTTCCCCATGGCATCAAATGAGAAAAATATCGTCAATGAACCTTCGATAGAAAAGAGGCTGAAGCTGTGCGTTGCTTAGAAATTCAGACTCCAATGTGACCATGAAAATATTAGCATAGCTGGGTCCTATTTTGTTCCTATCAAGGTCCTGTCAATTTGCACGTAGTGCTTATTGTCGAACTCAAAGTTGTTCAGCTCCAAGACAAGCTTTAGAAGCACGCCGAGAGTTTCCCCATCAATTGAATTCTCTTGGGGAGCATCTTCGTACGCCTGGATGACAGATGGGATGCCGTCCGAGTTTGGAATATTTGTATATAGCGAGGCGACGACGAGAGTGACTAGCAGGCTACCTATCTTCCTGTATAACTAGATCCATAATATCAGCCAAAAAATGGTTTCTATCCTTTACATACGAAGGTAGGATGGGAGGAATGTCTCTGATTAAGCTATCTATAAAACTAGAGATCATTTCTGTTACCGTCCCTATACCGGAGATGATTTGTCTGCCTGGATTTCCTGCTTTATGTATTTTAGGCAACATATAAAATCGTCCTAGAACTGGACTTAAAACTTGAAGTGAAGCTGCAGCTTTTTCCTGACTTTTTTTGTCCTTGACGAGCGCCATCATTGTATGGCTTGCCTTGTTCTTAAATTGGAGAGTCTGATAGGTGTCAGTTGGTTTATAGAAAGAAGTATCGCTGAGCTGTCTTTTGTGCCTCAGTGATGTAGTCGTACTTATTCATAATAACAATTGCGCCACCTTTGTCGACGGGTTTGATTGTTATGTCGGAGCGCCCGCTTAAACCTTTTAATGCCGTTTTCTCTTTCTGCGACAGATTTTTGTGATGCGGTGATTGATTTTTTACATTCAGAGTTAATGTTACGTTGTACCGCCTTGATTTAAATGTCTAAGCATTTATCTCTTTGTGGGGGAGGAGCCCAATGGCGTAGTGATGGGAGCCTAGTGTCCATATTAGGGTCTTGTGATTAAGGTGATTCGCTTGTGATTCGCTTAGGCTGAGCGAATACTACTATGGCAAATCACAAGACACAAGCGAGAGGGCTATATTTCTCATATTAGGATTAAGTTGGTTCGGAGTTTTTTTTTTCCTGTTTATTCTCTGCCGTGTTGGTAACTAACTGGAATAATTTGGGAGATATCGCTGAGGATTTCGCTGGCGCGCACAGCGGCTTGGCTCGGTAGTGACTGTTGTGCTGCTAGGTGAGGCCATCTTTCAATCAATCAATCAATCAATCAATCAATCAATCAATCAATCAATCAATCAATCAATCAATCAATCAATCAATCAATCAATCAATCAATCAATCAATCAATCAATCAATCAATCAATCAATCAATCAATCAATTCTTTAAATGATTCATTGCTACTTGCCTACACGGTTGTTTGTTGTCATTTTTGTTGTTCTTGTTGGTGCAGTTGTATCTCTGGCTGCTTTTAAACTGCAGGTACTGTTTGCTTTCCCCAAAAATCAAAGCAATTCGTAAACATGACAGACGCGAGGGTGTCCTCTAAAACGACCAGTGTCATACGAAAATGACCTTTTCAGGGGCGTATTTGAGCACTAATAAACCAATATTAATAAATCGAGTCTTTAAAAACTAATGGCCCTTGGACTCTTTCACCCAGCCTAACATTAACGACGTATCTGCAAGGAGGAGAAAAAATGACTGAGGCCCTAATAGCCGTTACAGAATCCATTAGCGCAGCTGCGAAAAAAAAAAAACATTTGCGCTTGACTTGGAACAGCCCACGCATTTGGCAAAATCCGTTGTCCGGTGCCTAACGCTTCATTATTTCTTCTACGTTTCTTTGTGTAATTTCCTGACAAAAATAGATTGGCCCCACTTTCCTGAAAGCGTCGATGATAGTTTGCAGAAGGTCGTTTCCGCTGATTTCCCCGCGGGGAGTTGCGAGCTTAGAACAGCAATGCTTTCTCGCTCGGGCGATGATTTATGAGCGGGAATCAATCTTTCCCTCACCCAATTGCACGTCTTCTTACTTTACCCCCGAACGAAGCTTCGCGAAACTTTTGGCCTTGGCTGCCAATTTTGGCCCTGACGGTGGTTCTCAAAATACATTAGTCTTTTACGGAGGAAGTGTCTATGGCTCGAATCCCGGGATTTCTTCGTCAATCCTCACACAAAAGCGCTTTGTGGCAAAGCGAATGCTTTGCAGTTTTTAGTATAACGTAGATAAAATGGAAAAAAAATTAGAGTAGCGTAATTGGCCGTGAAGACGAAATTTATTGCTACGCCGAGTTATATTAGTTAGTTCGCCGTGGAGTTGCAAACAGCTCAGAGTAGTAGAAGTAACTTTTATTCGCAACAAAGGTGGATGGGGAGGGGGTAGTGTTATGGGTGGAATCCTATTTCCAGGACAGAACTCCCCCTTACTCACAATACATGATGGTGATGATTCATGCGTGTGTACGCTTCATCTTCCTCAGTGTTCGCTCTACTTCTGCGACACCATCTTCATTCGTTTTGGCATCAGTCCGGCTGTATCTTTACGCTGAGCTTCATGTTCCAGTCATTATTAGTTCAATGTGTAATCGTAAACAATTTGCAATACCCCTCTGTTGTAGCTGCATGACGATGATAATCCATGGGATGCGTGTGAGCAGGTGGGTCCCGTCCCTCTATGCTACCCCCGCCTTCAGGGCCCGATCTTCATCCGTTTTGCCATCACGCCGCCGATGGTAATATTGTCCCCTTGGCCACTCCTCGTATTCACGCTGGTCTTCGTGAGTACCAACTATGCGTGGTCTGTCAATTGCGGTATTGCGACAACAATGGAATCAGTTGCTGGGCGAGTACTCTTTCACACTGCCGCGGGCTCTTCTTGTAAATAGTTGAAATAAAGACGGTTCGTGACGGATCCGGGCCCGGCTAAAACGAGGATAAACAATACGCTCGCCTACAGACTCGCGCTTTAGTTTACCGTGAGGCCTCCGTGGTTGTATACATAAACTTGACATTATCTTTGTATTTCGCGAACACATTTACCGCAGGAACAACGCAACACGTCAGCCTGTACTAGAGCGATCCCAAAGTCATGTTGGGCTAGTTGATATAGGCACATGTTTAAACGGAGAGCGCCTAAAGTTACGAGGTAAAAACGCAATAAAAAAGGAAGCGGACAGACGGGTAACCTGAAAATAACGAATGAATTTGACCCATATGTACTGTGGCTGGCAATGTGGCGGCGCATGTAGGCATATTGTCACTCGTATTATTAAAAATTCAGTGCTACTCCGTTGCATCAATGGTACTGTCCGTTTCCTTTGTCGTGTGTTTTTGTGCCCCTAGGAAATTTACCCACTCTTTCCAAACCATTTTATAACAAGGCTATTGGCAGTACCGCTCTAAAATAAAATTTTTGCTTGATTGATGGGAACGTCAATTTGTTTTTCATTCGGTACTCCGTAAGTTCACGTCCCATTGGCCTGTCGTTCAGGTAACATGCTATATGACTTTGTTATTCAACCCCCTTCAAGCGTAAGCCATAGTCACATCTTGTTACTTGTATTTACTTTTATCAGTTCGTCTCCTGAGTTATTTTTGAGTAAGTGGTTGGTGCATTAGTAGCATGCAGTTCATTGCATTATTCTGTTTTTCCCTTCTTATTCGCTGGCGTTGTTAAGGTTAATATATATATATATATATATATATATATATATATATATATATATATATATATATATATATATATATATATATATATATATATATATATATATATATATATATATATACAGAAAGAAATGCCGGCAGTCTACAACGCCAAAGAGGGCATAGGCGAATGGTTAGACTATTTTTTACCGGTGGTGACGTTACATTATTTTTTTTAATTATTACGAGAGAAAGGAAGAAAGAAAAACACGTGCCCAGAAACCCACGCCTTTAGATTAGATCTCGAATGCATTACCAATTCGGCTATCTGGGCGACTGTGTTCTCCTTCACTTTCTGGGGTATTTATATTTACTACAACTGTATCTGACGCTTGAGGGTGTTAGCCAGCGCCACTCAGACTACATGGGGAGAAGGGGACCTTCTTTTCAACCCCAGGGGCGTGACGCGAACGTCTACAGACTGTCATAAGCGGGTAACTGGCGAGAAACCCTCTTATGCTACCTTGGCATCAAGGCTGCCAGAACCGAGGCCCTCGCTAAGCTTTCGCACGATAACAGGGTTTGGAAAATGAGGGGTTCGTTAGGAAATACATAAAGAAATGCCGGCAGTCTACAACGCCAAAGAAGGCATAGGGGAATGGTTAGACTATTTTTTTACCGTTAGTGACGTTACATTATTTTTTTAAATTATTACGTGAGAAAGAAAGAAAGAAAAACACGTGCCCAGAGTGGGGACCCAGAGTCTGAGAGGCGCTGGCTAACACCCTCAAGCGTCAGATACAGTTGTAGTAAATATAAATACCCCAGAAAGTGAAGAAGAACACAGTCGCCCAGATAGCCGAATTGGTAAGGCATTCGAGATCTAATCGAAAGGCGTGGGCTCGATCCCCACGCCTTAGGAGAATTTGCTCAAACCAAGCCGACTTTGACTCAAACTGTCGAGAACTCAAGACCGCCCTCCTGAATAAAAAATACCCGGAAAAAGTTATCGACGACGCTATTGTGCGAGCCAACCAATTAGACCGTAACGAAATCTGTAAGAAAAAAGCCCCGAACGGGAACCCGCAAACAAACTTAGTTTTAACCCACTCATCCTCCGCTCCAAGGGTGTCAACCGTGCTAAAAAAACATCACAATATCCTAATGCAAAGTGACCGCTTAAAAAGCATATTCCCCGAACCACCACGCGTTGTCTACCGGCGTAATAAGAATTTAGGTGACTTTCTTACTAACCCTCGTATCAACCGACCGGAAACTACTGGCTGCATGCCCTGCAATAAACCCCGATGTAAAGTATGCCCACACATGACCACTACACAGCGCGCCACCAGCACGGCTTCAGACTACTACGTAAATATAAAAGGTAACTTTAACTGTGACTCCGCTAATGTCGTATATCTTCTAGAGTGCACTGTTTGTAGGCAACAATATATCGGCCAAACTGAAACGCCCTTCCGAATACGGTTCAATAATCACCGCTCTCATGCAAAAAGCTGCCCTTATTTGCCCCTGTCAAGACATGTGAACAGTCCCGGGCATGCATTTGAACATCTTAAAGCAACGATTTTAGAATCCGCCTTCAAAACGCACCACGACCGCGAGGTTCGGGAATCTTATCTCATTTATAAGTTTGGGTCAGCCACACTTGGAATTAATGAAAGTTACGGAAAACTAACGTGCTTATCCCTCGATTAAAATTAGCGGCTTCATAATTTTTATAACTATGTTCATTATTCCTACCCTCGAGTTTCCCATCAGAATTCGCCGAAACTCTCTTAATACAGCAGCTTTATTAGCCTAATGCAGCTCAACAATGCCATTTGTCCTGGGGAAGGAGGCCTCGTTCCCACCACCACTTAAGAATGTTTAACTCTTTGTGATCTATTCATGTTTAACCTTTTGTGACCCTACCTATTTCCTGTTCAATTGCTAGCTTCTGTGAAATGCTCTTTTGTACCCCCTATCTATTCTCTTCATCCGCGGGGGGCACACCCATCTTCGCTTCCCCCCGAACAAGTCTTCCCAGCCACTGAATACCTTATTGTATACTCTTCCCTTTCTTTTCAAGCCGCGGTTGTCCAGTTTCCCCCATTGTCTGAACTTGCAGCCCGCGCGGCATACGTTGACCCGACATGGTGCAACCTTGAACGCTGCATTGTTAACACGACCCCTTTTTCTCTCTCTCGCTCCCCCCCCCCCCCTTTTTTTTTGTTTTTGTTTGTTTGTTTGTTGATGTTGTAACATAGGCGTAGCCTGACTGTATGCCCACTCTCCTTTTCCGAAACATTTTCCGCTCCTTCTCACAGTTTTATGCAAACCTATATAAGAAATGTGTTCAAAATGTTTGCGACAGCAAAATCATGTAACTTTACTTTGATGAAGGCAAGTCCCGTTGCCTCTACGTAAGTAAACATTGTTTGTTATTGTTCTTGCTGTGTATCGGACTCTTTACTTATACTATATATATATATATATATATATATATATATATATATATATATATATATATATATATATATATATATATATATATATATATATATATATATATATATATTGTGAGCATTTATTGGTGCCTTGAATCATGAAGAAGACTCATGGAATGAATTAATTGCCATTCCCTAGTGGGACCAATCTCTCACCTGTACATACCCATTATAATCATCATTTGTGGATTATCATCATCGTCTGGGTTCGTTCGGCCGAGTTACCGAGTTCCCTGCGGGCTGAGTAAAGAGACCTGCCTCGGGATTACCGTCTCCTTGTTCCAGTCTGCTTCCCTCTTACAAGTGGTGGAGGTTGCGTTCGACCCCGACCTCTACCTCAACCGGCCGCACCCCTGGAGCTTCGTTCAGGACGTCGTGTGCTACCCCCAACCCGCCCAATGGAGCGAGAAGGAGCGCAGAATACCGCCGCTTCTGCCCCGGCATGGATGGTGACCTGCCGCCAGCGCGAACCTCCTTTCTTCGCTGGCCTCCGCGGTGAAGACGTCGAGGAGTGGCTTGAGCAGTACAACCGCGTCAGCCAATTTAATGGGTGGAACGACACTTTTAAGCTGCAGACCGTCAGGTTCTACTTGACTAAGGTTGCCGAGATGTGGTACCTCAACAACCAAGGTGGCATATCGAACTGGGCCGACTTCACTGAGCAGCTGCATCGGATTTTCGGCACGCCGTCTGCTCGCTCCGATGGAGCGAAGCGTGCACTTGAAGCCCGCTGGCAGCGCTCTGACGAGACGTACGTATCGTACATTGAGGACGTCCTTGCCCTTTGCCGTCGGGTCAGCCCTGACATGTCGGAGGCTGACAAGGTTCGCCATATCCTCAAGGGCATCACAGAGTCCGCATTTAATGCACTTGCGCTGCAAAATCCATCCACCGTGAATGACATACGGACCACATGCCAGCGTCCTGATGAACTTCAAGCAATGCGCCTCCAGCCAGCTCATGGACAAGCTCGTCTTCCTGCCGAACCGGACTTGCGTGTTTTAATACGCAGCATAATTCGTGAGGAACTTCAGCTACAAGCTTCGCCCTGTGGTCATGGAGACCGATGCTCCCAGCCTGCGACTAGCTTGCGGGAGATTATCAAGGAGGAATTGGCGTCAATAACGGGAAATCCACGCAATGGGCCCCCAGTTGTTTTCGACGTGCCGTCTTACGCGGAAGCAGCTTCCCGAACGCCGGTCTCGAACATGGAAATTTCTGTGCCTCCGTCCGTGCTCGGTAGAGTCGCAGCCGTCTCCTGGCCGCCTCCGGCTCAGACTGGCTACACTAACTGGCGGCCGCGTGTGGATGTTCGGCCTAATGACCGCCCAGTGTGCTTCTACTGCGGTATTCGAGGCCATATCTCTCGCTTCTGTCGACGACGCCAGCGAGATGAGCAGCGAGGCTACGCTCCGTACGAACGCGACGTTCGCTACAACTACGGTCCCAGGGAACGTGCGTATCCACCTCGACAGCGCTCACCGTCTCCTCGTGATTCGGGCGACCCTTCCCGTGGTTACCGTGATCAGACGAGACGCCGTTCGCCTACGCCTCCGCGCCGTTTTGTGTCCCCTCTCCGCCCCGTTCTACGTGACCCTGGCAGCCAATCGGAAAACTAGATGCTGCAGTTTATGGAGGGGAAACTCCATCGGTCGAACTAATCACAACTCCTCCAGAGCGCCCATCAAATATTTTGCCAGTAATAGTGGAAGGTATATCTGTGCAAGCTTTAGTGGACACCGGGGCCAGTCTTTCTGTAATGCATTTGGATTTGTGTACACGCTTACGTAAAGTGCGAACCCCATGCTCTGGCCCGGCACTATACGGCGCGAATGGACATCTTATAAAGCCTGTTGGAACTTGTACAGCACGCGTTTTCATCGGGGACGATCGACACCATATTGAATTTGCGGTTCTGCCAGAGTGTGCTCACGAACTAATTTTCGGTTGGGATTTTCTTTCGTCAGCTTCAGCCATTATCTCCTGTTCTCAACCGGCGATTCACATTACGAACACCGAACCTTCTGCTCCTAGTCCGCGACATCAGTTCTTGACTTTGCATGCCGACCACGTTCTGGCGCCCGGTAGTGAAGAGGTCCTGATGGTTTTCTCAAGCAGCATTTCTGACGGGGATGTGGTGGCCTCGCCGTCAACCCGCTTGCTTCCTCGAGGAATTGCCATGTCGGCGTGCCTTCTCCGCTTTTCACGGGGACTTGCAGCTTTCGCCGTCATCAACACCACGGGTGAGCCCATTCTATTACCAAAGGGCATGACCATCGCTTCAGTGGTCGATGTCGCGCCCGCTTCTGTCGTCTCTAGTTCCCTAACGTCTTTAGGCATGTGCGGTCTCACTACTTCGGATGGTTTGTCAGCTCTTACCGCTACCATTAGCCCAGACCTGACAACCACACAGAAAGAAAAGGTGCTTCGGGTATTGAAGAAGCACATTGCATCTTTTGATGTGAATTCATCCACGCTAAAACGAACGTCTGTGGCCGCACACCGGATTGAGGTCGATGGCTCGGCGGTTGTGCGACGTCGCCCCTACCGTGTCTCTACGCATGAGCGGAAGATCATAGAAGACCACGTCGCTGACATGCTCAAGCGTGATGTTATACGTCCATCATCGAGCCCGTGGTCATCGCCAGTCGTGCTAGTAGAGAAAAAGGACGGCTCAGTTCGCTTTTGTGTTGATTACCGTGCCCTCAATAAGATAACACGGAAAGACGTATATCCGATGCCACGCATCGATGACGCTCTCGACCGGCTTCAAGGAGCGGAGTTCTTCTCCAGCCTTGATTTACGCTCCGGTTATTGGCAAATCCCGATGCACGAAGATGACAAAGAAAAGACGGCCTTCGCCACTCCTGATGGGCTTTACGAATTCAATGTTATGCCTTTCGGGCTATGTAATGCGCCCGCGACATTTAAACGCATGATTGACACCGTGCTCCGCGGCCTCAAATGGAAAACTTGCCTCTGATACCTCGACGACATTGTTGTTTTTTCAACCACGTTTGAGCAACATCTCCAACGTCTCGACGAGGTACTGGCGTGTCTCTCAAATGCCGGACTCCAGATTAATACAAAAAAGTGCACATTCGCCAGTAAATCGATAAAGGTGTTAGGGCACATCGTGAGCAAAACCGGCATACAACCAGACCCTGCGAAAATTTCTGCAGTTCTAAATTTTCCGCACCCGCTACAGCAAAAAGACCTTCGCAGCTTCCTCGGATTAGCATCGTACTTCCGCCGCTTCATACGAAATTTTGCAACAGTTGCTTCTCCTCTCAATAACCTCTTGCGTTCTGGCACAGCTTTTGTTTGGAGTGAAGATTGCGAACGGGCTTTTCAAGCTCTGAAAAACGCACTCACGTCGAGCCCTGTGCTGTGCCACTTTGATGACGCTGCACCAACGGTTTTACACACGGACGCCAGTGGTCAAGGCATCGGTGCAGTCTTGTTGCAACTCGATTCGTGCAAGAGCGAGCGAGTGGTCGCCTATGCTAGCCGCACACTGACGTCGGCAGAACAAAATTATACAATCACGGAGCAGGAATGCCTTGCTGTTGTTTGGGCCATCCAGAAGTCGGTCGACATTTCAATGTCGTCACTGACCATCACGCATTATGTTGGTTGTCGACGTTGAAGAACCTCTCCGGCCGCCTCGGCCGTTGGGTGCTCCGTCTACAGCAGTATCATTTTACCATCACGTATAAGTCCGGCAAAAAGCATTTAGATGCAGATGCCCTCTCACGCTGTCCTTTATCGCAATCGGCCGTCTGCTTCTCGCCGGCAAGCAGGCCTGCTTTACCCATGGCGCCCATTGCTTACTCCACGGTTGATGACATCAGTCTCCCGGCCAAACAGCGCGACGATACTTTTTGTCGCAGAATAATCGACCGGATAGACGGCTCCGCGCGACCTACCAACAGCCGGTTACGTCGCGAACTCCTGAAGTTTCGGCTTGAAAACGGGGTTCTGCACCGTTACAGCCACCACCCTACAGGGGCCAGGTGGGTCCCTGTCCTACCTCGGGAGCTACGCGCAGTTGTGTTAGAGGCATTTCATGATGATCCGACAGCAGGACATCTCGGGTTTGACAAAACCTACGACCGCATTCGTTGTCGCTTCTTTTGGCCTGGGATGTCGACAAGCGTAGCGAAGTACATTTCTTCATGCACCAAATGCCAGCACCGAAAACGAACTACGACTCCGCCAGCCGGCTTGCTACAACCGGCACCTTGTCCTTCGGCGCCCTTCGAAGCTGTGGGCATTGACCTGTACGGCCCGCTTCCCAGCACACCAAACGGCTATCGCTGGATAGTGACTGCTGTCGACCATCTAACCAGGTACGCCGAGACGGCCCCTCTACGATCTGGCTGCGCCCAAGAAATCGCTGACTTTCTGCTGCAGAAAATCATCTTGCGCCACGGTGCACCCCGCGCCCTTTTAAGCGACCGCGGCAAGGCCTTCTTGTCCCGAATTGTGGCTGAAGTGCTTCAAGCGGCAGATACGATTCATAAAACAACCAGCAGCTATCATCCTCAGACGAACGGCCCCACTGAACGCTTTCACCGGACTCTCTCCGATATGCTCTCTATGTATATCAAACCAGACCACACCAACTGGGACCAAATTCTTCCGTTTGTAACCTTTGCCTACAACACAGCAATTCAGCGCACTACTAGCTACTCACCATTTTTCTTGGTTTTTGGCCGTTCCCCTTCCTTCTTTATTGATACCGCTTATCTGCACCGGTCTCTCCCGTTACCCCGTTTTCTGACCAGTTCATCTCCCGGATTAACCACTGTCGACACCTAGCCCGCATCCACACTGAAGCAACGCAGCAGGAACGAAAAGCTCATTACGATGCCCAGCACCGCAACATCGAGTTTCATCCCGGTGAAGAAGTGCTTTTGTGGACCCCGATACGATCGCCGGGCCTGTGCGAGATGTTTCTGAGCCGCTATATTGGTCCATACACCGTCATTGAGCAAACTTCACCTGTCAACTATAGAGTGTCTCCTGCAGTTGCCTCCAACGACCGTCGCAGACGTGGAAGTGAAGTCGTCCATGTTTCTCGTATGAAGCGTTTTACCCAGCGTGCGCCTTAGCTACAAGCGTCCAGGCGGCCGCTTCCCAGCGAGGGGGGGAAAGTGTGAGCGTTTATTGGTGCCTTGAATCATGAAGAAGACTCATGGAATGAATTAATTGCCATTCGCTAGTGGGACCAATCTCTCACCTGTACATACCCATTATAATCATCATTTGTGGATTATCATCATCGTCTGGGTTCGTTCGGCCGAGTCACCGAGTTCCCTGCGGGCTGAGTAAAGAGACCTGCCTCGGGATTACCGTCTCCTTGTTCCAGTCTGCTTCCCTCTTACAATATATATATATATATATATATATATATATATATATATATATATATATATATATATATATATATATATATATATATATATTTCAGGGCAAAGTGTTATTCAGGCACGAGCCAATCCGGGGCGTACCTGTCGTAAAGCAGACAAAAAGCGAAACGTAAACTATACGAGTGAGAAAGCACGAGAAAAAGAGAGATAAGGCTCTGACTTGCAGGGTACATCGGTGAACTGGCGCTTTGGTTGATCGACTGTGAAGGAAAGGCAGGCACAATAAAGATGTTTCCACAGCCTCCGAATTATTCGGGGCGCTCTGGCTAAGCAATGCTGGAAGTCCTCTAGAAGATACGGGTAGGGGAAGCATGACGCATTTCGGCGAGAAGATATGAAAGAGAGATGATGCTTACTCTGGCTCCTCACTCACGGAAGCATCGATCGGGATGATGACCGGACACATGATGTAGCTTATCATGTCATGAGGAGCTAATCAGGAGCGATACGATAATGGAACTCCCCGCGTTGGTGACGGTGTAACATTAGGACTGAGAATCGAAATCCTGCGCCACTTTGCCAAACTACTTTCCCATGGACCTAATTTCAAAATATTTCGGTACCCGTTTTATCTCCATGGTACGCCTACCATCAATCATGATTGCTAGGTGGTAACCACGGTCCACTTTCAATCGCCAAGTGCGCGGTTACATTTAACGTATGTCTTTCATCTATATTTTTCCGGGAATGTTGTACGCTTGACTTTATATGTGTTCGGAAACTTTACGCCCGATATTATATAAAAACCGAGAGAGAAAGAGAGAGAACAGCAAACGGAAAGGCCGAGAGGTTTTCCAGGCTTAAAGCCCGGATTGCTACTCGACACTGGAGAAGGGGTGTGCAGGGGATGAAAGAGAGAGCAGGCAAAAATTACGCCCATCTTCCCGCGAGGGAACCCTGATGTGATGCGACGCATCGGGGGGTTCAATTGGTCGTAACATTGGCTTGAGCGTTTGTGCTGACGCTGGTATTGGATTGTGTCAGCCCACTCGCTGAAGGGACTATCACTTCCATCACGTCTTCATCGGAAGAATCAAGTCAAGCACGGAGTCGTCAAGCAAAGTCACGCGGAGTCGAACGAGAGCGAGCCCTGACTGAACCGCCGCAGCGCGCTACCCGCCTTATATGCACAGCGCCTGAAGGAGAGGAGACAGCGGAGGAGAGTAGCGAATGCGCACAATTGCGCACATCGCGCGCGCCGGAGCAGTTGTTAACGCAGCGAAGCGCGCGCAAAAACAAGCGCAGCAGCTGTTGTTATGATAATGAGACGGAGTGAGAGTGTTGCACACAGTTGTCGGAGCGGTCGGAGAGAACGGAGGAGGGATGGAGACGGACGGCGTGACGACCGTGGACATGCCTCAGAGCAAGATATGCGTGGCATCTAAAAAGAGGGGAAAAGAGTAGGGCCGCGCACACACTTCAGTCCCTTTGCGGGCACTAAAGTCTTTCTGCTAAGCCTGTGTCCTTCATAAAACGCAGAAGGGCTTTTGTTGCCTTCGGTGAAGTCGATTGCAGGGGTCGATTTCCTAGAATAGTCTTTATTTTGAACGGTTGATTGTCCAATCAGCTGAGCTCGGTGGCCAAAACGCATCTTTCTGGTGAATACTGCGGGCAACGACAAAGCACATGTTCGATTGTCTCTTCAACCTCGAAGGCGTCGCAGTGGGCAATACTGGCCATCCCGATGAGGAATGAGTAGGCTTCTGTGAAAGTCACTCGCAACCACAGTCTACAAAGTAAAGTAAACAAGTTCCGAATGAACGTGTTGCTAAGAAACTTACAAGTGATTTTATACTGCGAGCCTGTATGACATGTGTAATGATTGCAGCGCCGATGAAGCCCGTCTTGACGATGACCCCCCTCCCTTCTCGTGGCCTTGTCGGGTCTCCCAATCCGGTGGCGGAATGTTGGGGCGGCCTCCGCCGACGCCAGCCAGTCGAAACCCTTTGTATGGGCCTCACCGGCGGCTTTTGTGCAGCGTCGGGGGAGGCTTTCCTTTCATCTTGACCTTCGGGGACGGCCAGGGGGGGAGCGGAGGTCAAAACCCTTATCGGCTTGTGTGCTGCTGTGGGGGAGGCGGCATTGCTCGCGCCCTGCTCGCGTATGCTTCAGCGAGTTGGTCGAGAGCTGCGACTGCAAGCGGTCGCACGAAGACTCGCTCCCGTGGCGGCTTTGGGCGCCAGAACCCCACGCATCTTTCCAGCCAACCGTGCGGCGGTTTGGCACCTTTTTGGCCTCCGGGCCCTCACCAGGGATCGTGCCGCGATACCCCCTTGCGCGCTGCGGCGCCTTTTAATTTTAATCCAGTTTTCCTTGTCTTATGTTATGCTTCATCGTCTGCTCTGTAAATAAGTGTAAATAGACTTTTACTTTCATCATCTACCTCCTGCGTCAGCGTCACCGGCTACTTTCACCTATCCACGGCGACACCAACCACCTTCACCAACGAACCAAACTTTACTACATGGTAAGAACTAGTTCATTTCCAGTAGCCTCATCTAACGCGGAGGTATTTGAAGCTGCGGAAACAAGGATACACTGGCAAGTAAAATACAGTCGCACTGAAACCACCATTAAAGAAATCGCTGACCGGAGTGCAACAGTTACCGGCGGCCTTGGCGTTTCCGAAGTGATCGGGATAATAGGACGCTGCAGGAGCTCAGCTTCTGCTAAGTGCCATGGCACTGCTTTTTTCTACCGTTATACAGAGACAGCCGTCGATATAAAATTACATGGTGTAATTTATAGGGGGCCACTGTTTCGGGTACATTTCTGTGACCGCGTTTTCACGGACGTACGTCTATAGCAGTCAGTGCATAGACGTGTGCCCATCGCCCATTTCCGCGTGTGTAAACCGCTGTGGTACCTAAAATATTACGATCTCGCCTCCAAATTTTTACAAAAAGCGCAGCCGCGTGTAATTTCAAGTTTTAACCAGAACACGTCATACTGTGTTGAGGACGTCTCATTCTGGTATACCTGACCTAAAGGTATAGCACACGATATGAAAGAATGAGGCAAAGCACACTATCAAGGACACATTCGAAATAAACTCGCGCTAAGCATTCAGCACAAACTCAAGAGTGAAACGAGCCCGTAAGGAACGAGAAGTGTAAAAATTAAAAAAAAAGCAACCCGGAAGGCTTCAGGAACCTTCAGCCGACATCAATGACACAATAATGTAATGTAGAAAATCGGCGATACAAATGCAGCTGTGGACCTGAATGGATGCTGCGCACCTCGTAACAATAGTAAAGGAGAAAGAAGCAACGAGCAACAATGCGTCGCTGCCATTTATTGAAGGTGCATATGTGTATACATTTTTGAAATCGCGAATTATAATGCGGCATTTAGCCCTCATAAAACGAATTTTGTGATTCCAGAGAACTGATCGCGTCTTCTTGCATATCAGAATTGGGACGTACGCAAAAGTCCTGCATCTTCATCATTATCCTTCGATGCGTTTCGTGCACTTCCATTAAAAATGGATGGCCGAAAGAAATAATATCGATGTATCTGCATCCAAACTACTTTTCTGTGGTATCGAGCGGGGGCGTATAGCAAGAAACGTAGAAACGTTGCTCGGGGGCGCGCGAGGGTGCGAGGGGTTCGGTCGTGCGGCCAAATCACCTATTTTTGTAGCTGTGGCAATAGATAGTTTCGATGCACGAATGGCGCCGCAGAAGCTAATTCGAGTGTAAATTCGCACCTTGTAGAGGGGGGCTGGGTGGGTGGGGGGGGGGGGGGGGGCGATGGACGAAGTCCGGAGTCCTTAGCACATTGAATTACAGAGGCAGCCCTGGCTGCATGGGGTCCCTTCTCCGCCTCTTCGTGGAACGCGAGCTCTCAGAGCCCCCTCGGATGAAGGCCTTGCACAGGAGTTAGGCACGCCAGGAGGAAAACGGTACACCAAGGGAGAAGAGGTGCTGTTGCTGGAGACGATTCCTGAGGTTCTAGACGAAATCGTAGGATGGTTTCTGGCACAGGTGGTCACCTTGGTTTGCTGTGCACGACTGCGCGAGAAAATTTCAGGAGTTGAGAGGGGGGGTGGCGGGGGGGAGTCTAAGCTCCATAAGCCCCCTCTCCTCGCTACTCCCTTGGTATCGAGTATTCTACCGATACCCAACAATCTAGGCGGATGCCCCCTCCAATGACTATCGATGTGATAGTATTAGCATCCTTGTGGTGGGTGTGGAAAACATGTGTGTTAAAGGACCGCCACCCTACTCGTTCTCCAGACCCTCCCTCAAACCCTCTACTCTCGCACCCAGCTTCAGTTAGAAAGTAAAACTGACTCCTTGCTGCGTGTAAACCGTCAGACAGGCGCAATAAAAACCGGAGGAAGCACGCGAATGAGAACGGCAATAAAACTCGTGGATCCAACGCGAATGTTACAATCTATGTGAAGTGAAGCTGTGCACATTGTGTAATGTTCGTGCTAAAGTTTATCGATGCTCACGCCTACGTGATATCACTTGCTCATAAAATTATCACATGAGTAGCCGAAGTAATTTCTTTACCTCTTATTGGTGGTTCCGTCGTACATGGCACGCACGCACTACGAACTCCTTGCTGCAAGTGACCACCTCTATTATCTAAGCGCAGGTGCTTCCTCGGGGCTTACGCGCCTGTCGTAGGTGATAGTGACTGCCAACCAACGATGAGATCTTATGCGCGTAGGTTGAGCTGCTTGCACGTGTAGACGTCTCTCTGTGGCTTTTATCCTTTCCTTTCGGGACGCCTTTCTCCTGCATAGACGCTTCTCTTTTGCTTTTATCCACGCGTAGGCGCAGTTATTTTTAGTGGTCATATAGCTGGCGAGGAAACGAAGAACGCAAATCCGCGAGAGACGTCTCTTCTTGGTTCCTATGCCTCCTTGACAGTTAGAGTGCGCTTCGGTCCCATGAGACGCACACACTACTAAACGTCCACTCACAAGACCAAGGTTTATCTTCTAGGCGCAGGTGTTTTCTTGGTTGTCACGTACCCGCAGCCGGTGAGAATAGGAACGCCAACCTGTGAGGACATCTTTATTCACGTACGATCGGCTGCTTCTGCTTTTTATACCGGTATTCCTATGCACGCGTGGGCGCAGCTGTTTATAGTTGTCATGTGACCTACTAGACAAGAAAAAAACGTTTAAATCCAAACCCCAGGGAAGTGCCAAAGAGAGTACGGCGAAAAAGTTGCACAGCATCTCTAAGCATATTCCTATTAGATGCCCCAGCGAGATCGTTTCTTTTGCCTAAGACCGTCGACAAGCATTCTGCGGGTGTCAGCGCAAAACATCCTACCTCGACATCGGGCTTGCTGCAGCTACTTGTTGCAGCGTCACCATCCACGATGCAGCGACATTACCCCCCCTTCCCCACCCCCTTCCAGAAATGGGAGGCTAACCGAAACTTTCCGAGGTTTCTTATGCACGGGCTTCTCTTTGGGTTTTATGCTTTTCGATCCACGCGCCACGGAACGCGCCGCAGCCAACCGGACTTGGGTGCGCGAGTGTTTTTTTTTTTTTTTTTCATTACTGTGGCCACCGTGCAACAGAGAGCTTCTTAGCTTGAAATATTTCAGCGAACAGTGAGGGTTACGTACTGCTAACACAGAGAGTTATTGCTAAGACAGACTGCTATAGGGGCAAATAGCACAAGGACTAAACAAGTGCAGCCAATGATATCGCACTAAACTCGCTATTTACACTTCAGCCACACCTCCTACTGTGCTAGAAGTACCTGAAAACAACCCGTAAGCTTGTTCGCCACTAAACTCGGATGGTTTTGTTTTCCCCTATATATATTTCCTGCTTTGCACACCACTCTACAATACTTTACTGTTGAAGTTTCTGCTCCTAATATGCTAATTGAAGTGAGCGACGTCATAATTCATACTCGGGTTAGAGCGAGACAAAGGGCGACTTCAGCATCGCGTTTTCAGTTTTCTCTGCACGTTGCACGTGCCACGCATCCGGTCAGGGCTGGGCAGAGATATTTCAAAATGTATTCGGGAATACAAATATCGCGATACGCGCCTTGGACACCTAAAATACGGATACTAAGGTAAATTTAAGTTTGACGTAAGTGGATATTTCAGAAATTCTTTTGCACAGGAAACAGGAAAGAAGTATTCCGGAATTCGAACTTCTGGTTAATTCGAACTCACACCTCGGTCCCGGCACAGCCCTGTATATTTCCATGGGGGAAACTCCCGATAATTCGAACCCGTCGGTAGCGGTCAATTCGAACTATGGTCCGCTGTTTGCCATCGCTGCGGGCAGAAAAAGTCGGCCCAGAGTGAATGCAATCTGTTGCAAATCCAAAAAAAAAAAACAAATTTACTAGAGGTGAAAAACAGCGAAACAGAAATAACAACAGGGCGGCGTGCGCGCTACGCTCCGGCAACAGCTTATTTCGCGTCTACAGAGGGCGCCGCGCCACCGGCGCCAGGGCTCCGGTGCATGCCATTATTATTTAATAAAAATTTTTTACGACATCACCTGCCACAAACGAGTAGTAGCGCCTAATTAGCGTAAACGAGTTCAGAGGTGGCTTCCTTGTGTTGGACATCGCGTAGAATGAATGGACATCGCGCAGTGTGGCGTGATGTCCATTCATTCTAGCGCCCGCCCGCTAATTCGAGCTCCGCTTGATTAGAACGACTTTATGATCCCCTTCGGACTCGAATTAACGAGCTTTTACTGTATAAGGTAAAGATACAGACACTGAAATAACGATTTTGTTTTTTCGGCGAGCTCATGTTTTGAAAACATTTTTATGAGGCGTTATGTATTTAAAACCCAATAGATGCACAAAATTGAATCACTAATGCAATTGAATCTTGAGAAAACATGACTTCCCTCGCCCCATGAGAAAACAGCATTAGTGGCACTTAAGCGGAAGCTGCTTCTCAAATAAGCTGTCTTTCAGACAACCCGCCGTGGTGGCTCAGTGGCTAAGGCGTTGCGCTGCTGAGCACGAGGCCGCGGCGGCCGCATTTCTGATGGAGGCGAAAAGCAAGAACGCCCGTGTGTTTGAGATTTCGGCGCACGTTAAAGATCCCCAGGTGGTCAAAATTACTTCTTTTCAAATCTATTTTCAAACTGATATACAAATACCCAAAAGTATCTCTGAGATACTACGGCGATATCCTAGTATAGCGACACTTGCCAGCCCTGCATCCGGTCTCCTACTGTTGTTTATCAGCTCGTACTGCGTTTCTTACAACATTCCGGAGTGTCGAATCATCCTGGTCGTCGCGTTTCCGCTCGCTGTTTTCAGCAGCTCGACATCGAGCTTAAAGTCGAATGACGTCCATCACACAATCCGGAAGTTTTTATTCTGAGTCCCGAGAGAATTACAAAGCTTAAGAACACGTGTTATTGTTTCCCGAGGTTTGCAAAATAAAGAATATCCGTCCCTTTCAGCACTTCCGAACGAACACGGCTTAAAGTATTAAGTCATGGCTATCGATTTTATTATTCTAAGCCGTGTTTTCTCCCGTTTGGGAGAAAGAAACTTACCAGCTCCTTCTTTGCACTCTGCTGATATGAGCATGCGCATAGCCCCGTTTTAGCTGGGTGAGCCAGTATCATCGCTATTTAGCTTCCTGGAAAAGCTGGCCCTCTTACCACTGCTATTGCGGCGCATAGTGAGCGACGACAGGATTCTAGAAGATTGCTAAAACCCTTAACCAAATACCGTGGTTTCGAAATATTTCCCGCACTTTAAATACTGGCTAAACCTGGAAGACGACGTTTGTCCTCTTGCACACAAGCACCCTCGCCCGCTTCAGCCAAAAAAGGCACAACGGCTGCCGTTCGGTTGCGACTTCGGCAGGATTTACAACCTACGATTGATGATAGTAAGGTGTTTCAGATTGTTGAGCTCAGTGGTTTCCAGGATTACTTCTGATTACTCAAGAATTATTTAATTTAGTTTGTCTGTCCATAAACGACGTTGCGAGTAAGAAATATTAATACGAGCAAAAATTAAAATTTTCGGGGTGACCTGATCTGCGGATTACTTCTCGCTAAGCCGGGTCAAATATTCCTGGCGGTACAGTCTTAAACAAGAGCGTATTCCAATACTTCGGTAGGAAACTGATCTCCAATAAGAAACCGCCCCGCTCAAAACACTGTGGTCGCACTTGATCACTGCTTGAATATTCCAAATCTGACGACGGCCAGAGGTAACCCTGTAAGGGTAAGGCCAGCCTTCAGGTGCAAATGCATGCACGTGCATTACAGTTTCGCCACAAAAATGCTTTACTGCGTCGGGTTGTGTGGGGGCTTTACTACGGAAAATGCAAAGAAAAATTGTGATGGTCGGGTAGGAGGACGCCACTGGAAAAAAGAACGCCGTTCAGCTGCTGGGCGCCCATGCGCAGCCTACATACATTCACCGCCTCGCACGCATGCCTACGGGCAGAAAAATTCTACAAAGGCTCGGCCGTACGGTCCCATTTGAACACCCTTCTGCGCAACCCGTGCCTGCCTTTATACAAGCCGTGTTACAAGCGCCCCCTCTCCCCAAGAACATGCAAGCGGGCTCCCAAGACGGTCGGCGCCGGGCACGAACACGGCGCCTCACACGCCTCCTCAAGACCCATCCGCATGTCTGGTATACGGACGCCTCCCCATATAAAGGACGCCCCGCCCTCTGCGCTGCCATATCTAATTTTCCGATTGAGCAGGAAATCGCATGCACCTTGCCCCATGGTGACATCACGGACGCAGAAGAGGCAGCCATCGCCCTTGCGGTTGCACAGATCGCTCGCGGTGCCTCACCTGGAATCATCGTCACTGACTCTCAGACCGCCCTGCGAAACATTACCAACGGAAAGTGCGGCCCTCAAGCTGCCCGCATTCTACGCACCATCCCCGAGGCTCCTCACTTACCTCCCGTACGTCTCCTTTGGACCCCCGCCCACTCGGGCCTGGAGGGGAACAAGGTGGCTCATGAACTGGCCTGCGAGCTCATTAACCAGGCGTCAGACCATCCTGCCACTCATCCTCTCTCAGCACCCCTCCTTAGTTTTCAAGATATCCTGACTCACTACAGGGACACTAGACGCATTTAATCCGCACCCGCACTCCTCACTCACTCGACACCGTATTACGGCAAATCCAGACGAGCACCCTCCTTCGCCCGCACTGTACAGCAGAATATATCCTACCATCCTACCTTGTACAGCCCGCTCTGTCCTTCCTGCGGAGACTGGGCAAACATGCAACACATACTATGGCAGTGCCCCACTATGGAGGCCAACAGTTTTATTCGCGATGAATCAGGCTGGGAGGCCGCACTGCTCAGCCCCGACAAGGACATCCAGATGGCTCTCTTGGCTCTGGCGATCCGTGCGGGTCCTCCGGGGCTTCAGCGAGGCACACCACCGCATTCACCTCAATCATGAACGGCCCGGCCATAGACGCCACCGTCGGATCCAAGCTGGATGCGGCTGCCGACCGTCTGAGAAATTATCGGGACACTAAATAAAGTCTTCTCTCTCTCTCTCTCTCTCTCTCTCTCTCTCTCTCTCTCTCTCTCTCTCTCTCTCTCTCTCTCTCTCTCTCTCTCTCTCTCTCTCTCTCTCTCCGAGACACTCCAATGCAATCAGGATGAAAAAATGACGGAAGCTCACACTAATGCGTACAACTTGAAGGTAGCGAAGCTGCACGCAACAGTAGCATTTTCCCTCTTTTTCGCCACACGGCGTTGTTTAAGCCTCGCCGCTGTACGAGGGACCACAGCTGGATGTTCGTCTTCCTCTACCGCACACGGTTCTGCGCCACGCGTGGCTACGTGGCCTTCCTTAGTGGCGCGCGCTTATCGCTGCCGTGGCGGCCTCCTCGCCGTCCTCGGCAACGTCGCGAGCACGGGTTCCGCGCACGTCTCCTTTCAACTTCTCGCCTATCTCTCGCCTGCCGCCTATCTCTCAACGTTATCGGACCACTGCTCCGTGCCGGGCGCTTGCGGAAAGGGGTTTGGTTTGACCTCTAGCGCTCAAGGGCAAAACTGGTCAACCCGCGAAGACTGCTCCAGGTAACGTAGTGTAGCTTGCGCTACAATAAGTTGTGTGCGTGCGCTGGTAAAGTGCGTTAGAGTTCTTCGCGCAAAGATAAAGCGAGAAGAGTGTACGCACTGCTTGATCAACCTTAAAACTGAGGTGATTGCTGCAGGACAGGACTGGAAAGGACTTTATTGAAACAAGCCCTGCAGTAGGTGATCGGTGTAAAGGTCCCTGAAAGACACGTGATGGATCCCACCTTCACGTCAATTCACAGAAAATAGAGTACTCACTCAGAAACACGCATTGACTTGATCAGCCCTCAGCGTGCGTGCTAAATCCCCGCAACGAAGGCACCGAGAACTGCTCGACCGCGGTAAACAAAGAAACGGGGAATTACATTGCCATTCGTATGATTTGAACATAGGGAAGGAGTTGCAGCCCTGACCATCGACTATGTTTCGGCCCTGCTCCTTTCTTCAGGACTTGCTCAATTAACGTCATTCTCACGAATCGCTTAAGCTTTCGAGCCAGCCTCCTGGACCCTGAAACAGTCGCGGAAATTGAGATTAACGGAATCCTCTTGGTATTCAATTACTTGTGTCGCCCTACGTTAGCACTCACGTTATATACAGGGACATCGTACCCTGCACCGCCCCTAAACGTACGCGCATCCACCGATTGTGTCCACCGCTTAAATGCTTGTTCGGGGAAGTCGCTTCCCCGCCAACTCGCACGTGTCATCAAGACATTGTAACTTATCTCGAGTGGTGTCACCAGCAGCTATCAATGATTAACAGGCGTCTGATGGAATTTCGCTGGCTAAACGTTCCACGCGCGCCCATTACTAAATCATCAGGCTGTCATCCATGGTGGTAGTTAATATATCATCGCCTGTCCTCCGTGACGGCGCAATGCAGGAGTAAAGCTCTTTCAGGCGAAAAAAGCTGTTAGCGGAAATCAGGCAGTGTGCAAAACTATTTGTCTCCGTTCACTCGCGTCATGACGACGTGCCGCACAAAATCCGCCCCGGAAAACCGGCATTTTCAAGGGGCAGGAAACAGCCTTTGTTGTCAAGACTTTGAATTCGTTTTTCTTGGCGAAATTCCAAACACAATTGTTTGATATTGTTTTCTGTGTGGAATACATTTTACAGTTTGTGTTGCTGTGCTACTAAGACTTGCGAGGGTTTTCTTGCGAGCTTTTCCGGTTTTGCGTGTGTTCCCTAGCTGGCTCATCTATAAAGATCTAAAAGCACTTCCTGTTCAAAATTGGGAATTCATCCTTAAGAGTGCATCGTCATTCACTCAGCCGCAAGGATCTATAAACACTTGAGTTCAAAACAGAAACTTCGTCCTTCAGATAACATTTTTACTTCTATTCCGGCCTTTCCTAACCATTTGTTTATTTAAAGGCTTGGTAAGTTAGAAAGTTGTGGCACATGCAAAATCAATATTTATTTATTTATTTATTTATTTATTTATTTATTTATTTATTTATTTATTTTCAAATACCCTCAAGGTCACTGGGGACATTACAGAGGGGAGTGGGGAAAATTGTACAATAAACAAGTAGCACAGCATATGATGCGGACATAAGACCATGTCCAAAACAATCAAGAAAATATTACCGTTTTAAACATGAAAATCAGACCTATGAAACATCAGAAAAATGCGCAAGAAGGGCAGCTTTGAATAGCTTGTTATCATGTATTGACACTAGCGGTTCAGGAAGGCGATTCCATTCACTCACCGTGCGGGGTAAAAATGAATAATAAAATGCGTTTGTTTTGCAGGAGAACGGCGCAACTTTGTAGCGATGATCGACGCGGCGTGATATGTAAGACGGGGCAGATAAAAGAAAATCGCGAAGATGCGCGTGGAAATAAATTTTGTGAAACAAAGATAATCGAAGCATCGTGCGGCGCAACGACAGGTAAGGCAGAAACAATATTGATTTCATAGAAGACACACTAGCAGTGCGATGATAGTTCGACAGTATGAAACGAGCCGAGCGGTTCTGGATTGCTTCTGCCCTGGTAACTAGAAATTCGTGGGCTGGGTCCCATATTGAGGCCGCATACTCTAGCTTTGGGCGAATAAGTGTTTTATATTGTAGCTTGGGGCTAGAAGAAATTGACGAAAAGTTGCGCTTCCAGTACCCTAATAAGCGGTTAGCATTGTTTGATACATACGTAACGTGTGGATCCCATGAAAGATTATTTGAAATATAGACTCCTAGGTACTTGTAAGAGCTTACGACGTCAAGAGTATGTTTCTGTAGGGTATTAGGTTGAGGAAGGTGCATTGGTGCGTGATACATGCATTACTTTGCATTTATTAATGTTCAATGTCATCACCCATTCGCTGCAACATGAAGATACAGCGTTTAGGTCTGACTGAAGTGCTAGAGAATCGTTAGCGTTCCTTATTTCACGATAAATGACACAGTCATCAGCGAAGAGGTTAATAGAAGAATGCACACGAGATGGGAGGTCGTAAATATAAATTAGGAAAAGGAGCGGACCAAGGACCGACCCCTGTGGAACTCCCGAAAGAACTGGGGACAAAGAAGAGTCGAAATGATTAACGGTTACAAATTGAAAGCGGTTAGTAAGAAAACAACGCAACCAGACAAGTACACTAGTATCAAGGTTTAGCTTACTTAATTTCAGAAGCAAAAGCTTATGTGAGACCTTGTCGAACGCTTTGCTGAAGTCAACTGCAGCGCCACAATCAAGAATGCTATGGAGGGAATAAGTAAAGCATGCTAGCGGAGTTTCGCACGAATAATGTTTGCGGAAGCCATGTTGTGATCTGTGGAAAAAGGAATGACCGTCCAAGTGTGCCGCAATTTGAGATGATATAATGTGTTCAAGGATTTTACATGAGATGCAAGTTAGAGAAATAGGTCGGTAGTTATTGACGTGTTGCTTAGGACCGGATTTATGAACCGGAATCACCTTTCCGATTTTCCAATCTCTTGGAAGAATGCCACGTTCGAGAGATTGTTGAAAAGTTTTAGTCAAGATAATTGATGAACACATTTTGGTGTTTTTGAGAAACTTTGAATTGATATTATCGACACCGGAAGCAGAAGACAGCATTAAGGTATCAATCACTCTAGAAACACCAACTGGGTCAACAACAATAGGAGGCATTGAATAAAACTTAGAATCACTAACATTTGCATCAGCAGAACAATCGCTAACTGAGAAGGATTTCGAAAAAAAAATCATTAAAAGCAGAACAACAGTCAGAAGCAGGCAAGGTGTCGCCATCAACAGGACTGATAGTGATATCGTCCTCCTTTTCCCCTCCCATAACACGCCAAAATTGGCGCGGATTAGTACGGAACATCGACGGTAATGTTCGTTTAAAGAAGAAATCTTTAGCTTCATGCACAACACGAATGTAATTCGAGTTGGCGCGGCGATAAGCTCGCCATCGTTCCGGCTGGTGTGTACGCTTGGCAACGCGAAACATTCGTTTTTTCTTGTTGGCGAGTTTAGATAGTGTCCTATTGTACCAGGGTGCTCGATTATTTTTTATCGTGCGCATGGGAACATACTTATCTGTTAATTGAAGTACTTTTGCTTTGAAATTATTCCAATTTTCCTCTACAGAGTGATTTGTGAAATGTTCCAAGAATTCGTCAACGAAGAACGATAATTCCGCGTTAATCGAGTCGTAGTCTGCTTTTGCGTAATCACGGATGTACTTTACACGCTTTTTTAAGCGTGACATTGGAAAAGTTAAACTAAACTGGATCAGTGAGTGATCCCTGATTCGCGGTAAAACTGACATAGATAGATAGATAGATAGATAGATAGATAGATAGATAGATAGATAGATAGATAGATAGATAGATAGATAGATAGATAGATAGATAGATAGATAGATAGATAGATAGATAGATAGATAGATAGATAGATAGATAGATAGATAGATAGATAGATAGATAGATAGATAGATAGATAGATAGATAGATAGATAGATAGATAGATAGATAGATAGATAGATAGATAGATAGATAGATAGATAGATAGATAGATAGATAGATAGATAGATAGATAGATAGATAGATAGATAGATAGATAGATAGATAGATAGATAGATAGATAGATAGATAGATAGATAGATAGATAGATAGATAGATAGATAGATAGATAGATAGATAGATAGATAGATAGATAGATAGATAGATAGATAGATAGATAGATAGATAGATAGATAGATAGATAGATAGATAGATAGATAGATAGATAGATAGATAGATAGATAGATAGATAGATAGATAGATAGATAGATAGATAGATAGATAGATAGATAGATAGATAGATAGATAGATAGATAGATAGATAGATAGATAGATAGATAGATAGATAGATAGATAGATAGATAGATAGATAGATAGATAGATAGATAGATAGATAGATAGATAGATAGATAGATAGATAGATAGATAGATAGATAGATAGATAGATAGATAGATAGATAGATAGATAGATAGATAGATAGATAGATAGATAGATAGATAGATAGATAGATAGATAGATAGATAGATAGATAGATAGATAGATAGATAGATAGATAGATAGATAGATAGATAGATAGATAGATAGATAGATAGATAGATAGATAGATAGATAGATAGATAGATAGATAGATAGATAGATAGATACATAGATAGATAGATAGATAGATAGATAGATAGATAGATAGATAGATAGATAGATAGATAGATAGATAGAAACTTTATTGTTCATGGGATGGTGGGGCGAATCAGCCGCCTCGGTCCAGGTAGCCGCTGAGGGCCCTGATGATGTGGGCCGCCAGTTCCCGTTGGTGTTGGAGACTCGCCGCAACAGCCAGCCACTCTCCGGTGTAATTGTGTGGTTGGGTAGGGTTGTAGGGGCACTCCCACAGAATGTGGTCCTGGGTAGGGGGAATAAGGCAGTGGGGACAGAGTGGGATAGGGGCGTCTGGCGTGCATTGGAACAGATGGAGACGAGTGGGTGTGTGCAGTGTATATGTTTGCGCCTGCCGAATGACTACTTGCTCGCGACGGGTAAGCCCGGAATGGAGAAGAGGGAACGTGCGGCGTATGCTTAGAATGTCTGCTAAGGTGGGGAGCGGAGGGGGATGACAAGGATTTGTGTCGCGAGCGTCGACAGGGGCCCGGAGGAGAGCTTCGCGGGCAAGCTGATGAGCGCGTTCGTTCCCTGCGACGCCTGCGTGACCAGGGATCCAGTGCACGTGAAAAGACCCTTTAACGTTGTTGAAGAGGGACAGTGAGGAGGGGAACGCAAGACCTTGACCCAGGTGGTAGCATGCTGACTTCGAATCCGTGTAGATGTTGGTCGTGCGGACGGGGGATGTGTTGTCAGCAGCGGCAAAAGCGATAGCGAGAAGTTTGGCTTCTTCTGGGGAGGGGCAGCGTCGAGTGATGGAGTAGTGAGTACCCTCTGAAGTGATGAAGGCGACCGCACCGAGGTTATCTTCAAATGCCGCATCTGTGAATACGTGGCGGCTGTCGGTATCACGGTTTACTTTCTTGGCGTAGTATGCGGCACGAATAAGACGGCGTTTGGGATTGCGTTCCTTGTCCATGTGGCGGGGAATAGGTGCTACGGTAATATGTTGGAGTATTTTGTTGTCTAGAGGAGTTGTTTGAGGTCGAGGAGGACGGGACGGGTATCCTAATGTGCGTAAGATATGAAGGCCTGTTGCAGTTTCGGAGAGGCGTTGACGTTGGTGGCTGCGGTGGATGTCAATTATGTCAGTAACCGTCGGGAGAACACCAAGTTGCGCAAGTCGGGTGGTGCTAGTGGTAATAGGAAGACCCAGAGAAATTTTTGTCGCTTTGCGGATTAGGGCGTCAAGTTTCCCTTCCAAGGTGCGCGTTAGGACGACGTACGGAGCTTGATAGCGAATTCGGGAGAGGATAAGAGCATCACGGAGTTGAAGAAGGTCCTGTTCTTTGAGTCCCCTGGAGCGTGTAGTGACACGGCGCATCATGTTAAGAATGGGTTCGGCCTGACGGAGAATGTGCTGCACAGCCAAACCTCCTCCTCCATCAGATTGCATGTGAAGGCCAAGAACTTTCAAAGTTTTTTGTGGGTAGATGGTGTTGTCATGGTGATGAAGGACAACTTGAGGTGGTTTCCAATTACGGGAGTGCACAAGCAGCAATGACGTTTTCTCAGCCGAGCAGGCTAGACCGATACTGTGAGCTGCTTGATTAACGGCTCTGAGGGCGTCTTGAAGGGTGTCTTGAATGAATCCCGGACTGCCGCGTTTGATCCAGATAGTAATGTCGTCAGCATACAGAGAGTACTGAATTTCGGGGAAAGATTGTAGAGCACGGTGGATACGGCGCATGGCGAGGTTAAATAATGTAGGAGAGAGGACCGCACCCTGAGGAATGCCTCTCTGAGGGTGAGGTACCGCGTCAAGCTTGTGGTCGCCAATTTGTATGGTAAGGGTGCGAGATTGAAGAAAGTCCCGGACGTAACTGTACATGTTCGAGCCGCAATTTGTCTCTGCTAGTTCTGACAGCATAGCGTCGTGATCCACGTAGTCAAATGCCTTCATTAGGTCTATAGCGAGGATGGCTTTCAGCTGGGCTGAGCTGGGAGACTGAAGGACGTCCTCGTATATGCGAAGCAGTGTGTCTTGAGTAGATAGCTGTGAGCGATATCCAATCATAGAGTGAGGGAGTGCTTGGGTATCCTCTAGATGTTGCTGAAGGCGATTTAGGGCCATACGCTCCATAACTTTGCCAACGTGAGAGGTCAGTGTTATTGGACGGAGATTAGGGAGATCTAGAGGTTTACCGGGCTTCGGGATGAAGATCATGTGGCCCTTCTTCCATAAGTTGCAGAGTGGTATTTGTCCTGTCCAAACGAGGTTGATGGCATGTAAGAGATGGTGTTGGTCAGCATCTGACATATTCCGAAGTAGGGCGGTAGTTACAGAGTCGGGACCAGGAGATTTGCTGCCTCTACACATACGGAGGGCGATGCGAAGCTCAGCCAAGGTGAATTCCTCATCAAGTTCGGGGTTCGGAGAGCCATTATACTCAGAATACCGAGGTTGACACAAAGAAGGGATATAAAGTTTCTTCATGGTGTCCAGTAGAGTGGCTGGGTCTTTGTGTTGAGCGGTGAGGCGATTGATCTTCTGGGTGGTCATAATCTTTGTGGAGTCGGGATTTATTAAAGCTTTGAGTATACGCCACGTCTTGCTAGTGCTCAGGGTGTTCTGAAGCTCATCACACATGGTATTCCAGTGTTCCCTGCGGAGGTCGTTGGAGTATTCGTGAATGTGCTCGTTGAGTCGATTGATTCGGGCGCGGAGTCTACGGTTTGTTTTGCAGCGAGTCCACCGCTTCACGAGAGAAGCGCGGGCTTCCCAACAGTGTGACAGGTGTGCATCTATGTGAGGAGTGACCTCGTTCGTGGCAAGAACCTTGGTATGCTTATCAAGAGCATGCATAAGTTGCTGGGTCCAGGTAGGTACGTCTGTGAAAGGGGGGTCACAGCGCTGTTGTCGATATTTGTGCCAATCGGTGATGCGAACAGATTTCCACTTGATTCGTTTTGGAGATGCGGAGACCGTGAGGCGTAAGATGGCATGGTCACTGCTCATATATTCTTGAGTGTGTTCCCATCGTAGAAGGAGAGCCCGAGTAGCGAAAGTGAGGTCGGGGTTGGTATTGCGTTCCACGGAGTTGCCCATACGTGTGTATTCTTGTACGTCGTTATGTAGTGTGTACCCAGCTTCTTGCGCAGCACAATGCACCCGACGGCCTTTCCTGCATTCCCTGATATAGCCCCAGGTAGAATGTGGGGCGTTGAAGTCGCCGGCCAGGATATGCTGAAGACGGGTTTTGGTTCGACAAGGATGGAACAGTTCTTCAAGCTCCGGTAGAGTATTGCGCGGGGGACTGTAAACGTTGGTAACGAGCAGAGGGCCAAGCCACCGCATCGGTTCCGTCATTCTCGGCGAGTTTAACCCAGATAAGTTTCTTCTACACCAACCCAAGGTTGTTGTGTGCTCCAGGAACATCTCCGGAATGTCCTGAACAATTTTGGTGAGCTTTCGACCATCTGATGGACTGTTATGCCCGCACTCAACTGAGGCGCGTCCGCTAAGCCTACTACAGCTCGCCTCCAGCGGCGCGCCGTTCGACCGGCTACTGGCCAGCCCCTCGCTTCCTCCGACATGGCTCCCAAATACGTTCAAGACAAAGACGGCTGGAACCACCCTGTCCGACACTCTGCGAGCCCCGCTCCTCAGTTGCAAGCCACTCTTGTCTTACGCCCTGGTGACTATCTCAACCTCTCCAAGTACGACCCATGCACCCTCCATGCAGTGCTCCGCAACAAGGCGTCCCTTACTCCCGCCGAAGCTGCCAAGTTCATGGTTCGTGTCGGAGGTGACCGCGTCAGGAGACGATGTCAGAACAAGATCGAGAGTGTTAGCTGAATGTGCAGTACACCTGGTGGGTTGAGTGACCATTTGAGTGAAGTGGAACTCAGAACAAAAATCAACAAATAGCTGTGGTTCGGAAGCTCTAATGTCGGAAACAGGGTCATCAACCGTCCAAGTTATGCTGGGATAGTTGAAGTCGCCTAAGAGAAAAATCGGTGACTTAGGGAAGCGGACGGAAATGAGGTTTACAACATCATGAAGGTTGTTAACAAAGGAATGGTCACTGGATGGGGCTCTATAGCACGCTCCGATTACGATTTTACGATCCTTGAGCGCCAATGTTACCCATGTGATTTCAATATTGCTGAGTACCTGAACCGATGATGATGCTATACTTGAGTCGACTGCTATTAGAACACCGCCTCCCGATCTAACGTCTCGGTCATAGCGGTAAAACTTATATTTCTTCTTACATTCAAGAATTTCGCTGTCCCTTATTTTATTAGATAGCCATGTTTCCGTTAATACAATAACATCTGCTGAGCACGAATCAATTACTGCGCTTAGGGATTCCCGATTTTTTAACACACTACGAATGTTTGTGAACACAACCGATAGTTCGACGTCTGCACCACTACCCCCCTGCCTGGCCTATGTTGAAGATTGAGACGTGTTGGAAGGATGAAAAGATGGTTCTTCACCACCAGTTCCGGACTCAATTTCACAGACACCGTCAGATGCTGGCAGGTACATATAAGATTTCTTTTTGATTATTAGTTTCTTATAACGCACAGAAAATTGTTCACCGCTAACTTTCACGAACTCGATAAGTTTCTTGCGTGCAGTGCGAGTAGAAATGCAGAAGTCTTCGCTTACAGTGATACCTGCTGTTTTCAGTTGAGATTTCGAGACAAAAATTTCGCTTTTTACTTTAGAACTGTTAAACTTTGCTATTATTGAACGGCATTTATTTGGAAAAAACTTTCCTAGCCTGTGGGCACGAGATATGGCTTCGTCTGACAGTTCGATTTTGAGCGCAGAGGAAATTATGTCGCGAACTTTCTTTTCAGAAGCAGCCCACGTTTCCTTCTGCTCGTCAGCGAACCCATAAAATATCAAGTTATCGCGCCTTGATCTATCTTCAAATTCATCCAAACGGTAATGAATGCCGGCGGTTTCTTTATCTACAACTTCAGTTACCGCACGTGCGATTTCAATCTCGGCACAGTTTTCAGAAGCTGCCAGTTTTTCTTCAACAGCTGACAACCTGTCATTTATATCGGCCATCTGCTTCTGTAGATTTACCTGAATTTCTTTCACTGCATTAAGTTCTGAGAGTACCTCCTCGTGATTTTGGTCTATTTTAACATTAATAGATTTCATCAAAGAAAGAAGCTCATTTGAGCCCTTATCCTCCTTCTGAGGCCCGGGGTTCATTTCCACATCCCCCCCCCCCCAACAAACAAAAGCCTCGTGACATGCACACAGTCACTAACAATGCTAAACACTGTGGTGGGGCAGGGAAAGAGCAGCAAGCAAGTATTGCTGGATCGCTTACAATGCAGGGCAGGGCTGGGACTGACCTGCATCGAGAGGCAAAACAAGTTTTGGCAGGTCCGCATGGCTGCTGCTCTCTCCTGCCCACTGACGAAGAACGATGAAGGTCCGCTTTTTATAGGCGACATATCTGGTGATGTCAAAGACGATGCCGATGTTGGAACCACTCGGGACGAGGCAAAGTTCCAAGGGCTTTCGGTCGATGTGGCTGGGCACCGTTGTTCCGGCTGCACCGCTGGACTGCGCACGCTCGAACGGCACCAAGGGTCTGATGACGCGACATGCAGTGGCGGTGGTTCACCGGCGACGCACATCGATACACCTGCATCGAGAGGCAAAACAACTTTTGGCAGGTCCGCATGGCTGCTGCTCTCTCCTGCCCATTGTGCGCCTCCGCAACGGTAACACTTCTTATAGTTCATGCGAACTAAAGCAGTAGCCAGATAACAATTTCTCGAATTCTAAATACTTCAGTACATTCAATGAAAAGGAAAGCGTGTTTGTTTAATAAGTTCGTGCTTGACTCAGTCAAATAAAAGCTCCCACACACACGACATAAAAAAGACAACTTGGCCATCCACTTAAGATGGCCTAGAGTCTTCAGCAAGACAGAATCATCATCATCAGCAGCATCAGCCTCATTTTTTTCGTTTTTGGTCTCGGAGGTTACAACAACCCACACCCCGCATTCAAATAACGGTCCTTACTAAACGCAACTCGACAATAGGTTGTGTTACGAATCGGCCAGCGCCGCCGTACTGTCCCGCATCACTCCTCGACTGTGCGGCGAAGCCCCTGCGTGCTCCTTCGAAAACAGGTGCAACCATGTCGGTTGCAAGTTGCGACAAGCCGCGTCAGACGCTTCGCTCTCAGCGCATCAAAACTTCGGCGGCTGGCGGCGTGGCTCGTCTCCACGCCCTTCAAGGACACAGAGGCCCCGTCGATCGCAACGGAGTCCTCCTCTCTCCCCTCTCTCGGACTCAACGTGCCCGAGGCTATGAACGGCTTACGAACTCTGGAAAGAGTGTTGTGCATGTTCCCACTTGTTGCGTTTGACCGTTATCGCTTTTGGGTATAAATAGAGCTGCCCAAGCGTTGTAACTCATTCCTGTTTGAGCAGCGAATCGATGTTGTCGCTCTGCTCGAGTCCTGTATTGTAACCTCGCCCGTCGGGGCATTGTTCTTTGGCTTCGGCTCACCTCTCGCTATGAAGTAAACAGTTACGTTAGCCTACGGCTTCTGGACTTCTTCACGGCTGCAACAGCGGCTGGCCGCTCGCATCATAGGCCTCCTGCGCTGCCCAGGGGGCGCTACGCAAGCGGCTTCCGGGCAGTACTTCCGGGTAGTACAAAGCTGCGTGGGTCCCATAGGATCCCGTGTTGACAGAAGCAAAATGAGCTCGACTCTCTCGATTATTTTGCGACGTGGTCACCAGCTCATCCCCGACGCGTCCGATCTATTTCAGCGATCAACTTGACATTAGGGGAAAAAGCTTTGCAGCGCTAAACACGTTTACAGCGCCGACGAAAATACCGGGACCGTGACGGCGTCTGCTACTCGCAGGTTCACCGATGGATGGTCGTACGAAGGGAAATTTTAAGTGAAATTTCTAGTTTAAACGAATACTCTAGGTGACAAAGACTTCTGAAAAACAGCCGATCAAAAAAGAAGAGTGACGCAATCGGCTATGATCGCGCTTTAAAAAGCCAGCGAGTCCGGCGGACCGCAGGCTCGCCTGCTGCGGTGCGCCGCTCTTTTGCGTACCTGCACACTATGCGTGCACTTTCATTAAGGAGTGCTCGTTTTCGTCGCCGTTACGAATACATGGTGCAGCGTTAGCTTGCCGTTTTGTTGCGTGTCTTCGTGACAAAATGCCGAGACCGTCAGAAGCGTGAAATCTGTTTTGCGATTCTGAAATTAGTGGCCGTAAAACAAAGTGGTCGGGCGAACTAAGAGCTAGCCGCTCGCTCTCCTTGTTTGCTCTCATTTTACCTAATTATTCTCTTGCAGCAGACATTCCCAGTTCGCACTTAATAGCTTAGAATGAGGGTCAGCAACGGCCGAGTTATGCAGCCGACACGGCGGAGGGCTGGACTACAAATCGTGGGGGGGGAGGAGGGGGGCTTTGAATGCAAAGAGAAACAATTAAGCGAATTTGTAATAATATTTGACAATAATCTAAAGGGGGGGGGGGGGCAATTCAACTGGAGGACGCCAATTCTTTGTTCTTGTCTCGCTGTCTAACTCCATTTGAAGTCAAAACTGTCGTGTCGGCGTTCAGATTCGACGACCCCTCCACTAGAAAACCAACACAGTCAGTGATGATCGTATATAAATATTCGGGACACCGCACCGTGTATGCGGCTGTGTTATGTTATGCTGTGTTATGTGATGTTATAGAAGTACACATCTCTGCAGGCAGCGGGCATGTGATTTGGTGCGTGTTTTGCGTCCTTTAATAGCGCTTAATTTGTTTATTTAATTGGCGCTATTGCCCCACGTACCTACTCGCTAGTATGCATGTACCCTGCCGTTCGTAAATAATGCGGCGTAAAACGTTACGCAAGAATCATTTAGTTTGCGAAAATACGAAACAAAATTTCCACTCTTTTCAAAGGCGCTGCCAGGCCAGCGGTGTCAGCTGAGTCGGCTGCGGAATTCTTGCGTTCGCTTGCATGCTCCCGATGAAGCAACCTTTTGCAGTTACCTCAGGATGTAAGATGAGCAGCGTTCCGTGTTTATGCTACTCGTGAAATTTCCTTTGTCGACCGCACGCAAGAAGAAAAAAAACTGTAACTGTCGTCAAACAGTTAAACCACCCGACCAGGCGATACTGTCCCACGCCGCGACCACCGCGACAGCTCGCTCAAAAGAAAGCCGACAAATCAGCTTCTTTTAGCGGATATCATTTTGTTAAGCCTCTGCAGCTACTTTAAGGGTTATTTCATACAGTATGCAGTCATTTAAACACGCCACAAAGAGCCACAACCAACTTTAACTCGGCTTGTAATTGAAAACACATGGAGGGCGGCGAGGGTCGTCTGCTTTTGTACTACCCAGAGGCGTCGGTCGCTAGGGGCGCTGCATGTCGCCAAAACTCCAGCGCAGGAGGCCTATACACGCTACCACTCGTATGTCGGAGGCCACGGAGATCGGATCGGGTGCCCCCGCCCGGTCGCAACAGTTGTCACTTACTGAGAGAACGCCACGACTTATTCTCGCCTGGGAAGTCGTATACCACGAGATATTAACCCCGACATTACCTTTCTGCTTCATTTCTTTATATCGAATGTCAGGGCAGCAAAGACATCCTGCATACAAATGACCATTTTATCGGCATCTCGATCCTCCGCCTGAATTGGTCAACCAGAATTATTGACTGCTGATCCCCTCGCAATTGTCCCCGCAGCCCTCCCCGGCCACTGTCAACTACGTAGAACAAAGACAATATCCTAGTTTCACTACTACTAAGAAACGTTCCCTGTCCCTTCTCCCTTTTATGAACAAATTCCTCGGCTGACTCGCATCTCCTCCATGTTTTACGAGGCTTGCCCAACCCAACGAGCCGAAAGAGTCTGTTAGCAGGCCATTCCGCAGTATCACGCCCCCCAAAAGACTGTTACGACGTAAGCTTAACTAAAAGTAAGGCTAACTTTACATAGCCTAAACCTAACCCAAAGCTAACCTTAACATGATTTAATGTATTCTTACCTAAACTAACTAGAGCTTTTCGTTTCGAGTTTATTTCCCTCGAAACAGCGTGGTGCGGCCGAACGACCACCTGCAAAAGTGCTATCCCCGACAAGCCGATACCTACGCCCACAAGCACCAGATGGAGAAACTGAGATTTCACCAGACCACTTGATACCGATTGTGAATAAGAAAGCGGTCACAACGTATGAAAAGCTGAAAAGATTGAAACGCTCAGTGCTCCTAACGTAGAACCTATGCAATATCATGTGTTTTACATTACATTCGTTCAAGCTTTTCTGAGCGCGCCTATATGAATCTTCCACTACTGAGTCAATAGCGCTTTGCGCTCGGGTACATTTCGGCAGTATCACGAGTGCGAAATTCACGTTCCACGTCAGGCACGGTATGAATAACTTCAACTCAACTGCTCCTGTAATTATTCTTGGAATAGCTTATGAATACCGTTCGACACACCTAAATGTCTACGATTCCTGGCGATGAAATTTAAAGCGAAGCTTTAATTTGCATCTCTGGAAGCCTTTTGAGGGGATGCTGTTGCTTTTGTTTCCCATCCTAAACGAATGCACGTGCCCGGCGGCTCCTTTTCGTTCGCCGCTCGGGTAGTGAGAAGGATAATCCTGGGTTTCTGAAAAAGAACCCGGACCATCTCCATTCACGTGAAACCTGGGAAGGGGCGAAGCATGCAGTGCACAAGTGTATTCAAAGATTGTCTCTCTTTCCACACGGCGCGCGCTGATTGGGCGCCGGAGAAGCGCCGGCGGCGGGAGCAATCGCGCGCTTGCTGAGGTGGTGGCGCCCTCTCTTGCGTTGAACCAGATTTAAGGAATTAAATGAGAGACAGGTACATCTGCCCACGGCGATGAAACCGTTGGGGATAGAGGTATACAGCTTTGTTGTAAAAGTCTCGTGTCTTTGAAGCGCCAAGTGTTCTTGCGCGAGGCATTAAAAAACTGGTGTCCCCCAGTGTGTTCTTTCAGTACGTGTTACGTTCTAGCGCGAGGCGTTGGAAAACGAGTGTCCCGGTGTTTTAATACCGTGTCTACAGGAGACGACGACGGGAGACGCTGATAACCCGAGCACCTAAGGTGCTTCGCCCCCTAAAAAAGCACGAGATGGCGCAATGGCTTCTGTGAATATCGTTCCCCCGCCGCCCTTGGGTCCCAAGAGCAGGTGAGCACGCGCCACCTAAATCGCTCAAAAGCGTTCCCGCAGCTTCCAGGAAACCGAGGCCCGAAATAAGTGCCACTCATAACAGGAACAACTTCGCTACAAGCGAAACGTGGCCCAGACTGGGAATGTACGGTGGGCATGCTGTTTCAAATGCGTGGTTCAAGTCAACAATGCGTGGCGGCTACGAAAGATGACGAGCGTCGTAAGAACCACACCCGCAAGCAACAAACGAAGAAAAATGCCACGTGCACTTTCGTCTCGAGTAAGTTTTGCCATGACGCCCGTGTAATGGTTTCAAACGGTGCTACTTGAACTCCACCGTGCAGTTCAGAACACCACGTATAAATGCTGAAAGCTTCGATTTCCGTAGTTTATCACATAAGCGTGGGATCTGCTATTTTTCTAATATTATATAACTCAAAATTTTAAGATTATTGTTCACCACGCCAGTCCCGTTTCCCTTTGAAACTTTATTCAGCGCTTAGTGGAAGCTAGTTACTGGGAAGCGGCTCTTTCCTCCTTGCTGGGGGAGTGCTTCGGAGCTAGCAAAAGAGAAACCATTGGGGTTGCCGTTCGGAAGTGAGGCAGAAGAACGTGTCTGGCGGTCCTTGGAACGTCGTAAAAAGACAAGAATTGCCTCCTTAGGCCGCGAGTGAGGCAATGTGAGGGAGGTGTAGTGCCCCGGATCCTAACTATGGTCCCTGCGAGTCTTTTCGCTTAAGCATCTCACATTGTCGTCGGCAACAAGCTAGCCTGAATGCTATCTGGATATATATAACTGAGAAATCAAAACCTCTGTACAAATACTTAAGCAGCCCGGGTAAGAAAATTGATCCTCGTCATCAACAAGCTAGCCTGAATGATATCTGGATTGCTCGTTACTGAGCACTCAGACCTCTGCATGAATACACTTGTCGCTTTCTTTGTTCTAATGACCATGGCCTGCTGTGGCTGGCGCAATACAGCACACAGTCACGGTGTGGGAGATAGCTGGCTTCGAAGCCGCACGAAGCGAGAGGACACAAGCTGATAACGTCTTCCTGCGAACATTTGTGCATTGCGTAAACACAGCTTCAGTTTCAGTTTTAGTTTCAGTTTATTGTTTCAATTGAAATGGTACAGCGCATAAGTAAGTAACTCTACGAGGTCACATAGTCATATTCACTTTCATCCCACCAAGTGCAACAAAGTTCGTCAACTCGTCCAGCGATATTTCACATTTGTGCCGCAGTGGCTACCTTGTTGCGCTGAATTGTTGGGTTGTAGCTCTATTTAGATGCCTGATCAAGCCCGAAAAGTGACCGTAGTCGTCGGCGTCGGAATCAACACGAAAGGCAGGAAAATGGCCTCCGCTGTAAGGAGAAAATAAATTGAGTTCGTGTGGGCTTCGAATTAGGGTAGGAAAAGCAGAAGCGAAATGTTCTAATGACAGCGCTAACCCGGCACCCTGGCCGAATTGAAAAAGAATTATCCTGATAGGTTGTGATTTGCGGGAAACGAAAAGAAAACGAAGTGCACAGGGGATATTTTTGAGCTCGGAAGGAAGCTCCCCTGCATACAACCCAGTGCAGGGGAATGAATGTAGAGGGGGAGTGAAACGATAAAGTAGAGAGAGATAGAGAAAGGTATAAAGAAAGGATGAAGAGTAAGAGAGAGGGTGCCTGTCCGGCAACATCAGTCAGTCACTTCAGTCCGGGCTACAGCTGCTGGGTGATGCCAGTCGTCTCCAGGGAAGGCAGCAGATGGGCGAAGAGTTCCTGTTCGGTTCCCGCAGGTCTCTTCGGGAACAGAAGGTCCTCCATGCCGGCGCTGGGAAGGCCTCGACCCTGGAGCGCTCGGTGGAGCTCTACTCTCGGCGTTGCGTGCTGTGGGCAGAAGCAGAGGAGGTGCTGCAGAGTCTCCGGTTCCGAACAGTACGCATGTGTAGGGGAGTCCCTGTGACCGTCTCGGTGGAGGCACTCCGCTACATTGCAGCAGTCGAGCCGCATGCGCAGCAGCAGGCAACGGGTGTCCCTGCTCTTGCGTGCCGGCAGCGGGCGCGGCGCCAGGCCGCTCACAACCCGAGTGTCGGGGTGCACCGTCTGCACCATGCGGGCCAGGACGGTGCGGGCCTCGTCGAATGCGGTGGCGTCCTCGAAAAATGGGATGCCCTTCTGGTGGGCTCCCTCACTAGGGCGTCGGCATCCTCGTTGCCCCGGATTCCACTGTGGCCCGACAGCCAGTGGAGCCACAGGTCGCAGCCTCGGGAGGCCGCCGTGTGCAGCTTGGCTGCAAGGGAGCGCTCCGGGTAGCCGCTGCGGTTGGTGTTCTGATTGGCCGCATGCAGGCATAGCAGGGAAGGCCTGGAGTCCGTGAGGGTGACCACCCCATGGTAGCCCTAGGGCCTCCTCTTGAGGAAGACGTCTGCCGCCAGGTGCATCCCAGCCAGCCCCGCCCGAATGGAGGAGGCAGGGAAGGGAAGGGGCCAGCTCTGGCTGACTCCCAGCTCAGAATGCACGCGCGCAGCTGCCGCCTTGCCCGAGCTGTTCTTGACGGAGCCATCTGTGAAGAGATGCAGGTAGCCGCTCAGCTCGTCCTGCAGCAGGACGGACGCCTCGTGGCCGATGGCCTGGGGCGGTGTGGTCCGCTTGTTGCGGACCCCGCGGATGGTAGGGGGGATCCGCAGGGCCGCTCCGGTGTCTGGTGGTGGCTGCGCCAGGCGAGGTCGGTTCGGTACCTCGATGCCCCTCTCGAAGATAGTTAGCAGCGCTGCCATGTGCGAGATGGGCCGGCTACGGAATCTGCAGGAGGGCAGCTCCGTCGTGTGCGATCAGCAGGCGCTCGATGTGCCGCAGCCCAGACTGCAAGGCCCGCATTTTGATGGGCCAGATGTCGGCCTCGGTGTAAGTTCCCGCCACCGGGGACGTAGAAGGAAGGCCAAGGCAGAGACGGATGGTGCGGCGCTGGTCCATCTCCCGCTCCTTCCGAGGCCCCAGGCAGGCAATTAGCCTGATACCTGCACCGTGAATGTGGGGAAGCTGCAGTTTCACGTGCGGCCAGTTTGGTTGTAGGAGTAATGCGCGTCAAAAGGCAAAGAAAAAGAAAAAAAGAGCTTCAAACATGATGTAGTCATAACAAGCTTCAATAATTTCTATGCTTTGTTACGATTCAGCGCGCTACCCTTTTCGCTCGAACTGCGAGCTTCGTGCAGTCCCCCTGTGTTTTTTTGGCAGCGCCTACCCTCCTCATGTTCGCCGGCCGGACGGCGCCACGCTGTTGGTAACTCAAAGTCGGCTGCCGCCAACGGATCTTCGTGTAGAGACCTGTCCCGGAGAAGCGGACGCCGCAGCTGAGATGTCCTCTCTCTCTCTTTCAGACTCAACGAGCGCCGCAACTGTCGGCTCTTCACGAACTCGTAAATAGTGTTGTGTGCCTCTGTGTTATTTTCGGGCCATGTGCACACAAGCACTGCGAAGCCGCGCAGCCGTTGCGCCTATTGTGTATAAAATCCGCCCTCTCGGTGGATAACTCGCATTTGTTTTGCAGCAGCGAATCCATGCTGCCGCCCTGTCGAGTCACGCTGTAACCCTGCCCGTAAGGGTATTGCTTCTGTATTGCTTCTGCTCACCTCTCGCCACGCAGTAAACCGGTCAAGTTTGCCTTTGGCTTTGTGCCGTCATCACCAAGCAGCAACTTTCGCTGGCCGCTCCCCACCACGCTACCCCACATGACGGAGGCTATGGAGCCCCGTTCGGGGACGTCTTCCCTAATGTAACAGCTTCCGCCTTCAGATCACCTAAGCAGACTTAAGTGCCCGAGGAATTTGTTTCGTTAAAGGCTCTTAAGGACGTTATTATGATGCTTACCTGCAGCAATATGAACTTTGGTATGGAAATTCTATTCGTCTGGAAACATTTCGGCATTTTTTTCCAAATGGCATCCTACCTGCCCGTGTTGTTTTGGTGCCCGATCATACGGTATCCTGCTAAATATCACGGCGGATTCAGAACTGGGTTTTGCCTTAGGTGGCCGTGTATTTATGGGTGTCCAAATTTGACGTAAAGTACTGTGGCACGATTTAGGCGATATCTCTTGCTCAGTAAGCAATCCAACACTATCGTGGATAGACCTGAGTATGTTCACTTATATTGAATTCATTTGGTCTTTTCTGCCAATGACAAGTGAGAGTGAGATAGAAAGGGAGAGAGAGTAAACAAGTAAACATATTTATTGTATTCTAGAAGAGAGCTTTTAGAGTCGCCTCCTCATTCCAGGAGTCCATTGGTGCGGGCCGCTTCTACTGTGCTCCCCACCAACTTGCGCAGGACCCCACGGAAAGAGGCGGCCAAGGCACTCTCCCAAAGCTCATAAGCTCATAAGCGTGGAAGGTATTGGGCGGGTCAGGTGGACGGTGTGTACAGCCGCCGACCATATGAAGAAGTGTCCCGGATACCCCACATAAGTAGAACATACGGGGTTGCAAGGTGGGGGCTTTACAATGGTATCTCTTCGCGTGTGGCTAAGTGTTAGCTTGTAGGACGCGACGTATTTCATGCGGCCTTCCAAAATTAAACTTATATTTGAGCAGGTCTGGTTGGCACCAACAGAAGTTTGCCTGTTTCGTGACCAACTTGAAGCTCTGGAACACTATTTTTTGAGCGTCGCCGCTTCTTACAGCAAAGGGCAATTTACTTAACTGCCCCATTCGAACGTCCTGGCCTTCAATTAAGAACTCCCGTACTTCTTTCATTCGGTTCTAGCAGTATAGGCAAATCAAGGAAAGAGATTTACAGCCTCCCCGTGAATTCATCGATACCACCGGAAGATTATTGAGTTTATCCGTTCTATCATTTGTCTTTCTCTATCCCTACGGAGTGTTTATGTTTTTTGTGCCTATCATTGTTTTACAATCCAACAGCACGCACTTTTAGCTAATTAAACTATGCTCAGGCCGTGGTCAATCATCCTGAGCATAACTATTCTAAAGGAGGTGGAGGAATAGCAGCAGTAGCAGCAGCAGCAGCAGAAGAAGAAGAAGAAGAAGAAGAGGAAGAAGAAGAAGAAGAAGAAGCAAAAGAAGGAGAAGAAGAAGAAATCGAGGCCGTTACAGAAGCAGAGGAATCGCGGGCGGATTCGGGGGCACCAAATAGCATGGAATACCTCGATGAGCCGTGGGACTTGGACGGCACCGCACGCACCGTGTCGTCGCTACCAGCAGACTGGGCGTGCAACGTGGTCGCCACAGCGTTCTTCGTAACACTCTCCACCGCTGTCATAACGGGGTTGCTGCTTGTGTTCGTTCTCAAGATGCCGCCGTCTCCATTTGACGACCTCGCGTCCCTGTCGGCGGTCGTGCTGCTCCGAGAATCAGAGGACCAACACGACAGCTGGAAGGCAACTTCGACGAGTAGCTCCGTGACCGACCGGAAGACGCGCCACTACTACCCCTGGATAGACGGCTCCGGGGAGACTGCCTGGAATGAGGACGACCGTGCGCTTTCAGTCGACATAGACATGGGTGTGATGGAGCTCATCCGCATTTAGGGGGATATTGGGCGGCCAAGGGAAGACATGGCTGATGTAGTGGAAGGCACGGACTGCTTATTGCATGAGCCACTGACTGGGTCACGAGAAACGATTTCACTTGCCAGTATTTCGGGTCGGGAAGATGTATTTGGAAGAAGAATCTTGTATTTGTAACAGCCTGCTCCAGCTTGAACTGTCTTTAATACAAAAATACCTCTGATGACTGCCTGTTCTGGTCGATGAAACTCAGGATGGATGTTTCCTAAGATATCATTTGTGTCTCTAAACTTGAAGGCTTAGTGTCATGTTCCAAGAAAACGCGTGTCCTAGGGTGCCCTTCACATATTCATTACATTTTAGCGCTCCATCATGAAAAAAAAAACATTTTAACAAAATTCCCTCTTAAGTGAAGTATATGGATTGGGATCGTTTAAATTATTCCACACATATTGTTTCAGTTTTACTGAACTCTGTGTGCCTGTAATGCTCCAAGCAGACGGGCTGGTAAAGGGGACGAATGGAACATTTGTTCTCTGCTTTTTGAATGCGCACATGTACACCCTTTGCCACAATTTTTGAGGCCCCTCCTAAACCTTCTGACCACAAAGAATTCAAAGTATAACCTTTACCTTTCAATGTGGCAAAATTGTTTTATGACAGCGAGAAAGGTGTTTTATCTAGCTTTTCGGCATAAAACATTTCAGCCTCGCTCGGGATGTCAGCTTGTACACTGAATTTTTGTGGTCTGCGCACTTTCGGCTTGGCCTAGCAAATTTTGACGAAGGCTTACCTACCTCGAACGACACCCCCGGGGAACAAGGTTCTTGTTCTACTGTCCTGTAAAGCATGCTTCGCCGTTCACAAGAGTGTGAAAGGCAAAGCGTGGTGTCGAAACTAAATGAGCGAATGCGATAGAGGGTGCTCAGAATGTCTAAAAAGGGAAGAGGGAAAAATTATTGCCTTAAAAACAATAAATGGCCGATTAGAGCCAAAAGACCCCGGGTCATCTCCTCTAACGTTAAACCTGGTGAGGGGTGCAGCATGCAGTGCATAAGTGCTCTTGGCGCCTTGGCGTTTTTGCCAATGGAGATGAAATCGTTGGGGGGTAGAGGTATACAGCTTTGCTGTAAAAGTCTGTTGTATTTGAAGCACGAAGCGCTCCAGCGCGAGGCGCAAATGACTGTCCCGGTGTTTTTTTAGTACGCATTACGTTCTAGCGCGAGGCGTAAACGAGTTTCTAGGTGTTTTACCGCCATGACTACACAATACAACAATTACGACGACGACGATTACGACGACGACGACAGGAGACGCCAACAGCCCCAGCCCCTAAGGGGCTTCGTCCCTACAAGCAATACTCCGGCACGGGTGCAGGACCAATTTGAAGGGTGGTGAGCGCCTCTGAGTTAACCAAGTTTGATTTCGCCTGTGGCGCCCCGAGTTGTGGGCTCAGAAGAGTGGTCTGGGGCTTTTAAATGAACACTCAGCGACGGTCAATCAGATTTGAATGTTTCCGCATTGACAACTCACATGAAGTGCTTCGGCACCATCTGTTTTTTTGTTATCACACTGACACTCGAGAACTGCTCAATGCTTTTACGGGGTTGTTAATTTGAAAGTGCGCACAACTGTACAAAGAGAGAGATACAGAGTAAACATGTTTATTAGAAAAAGCAATGGAGTCGAGTTCCCAGTCCAAGAGTCCTTCAGATCTTTCAGCCTCAACAGCCCTCGAAAACAACAGGCGCTGATCATTAATCTCGGAGCTGGTCAGAGCTCTGTCCCAGAGCTCGTAAGAAAGCGAGGGATTGCGCGAATGTAGAGGTGCGTGGGCTCAGCCCCCCCCCCCCCCCTCCCACCCCCACCCCCCCCCGTATGAAAGAGCGTCACTCCCGGGGCTTCGCAGCAGCAGCGTAGCGGGTAATTATACGGTGGGGAGAAATTTGCCAAACACGGATATATCGAACTCCAAGGGGATCGCGAAATAGTTCGAAATACAGTAGAACACGGATATATCGAACACGGGTATATCGAATTATTGTCTATATCGAACTCATAAATTATCCCCTTGAAAATTCTGTGTAAAAGTATACGAATTCGTACGTTTATATCGAACCGTATTTTTCCCGACATTGGGTATATCGAATACCGCGCGAGCTTGAAGGTGCTCTTCGGCGGTCGCTGCACCCCCGACTGAGGTTGAGGAGGATATGGAGGAAAGCGCGGCCATGGCGAAGACTGGCTCGCGGAACTAATCTCCCCTACCGGAACGAATTTGCGCTTGCCCAGTCGGGCCCCGCTACCGGCCGCCGTAGCGTTAGCGGACGGAGTCCGGTATGCTAAATCTCTCTAGGCCCACAAGCCCGAACGCTCGGAAAATGTGACAGTGTGAGGTAGGGATGCCCCGACTGCTCACGTTCATTTTTTTTTTTTTTTTTTGCGGCTGCGTACGTTCTCCGGCTTGCCGAAAAAGAGTTTTTTTTTCTCTCTCTGGGTCTGTCTTCCCCCGATGTCGCCTCGGGAAAGGGAAGAGGGAACGAAGGCGCTGGCGGCCTCCCCCTTCTTTTGCATTTTGCTGCTGTTGCTACTGTTTGGAGAGTTGTCCCGCACCTTTCGGAGATCACTGTCTCTCTCGGAGATGACCATCGCGAGCGCTTTGTTGGAGTCCGTTCAGAGAGCCTTGGAATTGGTACCTTCAAAGTTCTTGTGGTACGTGCGCGCTGTTCTTCTTTTGCGTGCGTGTTGTGTATGGTGTGCGAAGGCGCAGCGTACTGCTGGATTTTTCTAGTTGTGCAGCCTCGAGAAGATCGAGACCAGAGTCTTTAATTTGATTTCCAGGACGAAGAAGCAGGCCAATATCAGCGATTTTTTTTTACGGAAATAAAGCGTCCTGTTGCGTCGCGGGTGCGGAATTAGTTGCCATTCTTAAATGCGACGATCGGTAAGGGATCGTCCGCCATAGGTGAGGTCCCAGAGCCCATATTTTTTATACCGAATTTTTCATATATAGAACTATTTCGCGATCCCCTTGGAGTTCGATATATCCGTGTTCGACTGTATATCGATATATCAATAACTCGATATATAAAATACACCTGTCTGGAAATTATCTGTTAACTCAGCACATCACTGACAGCGTTCCGAGATCGTGACAAACGGTAGGTTACCGAGTTGTTCCTCACAGCACGGAAAATTTGAGCCACAGTGCGACGACTACCGCGCTTTAACATGAAAAAAGTCTGAGATTCACTCGTTTCTTCTTCTGCGTCATAAAGTTCGCCACACTATTTTCAAGCTTACGAACACCGTTCAAATGGGAAAATCCGGTGTTGTACCCCGTGCCACAAGAGTGGCACACCTGAACACTGACGCAAGCTCGGCTGCAGTACGTTGTTGGGGAAGTTGTCAGGGCTGCTGGTAGGGTCCGCTTCTTCGGCATCGGTGATGTCCGCCGCAGCCTGCAAATCACCGTCACCCCTTAAAAACTCGTGTGCAGGTCTGCCATTCGGAACGGCGTATGGGAATGCTGACAGCTCTCTAAATTCGCTCTCAATGCACTCAACGCCGTCGCCTTCGGCATCCGAATGCCTCTCGACTAAAGCCGCGCGCAACAAAGCCGCTTTGCACATGACACGCTCCGAATCGGTTGGGCCGCGGCCGTGCTAGCCGTGCCAGCCATGCCAGCCGTGCTGCCTTCGCCTTACGTCAGGTTTGATGCGCAGAATGACGCTCAAAAATGCTGGGAGAAATTTCGAATACCAGTGCAGCCGACATCTTTCCATCAGCCTGTACCGATCGAATAACGCCCGCTTTCGTCGCTAAAACCAAATTCTTCCGTTTTATTGTGACCATGGATCCGAAACACGTGCCGTGTGCAAAACAAACACGCGCTACGCTGCATCGGTCTCCCTGCGGAATACGTGTGTGTGAATACGTGAATCTGTGAATACGTGTGTGCGTGTGTATGTGAACACATACTGCATGTTATGACGTTCTACGCACCTGTTCTTTCGAATATCACCAGAAGCAAAGCAAAGCTTGGCTTTTTTATATACCAAATGTCGCTAATTTCTCCTAATGCACCGCATATGGCTTGAGGTGGAAAATTTCGGCACGCATGCTCGTATGCTCGGTGCGCATTAGTACATGCGTTCACACGTTTTTAACGCCGCTATCTGTCTTCTATCGCTTGTCTCTGCTATCTTGCAGCTGCAATGGAAGGCGCCAATGCAGCCGGAGGATATCACCACGACACTAATAATATTTGCAATTGCTGTCGAGTTTTTGCCATCGACATTTTGTCATTGCGAAAGCGCTGCCAAAAACAGAATACAGCGTTTAAAAGTGACTCTTACAATTATTCAGCCCAATAACACAAACGTCACTACACAGACACGTTAGAAAATGTTACAAAAATGCAAATATCACGTCATAATTTTCAACTCCACACAAAAACAGCAGCGTGAATGAAGAAGGAGACACTGGTTAATGACAATATAGTTCAAATTAGGCAGAATAGGTAGGTTTGGTCAGCACACGTCACGCATATCAACGGCAACAGGTGGACCATCCATTAAAGAGAATGGCTACCAAGGGACTGCAAATGAAATAGGGGCAGGCCAAGAACTCAGTGGAGTGGTGAACAACAAAAATTGTGGGGCAAACAATGAACCCAACTAGCTTACAATGGACGTAGCTGTAAATCTTTGGAGAGGCCTTCCTCTTGCAGTAGACAAAAACGAGCTCACGATGAATAATGATGATGATGACGACGAGTTTATCCCGCTCGATATACTCTCCACTCTGCAGTGTTGGAAACTGCCACAAAGCAATATTTAAACAAAACGACCGACGACGAAATCAGACGCGTCAAAAAAGCTCCGTGTTATAACACTGCGGCGTCGAACACTGTACGGGTTAGCATAGAGAAGCGACTTGCGGGCAACGCCAAACGATATGCCATAGCCGCAAAGCGACGCAGAGCGAGCATTCGCCACCCCAGTTCGACATCGTGGCTCTGGCTGACTTAAGTTAAGCATTGTGAATGCGTTGTAGCCTTCCACTAAAAAACGTCGACAACCGGCACACACAGTTCGACGTACAAAGAACCACGTCGGCACTGCGCTACCCACAATTATTAACTATCCACTCAAAGGTAATCGGCTAATTGAGATGACAGCTAGTGGTCATGAGAAGCTCGCAGACCATTCGCAGATTCTATTTAGGCTGCGACGCTGAGAGCAAAGCAAAATTCTCAGATACCTACTTAGTGGACTTGGTCAGTGACGATCAAGGCTTCGCCCATTGCCATTTCCTCCCTTCCACCACACCACGCCCACTGCGCGTTTGATTGGTCATTATTGCTTTGGCACAACACGTAACAATTGCTTAGGAGTTTACGGGAGTTTTTTGCTCCAGTTCTCTCTATAAAAAACGACTTGCAACTCAAATCCGGGTGTTAAACTATCACCCAAGTTTGTGAAAAGATAGGAATGTTTATAAATATTAGTCAAGTAGACACAAAGCTTTGACAACCGCTCAGCTGGACACTCTATAAGGAATTAAAAAAAAAAAAACGTGCCAGCTCTCACATTCTTCCCGCGGACTTTGTGAAGTAGTTAACTGGCTTCCTGAATCTGGCGTAAAACTGGCGACCCCTTAAACTAAAAGGTCTCCGATCGACAACACGAACAACCTATCGGTCAGTGAAAGACCGGATGACTGCGTAGTGCAGGGGATGGATGAGGTAAAAGCCATTTGCCCTACGCGCGCACTCCCAGAGTTTCGCCGTTTAGAGCTTATTTACACGAGGGTTACTACGTCGGTGGTCACCGGGACGAACTAATTAGTTGCCAAACTCGCAAGTGCTCTCTTCATTTCCGACCGGAGCTGGTGCTGAAAACGAATTCATTCAGGTCAGCTTCAAGAGTCCACACTAGACCCTTAATTAGGGACCTACTGCTGTTTCGATGCCAACTGGACGAGCATTCATCCGCTCGGGTTCATCTGGCAGCCAGGGCGGGTAGAAGTAGGACTGAGAAAATAAAAAGCAAAAGATACAGACGTGGACGCTAGATGCGAGACAAACGATGCTACTCATCGAAATTTCCTCGCGTGCGTATAGCGGGCCGGGTCGGAAACCACTCGTCAGCTCGCGAGGCACGCGCTGCTTCTCATTCCTCTCGTCCGCTGGAGCGCTAAGCGAATGTTCCCCGTTCCGGAAGTAGCACTGAGCCGTGATGACATTAGTCGGAGCCCCGGCGACGCTGTCGAAGCAGACCTTTGCATTGGAATTGACGCAAATGGAGGCCTATTTTTATTCGAAATCATACGCGAACGCTAACTTCTTTTGCGCGTCTTTTAGTGGCCCATAATTTTGATTGTGATGCATTCTTCGGCGGACCTTAGAAGTTTTCTTGGCATCTCTTTTCGTAGCTGATTTTAGCTCACGGGGAAAGCACCGTTCACCGCATAATTCCAGTCTAACAGCGCGCATAAATAAGTGTATATAAACGAGGAACTTTCGCTACCGCCGGCACTTGCCCCACGGCTGGTACATGTCGAGCTTGCTTAATGCAAAGGAAACGTTCGGCACACTTCAGGTGAAGCGAAAGTACATAACTGGCAGTGACCATGCTTTTCTCGCTGAAAATATGCATTGTGTTGGTTTTTAGGAGAATAAATTCAAACCGCCGCACAATGGTTAAACAACAATGTCGAAAACAGGCGAACTTTTTCGGTTAACAATCTTTACAATCTTCGACCAGGTATTTATCTCATTTATTAGATTGCGGTGTTCAAGAACAACAACGCAGCTTTCTTAGTACGAACCAGGTCATTTTTTTTACATAATTAAACAATATAACACACTGTGTAGGCTTAAACAAAATATAAAACGACATTTCTTGCCTAAATAGTATTGAAGGGTGCACTGTTCTTGCTGGAACTAATTTGTGCTGTGTGCTCAATTTTTTCTTGCTGTTTCGCGCTTTCTGTTTTCTATCCAGGCTTTCTACAGTGCTTGTATAAAGTTGTTCCTACCGGCATCATTGTTTTGTTATTGTTGAAAGTATTAGAAACGAAGAAGAAGGGGCCACTAGTCACCTGCCTCCTAGTATCGCCATCATTGTAATACATATAGCAGTTCCATCCGCCATAAACGAATCAATCACGTCCCGCGATCCCGATCCCTCCCCTCCCCCCCTACCCTGGTTTCTTCAACAGTTATCATCATTGCTGTGCAATGTAGACGAGTTGGCCGCTGCCAGACAGAGTACATTTACCTTTTTAACAGCGAAGCTTTTTAGCAATTCATTGATTCCGGCGTTTCACAAAACCCAGTTAACGAAACAAAGTCTAGAAATCACCGGCACCGGCAGAATTCGAACGTGTCTGGTAGATCAAAGGAGTGAGATTCGGCCGTCTTACCCACTCGGGTGCGACCGTGAGTCAGTAGCCGAGAGTCCAACGGCTTACTCACTCGGCTGTGACTGTGGGGAGAGGGATCACGCCACCAGCTCGGCACAGAACACATGATAGGTTACACGTTGCACCTGCGGGCGTCTAGTTTAAGTGCGCGCGTTCCGCTCGTTCGTTCTGCTTTTTAGATGCAGAGCATCTAATTCACTCGCCTTGTCCCTCCGGCGTCGTCGCGTTGTCCGCCCCTCCCACATTCTCCTCGCCGCGCCAGCTGCGCTCTCCGCCGCTCACCCCCTCTCCTCTCCGATAGCGAACACTCTCTCGCGAGGGGCATTGGATTGGATGTGATTGGATTGGCTTGGATTGGATTGGCTTGGCTTGGCTTGGCTTGGCTTGGCTTGGCTTGGCTTGGATTGGATTGAATTTGGATTGGCTTGGATTAAAGTGGATTGTATTGGATTGTGTTGCGTCATAGCCGTGGCACGTTGCGTCATAGCCGCGGCAGACGCTCTGGGGCCGGCGCATGTGTTAGTCCCCTGGGGCCGGCGCATGTGTTAGTCCCCGGCGCATGTTTGTTAGTCCCCTCAACGTATATAAGCGGCGGAGCGCGCGTTCGGAATTCAGTCAAGGGCGTCTTTGCTTGGCTTTCGCTTGACGTGACGCGTTGCTTGACTCGAGTAGATGCGACGCATTTACTCGAGTTCCGCCCGTGGGAAGATGCGGGCGGCTTTTTTTGTCACATTGCAGTTCTATTGTGAACGCCTATTTGTTGTTCCTGAGTTAATGGGCATGATTTTATAAAACCATACATTTGTTCCGTCATTTCCGTGCCGCCTTTTCGTAGCTACTGTGGTGACAGCTGGCATAGCAGACGATCACACATTAACACCGCGCGCTTGTCCGCCCGATGTCTACTCCGGACTAATATGGGGCCGCAGATTATAATTCCTGTCCATGTTTGTTTGACGTGAGGGAGAAAAAAAGGCGCGCTACCCGGGAAAGACAAGCACACGCCCATAGCGCACAGCGAAAGTTGAAAACGGTTGTTGGCTGCAGCCATCGGTGCCACATCAAATCAGGGTGGCCTTGCGGCTTCCCTTTCCACCCTCTCTCCAGACGGCATTTTCAACGGCATCGACCTCCTCGGAACAGGCATTTATTTGTTCCAAGCAGACGGTCGAACGTCCGCCACTTCTACGGCTACTGCACTCGTTTTTCACGGTATGGAGGTCGATCTTTATGATGAAATGACCGACCACGTCAGCATAAGACTGTGAATAAGACTGCTCGGAGCAGGCTTATTCACAGTCTTATTGCGTTCATATTTAGAGTCTTATTCGCTGTCTTATAAGTTTCCAGAAAGCGTCTTATAGCCTAGGGAACATTAGACCCCGAATAAGACTGCCAATAAGATTAGACTGCGAATAAGACTGTCTTATTTGGCTTCGAGCAAGCGGGCCCTGGTTTTAATTGGAATAGTTATTCTTGACAACCCCTTGACTGCATTCTGGCGGAAAGCAACGTTGTTTCTGACAAAAATATCCTTTATGCTGGTAAGCTTTCACATATCGCGCTGCACAGCATCAGCAGTCCAAAGTACCCGGAAAAGCGAAACTTTTGCAAGCAAATCCGTAGTCCCGCTACAATCGTGCAATCAAGCTTTTTTGCGTTATATTAAAACGAAGCTTTCTTGGCCTTGCTGGTACGGTGTAGCAACCAAAACGCACTGCAGAAAAGCCAACTTTACACAATGGAGGGCACAGGTAGAAGATGGTGATGGTGATGACACAAGAAGAAAACGTTTCCTGCGGTCGAAATCAAACCTGCATTCCCCGCGTTGTGAAGCCGACGTCTATCCGAGTGCGCCAATCCGACACGGTCGATGATGAGCAGACAGCCCCGGGCGCTGATACTTTTCGTGAAGGATTCGTTTGCTGTCGTTTGAGTTTAGACTTGACTCACAGGCGGTTTGCACCTTGATCATTTACGCTTTGACGTTGATTGCAGCGGCTGTGACTTTAGTGCTTCCCCATCTGATTTTCGCATGCAAGAAACCTTCGCGTTTCAACCATCGTCGTCGTTAGGCGGAAGGAATTTCATTCTTTTTTTGTCAGCGGATTCCAAACGCGCAAAGGAATCACCGTAACGTCGCAGCCGCAGCAACAGCTCCAGTGAGTGTGTGGTGAGTGGCCACTATTTCTCCTTCATTCGTATCGTCTGGTTTGCTGGTTTCCAGTTGATTGTGTGTTTTACTTTCATAGTGTTGCTGCTCGGCGTAAGAACGATGTCTAGAAGCAGGTTCCAGCTGGGAAAGAAAATGGCGCATCAGCTTCAGCGCAGCATATTGAATGCACGACGGCGAACAGGGGGTGCAGAGACTTTAGATGCAAGCAGGCTAATTCAAGACTTACTTTAAATATTCATACGGCGTTGCGCTGCTGAGCCTAAAGACGCGGGTTCGATTCCCGGTCGCAGCGGCCACTTTTCTGATGGAGGCGAAAACCGAAAACGCCCGTGTGTCGAGATTTCGGCGCCCGTTAAAAATCTAACAGGTGGTCAAAATTAATCCGGAGCCCTCCACTACGGTGCGCCTCATAGCCCAGGTGTAGCTTTGGCGCATTAAGCCCCACAATCAATCAATCAATCAATCAATCAATCAATCAATCAATCAATCAATCAATCAATCAATCAATCAATCAATCAATCAATCAATCAATCAATCAGTCAGTCAGTCAGTCAGTAAGTCAATCAATCAATCAATCAATCAATCAATCAATCAATCAATCAATCGATCGATCGATCGATCGATCGATCGATCAATCGATAGATCAATAGTTTAATTATATTACTTGGTCATTTGTTATTAATGAACATTTTTCTTTTCAAATACTCTGAACGCCCCGGAAGACGTTACAGAGGAGTAATCAATCAATCAATCAATCAATCAATCAATCAATCAATCAATCAATCAATCAATCAATCAATCAATCAATCAATCAATCTTTCGGAAAGCCAAACTTGCTTTTGTTAAAAATGCCCATGGCAACATTGCCTTTAAACGCTTTCAGTATTTCTTCCTTCATACCTGGAAGCATTTCAAAAGCTTTATCGCCAGCTTAGAGCTGTGCTGCGTTATTTACTCGCCGCGGCAGATACCTCTTCCAGTCTCAGCTTTGCTTTTGGATAGTCTTTCTTTAAATTGGTAAGTGAACGCGTTATTTGGGGCAACTGATAGCATCATGATATAGAACTGCATAAATTAAGTGACGTCACTGAAGCCCACAAATAATTCCCATGACGAAAGGAGGAGACAGCCTCCAGGGAGCCTCTGAGTTTTTTTTTTTTTTCTAGGCGTACAGCTGTAATATTTCATGGGTACGCCATGGCGATCTAATTTAAACAGAGAACGCGATCGTTGAGTACGCTCCAAAAACAACACAAATATCGAAGAAACGGGGAAAATTTCGCAGGGGACCCTTTAAAGATTGACGCCACTGCTATTTTAATGCACTGAAAAAAGCGCAATGTGGCGAAGACGTAGAAAATGTGCCCACACACATAAGGTTGCGCACAGGTACGTCAGCTTCCACGGCTGGTCAACCCGAAACGCAATCTCTTTCTCTTTCCTGACTGGAAATTTCAACACAGCTGTCATTTGGGCGGCCCTCTCTCACGCTCACGTCAGCTACGCAACATGCTAGTTACGTAACGGTCAGTGCCCGTCTGAAACCCAAATGGGGAGGGGGGGCGTTGTCCTGCCGGCCTGACTGATGAGCGCGGTAAGAGGGCAGTTTCAAGTTAGCTCAGAAATATGGTCTTCGCGTGGATCTCATCACAAGTGAGAGGGCTTGGGCTCAACGAGGGTGGATATGCCACATTCTAGTAGCAACCCCTCCAGTCGATAAGCACCGGCATGGTTCTGGCGCTGACGTCAATGCAGGTATTCGAGACATGGGTGGGAGGAACATTTACGTAGAAATAACGTTTTGCGTTTGCTGCTTCTTACCTGTTGGCTTAGTACTAAGGCCGCTCGCTGCTACAGCCCTGGAGGTCGCGAACAGCATGCCAGCTGCATGCATAAACCTCAAGATCGCGCAACACCGGATCAGCCGGGGTCAAAGTACTCGCCAGATCACGTCGTTGGAAAATTGCTTCTGAGGATTATTCTGCGGAACTTTTTGTTTTCATGCGTCTCACAAGGAGCTACGGGCCGCGAAAATTCTCTGGGTGTCATGGCTATCAGCTAGGCTATACAGGGCAAAAGGAATGAACGCACTAGACGAGGACGTTAAGTCAAATGAAGATAAGCATTACTTTAAATGGTAAATCCTAACGATGAAATGTCGCCTCAAGTTACAACTGTAAGAAAGATCAACCGATTGTTATCTCACCAATCTTCTTTTTAAAAACTGAGAATGAAACCTGAGAAAATTTGACTAACGCGGGATCAATGTTCCGATATTCTGAACGAAAGCTTGCAAGAAACGGTGGCTTACGCGGAATACAGACCGAAAGAAAATTCTTTATGAGAAGGAAACATTGAGTATTATAGGCTGCGATGAGTTCATTGTCGAGCTACTCTGTAGAAAAAAGAAGAGGTAAACTTTTCAAAAATTAGGGGAGAGATGAGGGGAGAAAAACTGTACAGGTGCCACGCGACTGGTATTGATTGATTGATTGATTGATTGATTGATTGATTGATTGATTGATTGATTGATTGATTGACTGACTGATTGATTGACTGATTGATTGACTGATTGATTGACTGATTGATTGACTGATTGATTTATTGATTCCAGACGAACGTGCTGATCGGCTGATAATCACCTCACCACGTTTATGTCATTCCAGCGATACCGATTTTATACAGGTACTCAGAAGAGCTGGTCTTTTAACCCAGCAAAGGAGGTTACTTGGCATGTAATCTTTTGAAGAAAATGATGCACTACGAGAGCATAAAGGAAGACGGTGGTTACAAAGTGACACGCACAATACAAAGCGTTTCGTATTGTATAGTACAAGCTCCTTGTATTGTACGTTTCATTTTGTAACCCCTGTCTTGCTTAGTGTTTTGGTATCGCTTCGTTTTCTGTCTATGCAAGTCCTTTGCTATTGGGTTAAAAAAGCAATCACGATCTAATAGTAACATTCAATGTCTGCATCCCAAGGGCATTATTCCCAAAATTCTGCAGATGACGCATGTTTTCCTTATAAAAGCTAGTCAAGGAATGATTTGTTCAAAACGTAAGGACGAAATATTGCAACGCGGGAAGTTGCACATTTATTGTTACGCTCAAAAGGGGGCATAAATGTGCACCCTACTCATTCCGTATCTTAAGTCGGCGCTACCATTATTTAGAGCGCTTCATAGTCAATGAATAGGCTTTCACGAGGTACCTATGCCCCAAAGTCCCATGCCCCATTTCTTGCCACCGGAGCACATCCACGAGCAGTCTAGTTTGCTCCACAGTTCCAAAACGCGACGCTCGTGACTGGTTTGTTGGTTGGTTTGTGTCGCATCCACCCGCTTCTTTATTTGAAGATTATACGTGCGTCAGACTTTACAAAGGCTTTGAAAAGCTGCGAGCTGGAATGATTGCTCCGCCCCTCAGCATCAAGATGCAGCCATTACGCCATCGACTACTGTGGTTTCCATTTACCCAACTACTCAGTTTCCAATTGCAACTACCCGGCAACCATATCGGCAGCCACAATCTTTCAGTATGTGGTTCCCACATACTGGCAGGACATGGCTGCCGATATGGTTGACGGGTAACGCGCCATTGTGTTGCCACTGAGCAGCATTGGGACACTCTTCTCAAAAGATGGGGAAATGCTTTTAGAAGTGTATAAAGACTCTTTCGCGAGCTACGTCTTTCGAAAGGCCGCAGCGCTTGGCGCCACGAAAAAAAGTTTAGGTGGAGGCGGAAAGGTAAACAGTATGGGACTTAAACCATCTCCCTGAGGTATTCTGTTTATCTCGAATGGGTTGCGGGCCAGGCTCCAACAACAAAAGGCGTCCGTACGCACGTAACGTCGAATTGAGGACACAAGTTTCCAGAAAGTGATTTGCGCAATAAAAGTTCATTTTTATGTTGCCTGGCGGCTAAGCAGATGTTAGGCGTACGAATGGAACACTCGCACACACGATGCATCTATTGCAAATCCGAAGAAAGTGTTGAGCCACGAGGCCGCAGAGAAACAAACTTTGATGGTTGACATCGCGTCCTGCTGACTCTTGTTTGTAATTACGTTCCGAAGTACCGTCTTACCTTTGTTCAGCCCATCATACTTTCTTTGTTGGCATAACGGCAGAAGACAAAAAGTGTACAGCAGACTGCAGACGTCTCTCCTTGCACTCTAAGTTTATGTGTCCCGCATGTGTCACTAGATTTTAAAAACCTGAGTGTTATAAAAACATACAGCCTAGAATTAACATTTGGAGAAGCGTACGTTTCCGGTGAATTCACTAAGCGAATCAACGCAGGAAGAAATTATATATGCCCTTTCCGAAAACGATTCACAAATTAACCGCATAAATAATTATTCCTGTTACGGGAAACAGAATGAAATAGCGATCTAAAGGGATGTTGGTTTTTATGCATTAGAAAGCCCAAACTGATTCCACGCGATATAATTGTTTATTGAATGATTATACAGAACACGCAATAAGCGCGCACGGATGATTCCTATTTCCCATAAAGCCCTTCAAAACTGTAGACAATGAAACTTGCATAAGCGGATATACTGCGAGTACTTTTAACCAGCAAATAAAAATTTGCCCAGAGATGTAAAATAGACGTTAAAAATGCATCACGCAAATATGCCTGCTTCAAAACAAGAACTTGCACAAAATACTTTAAAAAGAAATAATCCAATAAATAGGCAAACTGAGTAGCAAGTAACCTTAAAACCCCAATTCTTTTTTAAACGAGTGTCCTAATTAGTATATTTCAGCATTAGAATGCCGAAAACCTCTCATTATATTTGGTCAGCAGTGTATTTATACCTGCACTTTCGCAATAACGAATACGCTTAAACATAGCTCGGTAAATTATATTTTATGAAAAAAAATATAAGTATACTAAAAGAGAAAGAAACAACACAATATTGTTACGGGAAGCAGAGAAAGGACACTGGAACGTAGCTCCAGGGGATCCACGCCGACGACGATGAAGCAGTGTGTGGCACAGGCTCAGCTCGAGCTTGTTGTATTCGCCGCCCACCGAGTCACCATACGTGGCAGAGAGATGCAGACGCTACCTCGTACCCACGGAAAAGAGACCCTTTATTCTTGTTACAGTGTATGCTTTCGTCAGGCGGTAGCACACAGCACCATACGTGGCGCGTGAGACGAGCACGGCCTGAACTAGAGCGCGGTCGAAACGATGTATAGAGCTGCTCTGCGAGTAGTGACCGGCCTGCCACGGCACACGCGCATCGACGAACTGTACCGTTATGCGCGACTCCCACCTTTGCGGGAGCTAATAAATGATCGACGGAAAGGTGCGGCTGACCGCCGTCAGAACACTCTCCAAGGACAGCGGCTCCTACTACATGAAGACCCTCAGATGCAAGCCGTACTAGAAGATGTTCCACCCCACATTCCTCCGTGGCAAGACATCCAAATAACAGATCTCAAGCCACTATCGCGCAAGACAAACGTACAGAAATACGCCCAGCAGCGAAAAACAATAGCACAGGCCCTTAACGCACATAAACCCGACCCGGAGGAGCTACGCATCCATACAGACTGCTCATGGGACCCCGAGACCCGAATCGCAGCTATGGCAGCGAGAAGAGAGGAAGGGACCCCCTCAACCACAGAACTCGAACTCCGAGCCATTCACCTTAGCCTCCTCTGGGTGATTGAATTCTTGTCTACAGATGGCACCAAGCAAGTACGACAGATCAGGGTTTTAACGGACAGTGCAACGGCACTCAAAAACCTGGTTGGACCCCCGCGAGTGACCTCCACGGAATATGCCATAAAGCAGACTTGCCGCGAAGTAAAACGGAACAGAAATATTGATGTCAAGGTCCTCTGGGTACGCGGACACTCTGGCAACACGGGCAATGAGACTGTGGACAAGCTGGCCAGTGAGGATCGCTCTCCCCACCACTCGCAGCTTGAGCTCACTCCTCTCAAAGCCCTGAGTCATAGCCCTGAAGAGAAGCGAAGAAGGAACAAGCTTGAAAGGACCAAAGAGCTCCTTACCCACGTACCACCCCGAGAGGATCCACTACCTAGGGGTCTTCCCCGGGGCGCCCAAGTGTTCGTGGTGAAAGCACGAAGTGGCTTTGCCGTCACGGAGGACGTGGTGGCAAGGTGGAACCACGCACAGAAGTACTCCAAGCAGCCGAACCCGCCACCTTTCTCGCCGCCCCAGTGTAGTGTGTGCTTGGCCGCCCAGCCGGCCAACATGCGTCACCTGGTGTGGGACTGTGAAGGACTGAAGGACGCACGTGACAAACATCGCCCGTCATCTGTATCAACATACAAGGACTGGATCCGGCCAACACACGACCACAAGAGAATTCTACTCTCACTGTGGACATTTGCGTGTGAAGCCTCCATAGTGCGACGCACGTAACCCCCTTCCCTTTTCTCCCTCCCACCGCAACAGGCCTAGTGCCGTCCTATTCATAATAAATTTTACAACAACAACAATTCTTGTTACATGCTAATTATAACCGGGCTGTGGTTACTGATGATGATACTGGAAATAGGCCACCTTAGCACCGTGCGCAACCTGGTGGCATCAACAGAACTACATTACACAGCACAACATCCCCTCCTCCCAAAAAGGGGCACGCACAGTCACTGCAATGTTTCATAAGCCATATTGGGCAAGCCACGCAGGCTTCCGTCGGTGTCTGGTGGATCGCCGTCGAGCCTCACTTTCAGCACTTGTCTCAGCCCCACGCAACACGTCCTTTGGTACACTCATGTCCGTGACATCAACACTCGGCTCACCAGCATTTGCAGAAGTTGGAACTGCCGTTCTGTCGGTGCTGGCCGGGGGCGTAAGTGGCTGGAACAACTGGGAACTCGGGGACTGTGCTGCTGTGGAGCCGCGAGTCCCAGGGGAAGCACAGGTTGCATCTGTCGCAGGATTCCAGGCTGCAGTGTATGGAATCAACCGCTCACGATTCCAAACGCGACCATCGCTCAGCTTGTACGTGTCCTCATTTTGGCGCTGAACCACGGTGAAAGGACGTGAATACGATGGGGAACCCTTTGGCACATGTCCCGGTAGCTTAATCCGAACTGCTTGTCCTGCGCTCAATGACGAATGTCTGGTTGCACGACGTCGATCCGTATAGTGCTTGCTTGCAAGCTGTTTCCGAGTTACCCTTTGCTTGATGGCTTGAAGCTCCACACCTTTCACCTCGGGAATACTTCCAGTCGGTCCGGCAGCGAGATCGAGCCTGGTCTTTGGGTGAGGGCTGTGTAAGAGAATAACAGGTTTCTGACCCGTAGTTACATGCGGGGTGCAGCGGTAGATACCAAGGTACTCTGTGACAACCTCCTTTAATGGGCGGTATTCATCCAGACACACCTGAACGTAGTCCTTTAACACACTAATAAACCGTTGCACTTGTCCATTTCAGTGTGGATGATAGACTGAAAAAATGTGTGGTGGATACCTCTATTGCGCAAGAATTCTTCAAACTCGACGGATGTAAATTGTGGCCCATGGTCACTCACTATCTCCTTCGGATAGCCTTCAAGGCTAAATATACTCCGCAAAAAGGACATGGTCGTCGCTGAAGTGACGTTGGAGGTGAACCCTACTTCTGGCCACTTGCTGAAGTAGTCTACTAAAGTAATGGCAAAACGACAGTCCTGGGGAGCCCTTGCGAAAGGACCAACGATGTCGATGCCTATCTTCTCCCACGGTGCTGAAGGAAATGGTACCGGCTGCATTAGCGGCACAACTGGCTTTGCTGATTTGTCCACAGACTGACAAACGGAACACGACTTGATCAACTGTTCGACGTGCTTGCTCATGCCAGGTCACCAATATCTTTCTCGGAGCCGTTGCTTTATACGCGTGATGCCTGGGTGTGATTCATGGGTGATATCCAGAAGTCTGCTCACCAACGAAGAAGGTACCACGAACTGTTCCCCTCGGAGCAGCAGGTCATTCATCACTGACAGTTCGTCCCGAACACTGTAGAAAGGCATTGCTTCTAGAGGCAGCGTCTTGGATGATGGCCACCTGGACGTTGCCCACTGCATCACTTGGCAAAGTACAGAATCCTGAGCAGGTGCGGTAACGAATTCCTCGTGAGTTAAACATGAAGAAACAAAGCAAACAGCATCTTCCGGCTCCGGACGGGCTCCATACTTCTCCTGCGGTAACCGGGAAAGGGCATCTGCGACAGTGTTTTCAGTGCCATTCTTCTATTCTATTGTGTAGTTGTATGCCAGCAGTCTGGCACGCCATATGGCTGACGGCCCGCTCCATTTTCACCGAGCAGCGTCACCAGTGCCTGATAGTCTTTACGTAACGTGAAGTGCCTGCCCCAAAGGTACCTTTTCCAATGCTCACATCCCCACATGCAGGCTAGTGCTTCCAGTTCGCCTATAGAGTACTTGGCTTCAGCCGGTGTTAGGCGCCTTGATGCAAAAGCAATGGTACGCAAGTCATCACCCTTCTGTTGCTGTAGTACAGCTCCTACGCCAATGCCAGAAGCATCTGTGGTAACCACTATTTCCAGAGCAGGGTCAAAAAGCTGTAAGCAGTTACTTGCTAAGAGGAGCTTCAGCTGGTCAAAACAGGCTTGCCTTTCCGGCGCCCAAGTGAAACCTACTCCCTCAACGAGTTCAGCATTCTGTGGTATGAATTTTGCATAAAACCCAACTATGCCAAGGAAAGAGCGCAACGTTGCTATATTTGTGGGGGCTCGAACTGTCTGGGTGGCCTCTACATTGCTCACAAGTGGGCGAACCCCTTCTTCGGTCACTCTGTGACCCAAAAGGTCAAGCTCCTTCATTCCGAAAATACACTTGTCATTCAGTTTTAGCCCAGCATGGGCAATGCACTTTAAAACCTGCCGAAGGCAGGCCTCATGCTCTTATTTTGTGCACCCAAACACTACAAGGTCGTCAATGTAGCAGAAAGTATTTCTGCAGCCTTGCAAGATTGTAGTCACCATTCTCTGGAAAGCAAGCAGCTGGTGCCGAAGCGCGTCCAAAACAGACACACTTGTACCTGTACAGCCTATGCTCTTTGATGAAAGCAGTCAGGTCCCTGCTGTCTGGACTAAGAGTCGATTGATGATAGGCCGAGGCCAAATCCAGTCATGAAAATAACTTTGCACCATGCAGCTTGTGTAGCAACTCTTGTGGGGCAGGGGAAAGGAGTTCACAATGATTGCTTTGTTAAGTTCCCGCAGGTCTACACATATCCTAATTTTCCCGTTCTTTTTCTTCGTTACAGCTATTGGGGAGACCCAAGAGGAACTGTCAATTTTCTCAATCACATCTGCCTGTTCTAGCCGATTCAGTTCAGCTTTCACAGATTCCTTCACCGCAAACGGCAAGCCTCGTAGTTTAGCGCTTACTGGAGAAACATCCTTGCGTATCTTGACTTTATGCACGAAGCCCTTTGCAAGACACAAATTCCTGTAAAACAGATGAGCGAACTGGGATAGCAGATCAGGAGAGAGCCCTTCCGGTTTACAAGAAGTGTGGAAGCAGCTCAGTGACATACCATTTATCTGTAGTTGCAGTGTGTTGATGGCGTCGATGCCCAGGAGATTTGTGCCTTGTGGTACCACGTAGAAAAGGGGTCCAGCATGCCGGTTCCGATACTGGACTGGAGTGGCGAAGCATCTTTGAATGTTGATTTTTCTGCGTGAAAGATCGAGCAATGTTGCCGATGTTGGCTGGAGTGGTGGTGGAGGCCTCAGTTTTTTGTACGTGTCAGCAGCAAGAATTGAAACGGCAGAAGCCGTGTCCACGAGGAAATCGACGGGAGTTTCTTAAACCTGTACTTGTATACGCACTACGGTGCTCTGTTCCCCGTTAAATTGCAGTACGCTGGGAGCTGTTGGATCGCGGTGCTGAACTTCTTGAACAGCGAGTGACTTCTTGCTACGCTTCTCGCTACAACAGACTCTCTCGAAATGGCCTACCTTGCCACAATTGTTGCAGGTCTTGTTCCTTGCTTTCCAAATACTAAAATTGGCTACGTGTTTCGCAGAGCCACAGCGAAAGCAAAGTCTTACTGTTTTGTCCCGACGAGGCACGTTCGGCTGGCCGTGGCGCCAAACGCTAATCCACTTTTTTCACGTACCCTGCAAGGCCAGCTGGTGACAACTCCTTGGAATATTCGAATCCCATCCTCGTCGCCATTATGTTGTATCCGCCACCCACCGAGTCACAATACGTGGCAGAGACATGCAGACGCTACCTCGTACCAACGGAAAAGAGAGGCTTTATTCTTGTTGCATGCTATTTATAACCGGGCTGCGGTTACTGATGATGATACTGGAAATGGGCCACCTTAGCACTGTGCGCGACCTGGTGGCATGAACAGAACTACATTACACAACACAACAGAGCTGTCATGGCCGCTTGTGCATAGTTGATCCATTAAATACACCGCTGCCCCATCGTCCAATATTCGTCTCATCTTTACCTTGTCGCCACGTAACATTTGAGAGTTTTATTGCAGCGTTTGTTGCCTTTGCGTACGCTAAACGCAAATTTTTTGCGTCCCGCTACGTAAACACCGCGAGCGGAGTTTTAGTAGAGCGTCTCATCAGTTTTGCGTAGCGGCACGCTAATGCATACGGCGCCATATGTCTAATGTTTTGCGAAATCACTCGCCGGCTGATCTGCGAGCGGAGTACCGGTGTGCTTGGAGATTTTACGACTATCCAAACAATTGTAAACAAACGCTTTCCCGTTAGTATTGAATGCAACACGGCCACAGCACGGCATGAATATTCTCTCACCTGAGTAAGTTCCGTAAAGACACCGTTGAAGTCCCGCGGAACTTCTTTCGTGCAATCGCACAGAACGGCCTGAACCGAATGCCCGGGTTTGACGCATACATTTTATTCAACTTCAAAACAATCCAGAGAGGCGTTTAGAATGACCCCAACGTCACGACATGTGTTGCAAGTCTGAACTGCAATCGACCGGCGATCGGTTGTCTCTTCCTGTCCCTTCGTAAATTCGGCACTCACCTCGCGCGCGGTTTGCGGGGTGGAACAGCAAGTCACTTAACTCTGGCGCTCAAGCCGAGAGGGCTTTTCGCCACGCACACTGTACATACCCGATGCGAGGTTGAGTCATACGTCGCTCGAGAGAGATAATCCAGAGCATGGGAAGCACTGTCCACCCGCAGAAACACAACGTCGCATTTCATCGCGAACGCGCCCACAACACACACACACACACACAAACAGCGCTTCGGTCGCTGGCCTGGCTACAAAGCTTCGTTCGGGCAGTCAGCGATGTCACGACGATACGGAGCTTCACGAGGGGCGATGTGCTAGGCACTCGAAGTATTTAAAAACACAGGGACAAAGAACTTGGTTCATCGGGAGCAAATTACTGTCGACAGAAAAGCGGAATCATGGATGCTTTCCGGGCTACTTGCCGCCATGTTGGAAACGCAAGCGGCCTCACGTACGCACGCTATTTCGCTGAAATAGCGTCCGTCCGCTAAACGCAGAAGCGGCTTAACGTACGGCGCATGCACAGTGAGAACGACGCAAAGAAATAGCGTTCGCTAACTGTTTGCGTATGGCTACGTACGTTATTCTAAAACTCTATTTTGGTGAAAGGTGCGGTCTTCATCCCCATACTGGTTTTCCAGCTTCACCTGGTCTCGGCTCCTGGATGATCGCCTCGAAGCTCTGGATCGCGGCGGCCTCCCCAGCCCCGGTGAGCCATGGACGCGCCCGTTCCCCAGCCTCGCATCCGCAGCCAGTGACACGCCGAGACTAGAGGAGACGTGATGAGCCGTGAACTGCCAAGACGACGCCGCCGTTCCCCTGCCCCGTTTTCCGGCGTGTCTCCAGAGGGTTCGGACGTTCCTTCGTTGCGTCGGCGGGCACAGCTGTTTCGGGACCAGTTTTCAAGCTCACCATCATCTGTGGTGGCGAGGACTTCACTGCATATTCCCATCTCATCTTCGTTGCACCCGTCCGAGTACTGTGACGTCGACTGGGACGGTTGCCTTTGACGAGGGGGAAATCTTACGGGAGGCAGAAGAAGGACACTGGCACATAACTCTAGTGGATCAGCGTCGACGACGATGAAGCAGTGTGGGGCACGGGCTCAGCTCGACCTGTCATGGCCGCTTGTACATAGTTCATCCATGTAAATACACCGCTGCTCCATCGTCCAATATTTGTCGCATCTTTACCTTGTCGCCACGTAACAATATGCGTCTTGACTTTGTTAGTTTACATCCTGGAATAAAGTTTGCTGTTCCTTCGTGCAGAAGACGTTCGTTTTGTTCAGATGAGCGTGACCGTGCCTTACATGCGCATTATCTGAGCCGCATCGGAAGGGCCCGCGTAACAAGAGCGCGCGAGCAGACGATGTCACGAAATTGGCTGTGCGCAGTGCCGGGCGACTACCGTCGGCGCACAAACGCGGTCCAGCGCTCCGGGCTTACAGCACCCCGCTGTCGCTGCGGGGAACCACACTCCCGCTCATTGGCAACCGGAAGCAGTAAGCCTACGGTCACACCGCTCTCACCCTCGCGGTATACCACAATGCCACACCTCGCTTCCACGGGCGTTCACGGGCGGCGCTACATGTGCCGGCGGCCACGCGCTTGCAGTGTCGCGTTTCAATCCGTGAGCACTGTACATGAGCGAGTGGCCAATGCCACGGGTGATTTACGGCAAAAACGATTCCCAGTGCTTCTCCCACTCGTCATGGTTCACTTCGTGGAGATGGGTATTATTTTAACTTGGCCATGTTCCCCGTTGTACTCTACTGAAGGTTAGTTCTTGATGTTTTCCTAAGGCATACAATTATTCCTAATGACAACCACCTACAACTAGGCTTACATTAAATCATTGGAGACAAAACATTGCGTCCCAAAGCTACCTGAACATGTGTCGGTGGCTTGAGAGCATTTGTCACAAGCTAAAATAACTCAATACACCCCTCTCGTCGGCTTTGTCTTTTTATCATCCGTATAAACACCCTATTTCAGAAATGTCTAGGGTTAGGAGGGGCTGTGGGAAAATTTCGGTAATATTTATTTTCGCTTGGTTGAAACAATATTTATTATTACAGTTGCTATTATATTGATTTCGCATCCGGCACAGGGCATTACATTACACCGTAGATGTGAGCCTGTCGCAGTTCTACATTTACAATTTTACAAAGCAAACAAGTGCAAAATTTGCTCCCGCAGTCGACTGACCTTCCGCAGCGGAACTGTTACAAAAAAAGCACACAGGCAATTTGACCAAAGGCATTATATCGAGATATGGTCTTGCTTGCAGGACACGCTCGTAGGGCCTAGCACAGGAGGCAGAGGACGAAAAGTGACCTGGGAGGCAGTAGGCATTTCTCCGGCTCTCCTGTGCGTCTTGTTTTGCCGTCTGAGAGCACCGTGAGGGGCTTTGTGCTCTGTTTTGAGCAAAGACGAGGCGTACAAACAAGCGCAATATATTTGCGGAAATGACGCACCGCGAATTTATATGAGCAGCCCAGAGCAATCTTCCTGGGAAGGCCAGCGTGCCGAGAGCTGCCGCTGTTGTTCTCGCGAGGTGGCCGAGGGCGATTTCCACGCGCATGACTCGGCAGTCGCAGTTTAGTCGCGTACGTACTCGTTGCACTTCCGCCGAGCTTTGCGCGACGGCCGCCTCCATTTCCCAAACTACCGACCACGGAGCAACTACCGACGGTAAGACACTGCCGGTCTGTTTGTACAGCACGGGTGGGGGCAGGCTCGCAATAGAAGAGCCCTGCGCGAATGTCGCTAAAGCGACGATGCCTGGAGGGTCACTCCAATCAGTATTTTTGTTTTTAGTTTTCCGTGTTTCCTTTCCTTTGTTCCTTGGTTTTTCGTGTTTACTTTCCTTTGTTCCTTGGTTTTTCTTTTCTACAGACTGTTATCTATTGACTAGAACCTTGGCCTTAACCTCACATTTTTCTGTCAACGTTTCTGTTCTGTCAACCTGGAAGTATGGGTTGGGGGGCATGACTTTAGGCATCGTCACACTCCCTTAAAAGCGATGGCTTCGAGTACAAAATGTTCAAGTTTGACAATAGAATTCTGTGTATGCAATCCGTGGGTGTAATCGAACGATGAAATATTACCGTGACCAATTCTATATAACTCTCGCATAAATAATGATTATGCCACAGAAATTGCCACAAGAAATAAAAAAAGATCGGTTTGTATTTATCTGTACACTTCATTGACTCGTACTTTTGATAAAGCGTGAAACATCCTTGCGGGTTCAGATAAAAATGTAGCCGATAGTGTTCACAGATATGATGGTCGAAACGACGACAGCACACTTGAAGGTGAGTCCTGTCAAAATCTGGAAGCAAAGAAGCAAAGAAAAACACACTCAGATGAATGTGCATGACAAATCTCAAAATAAGGTTGCATCATTCTCATAAGCTATTATTCGATACGCTCTCGCTTTTCCCGCTGCGCTGCAATCACTCCAAGCACAGACGACCTAGTGAGTGTCGTGTCTTTCTTAGCTTCGCCCTCATTCATTTCGGTACGTTAATCACGACAACATATTTGTAAATGTTTGTACGGTTTTAAGAGCAAGCTAGGGCTTAATGCTTTAGCGCAGGGCGTCAAGATAGATTCTTGTTGATGGCGGGAAATACCGCCAGACAATAAAGGTAGTCACCCCCCCCCCAGCTAGAAGTAGTGTCAAGTGCTTTGTGGTTCTAAGTTTAATGCAGGTACATTGGAAAAAAAGTATTCTGAAATTGGGCGTTAAAATAACTCTACCATTACACAGAGTTTCATTTACTCTTCGTAATTAGTTACTTTCCATTAGAGTTGTACAGATTGCAGAATTCCCGTCTGGTGCCAATATAGATATGGCCATCGACAGAGGCAATGCGGTTACAAAACCGGCTGTAACTCTTCTTGTATCAAAATTGTCATGAAACAAATTATACGAGAATTGATGTAGAAATAATTCTAAGGAAGGTATGCGTGTTTCTTTATTCCATCAATATAGTATTTCACCTTACATAACTCAATAAAGTTATCTACCAATACATCTTTACCGACTTCCTTCGTGACAGGAGTGGAAGGGCTCTACACCTTTTTTTTTTAGGGGCGCAGCCCCTTTCGTGCTAGGGCTGTTGGCGTCTCCTGTCGTCGTCGTCGTAGTAATCGTAGTCTCATGTAGTCACGGCACTAAAACACCAGGAAACGCGTTTACGCCTCGCGCTAGAATGTAACGCGTACTAAGAAAACACCGGGACACATGTTTCTCGTGCTAGAGCGCTTCGTAACGCGTACTAAAAGAACACCGGGACACTCATTTATAACTCGCGCTGAGCTTCGTGCTGCAACGACAAGAGAATTTTACAGCAAGGCTGTGCACCTAAACCCCCCAACGGTTTAATCTCCGTTGGAAAAAACGCCAAGCCACCAAGAATACACTTGCCCACTGCATGCTTCGCTCCTCCCCAGGTCTCACGTTGGAGATAGATGGCCCGGGATTTTGGTTGTTGTTTCTTGCGTACTTAGCGCATTTAGTGCATCGCCTCCTACATTTTTTAACGCCATTTTAATCATCCGTTTTCCGTGTTACGACACTTTTACTAAAGCACCGCGCTCTCCCTTTCATCAATAATGCGGCTGACGTCACTGTAAACTGCACGACCGACGTTGGCCAGTAAGGAATCTGCCGCGACTGAAAATAAAACGAGTGCGCTTTCGGATAGCCTGGACACCTACTTGACAACCTTTAACATAAGAAAATGGTGCTGATATGGGGGCTCCTTTGGAGTCATGCCGCAGTGACGCAAATCGGTGAGTATTTTGAAGCGAGCCACTTCCCGGCAATTCAAAAAGATAGAGGGGCTGATAAAACGCATTATCAAGCAACGATGAGCCATGCGAGCCTTTTTAAAAATGCACACCACACGCATGTTGTCAGATATTTGGTTTAATCCGAGTCGTAAATACGCGTGAAGGGACAAATTGAAAACGCCTACTTTTTGCCGGCAACTTAGTGTTTTCCGCATTAGCTTAGTCATAACCACGCGCGCTGCTGAGCACGAGGTCGCGGGTTCGATTCCCGGCCGCGGCGGCTGCATTCCTGATGGAGGCGAAAAGCAAAATCGCCCGCGTGTACGAGATTTCGGCGCACGTTAAAGAACCCCAGGAGGTCAAAAGTAATCCGGAGCCCTCCACTATGGCGCGCCTCATCGCCTGCGTTGTGTCGGCACTTTAAACCCTACAATCAATCAATCAATCAATCAATCAATCAATCAATCAATCAATCAATCAATCAATCAATCAATCAATCAATCAATCAATCAATCAATCAATCAATCAATCAAACATGACCACGCGATCAGGTATCACATCTAACGCCACATGCTAGTAGACTACGTACCTCAGAAAACAAAACATCACTGCACAACAAAACAATGCTGAAGCTACTCTTTAGGCGTAATTGATCTACCAAATGAACTGCAATATTTTAATTATTTTCCCTTTTATTCGTGAATCTTGCACGGAGCTTATGCTTTACGCGTTTATGGTGGATCTACTGCGCATGCCTGGTGGAAGATGGGATCCGGCTACAAGTTCAGCGCCTGTTTTCACTCAGCAGAGATCCAGGGGCATAGCAATGCATAGTGAGAGTTTGAACGCGTGCCTTGCTGCCGCAAAAGTCTTGATCTAAACACCCCACTGATACGGCAGCAATATTCATTCTCCAAACATTTGGCAGTGGACGCATGAACTGACAAAAAAAGACAGATTTTTAGGCTTAGCGAGTAACCTGAGAACCGCTACATGTGTTGAAGCTGATCGGCGGGAAAAAATTACTTCTGTCTTGTTTACCGAAAGAATCGAAACGCAGGGATGGTGTAAACAGATTTATGGGCGCCATCCAAACACGAGCCACGTTTTGCTTCTTATGACGGGGGAGTGACTCATGCGCTAATCCACGAGGAGCCCAGCAGCGCAAGTATGCTTAAAAGAGGCGCAACTATGTGTTTTGCTTACACTAACGGAGCGTTCTCCAGCACCGAGATTACTCCGCGTCCACTCTTGCGTAACAAATCATCCGCTTTGGCCGGCGAACGGGAAGAGCTAATCTCGGAGAGTGCAGGTTTAGCCACTTCTGCCACAGCAGCACAGCGGTCGCGTAGCGCTCACCATCGAGGCGGGCGTGATGTAAACGTAGTCTTCGATCACCGCCCGCGTCAATGAACAGGTGGGAAGCACGAGCGAGGTCTCGACGGTCGTCATCACGGGTATCGCAAAGTACAGGAGGGAGCTGTTGGTCTTCTGAGCCTGCGAGTGCGCATGCGCAAAATAAACACGCATTCAATGGACTCTGTCTCGCCGAGTTTCTTTAGTGGTGTAACATCACAAATATTGTTGAACAGGCAACATTTCCCGCAGGCTTGTTAAACGTTTCGGGATGTGTGGAGGCAGGAGGTGGGGGTGGGGGGTGGTGGAGAAGGAAGATAGCGTTCGACGACTTCCCTAACACTTGTTGACTAAGAAGGATTTCATAGCGGCACAGAATTGATGGAAACCGGCCCTGTCCTTACTTACAATTTGGTTTAGGTTTCGTTTTCTGCCTCAGGGCAAGAAAGAAACTGTTTGATGACGCATAAGCACTCGATTGATTGATTGATTGATTGATTGATTGATTGATTGATTGATTGATTGATTGATTGATTGATTGATTGATTGATTGATTGATTGATTGATTGATTGATTGATTGATTGATTGATTGACGATTGATTGATTGATTGATTGCAGGTTTTAACGCGCCGATGCAACGCAGGCGATGAGGCGCGCGATAGTGGAGGGCTTCGGATTAATTTTAACCACCTGGGAGCTTTAATGTGCGCCGAAATGTCATACACACGGGCGTTTTTGCTTTTCGCCTCCTTCAGAAAAGCGGCCGCCGCGGCCGGGAATCGAACCTGCGAGCTCGTGTTCAGCAGCGCAACGCCTTAGCCCTTATAAGCCACCGTGGCGGATCACATAAGCACTTATATGAGTTGTGAAGGAGAAAGCATCCAGCAGTTCACCTGTGTATTCATAAAGGCCGAAGTCGACCCACTTGTTAGAATTATGCGTCTTCTAAATTCAGGGCTTCCACAATCAGCGAGGATGACGTTTGCAAAAGTATCAGCGCCTCAAACCGTCCTTTTCGCGGTACTTATGCTATCGCGCTTGATATTAAGATCATTCGGGGAGCTTTCTCACTGCTTTTATTAATATGGTACTCCCACCCTGACTCAGGACACCGGTACTCGGAGTTTTCCCTGGGGCTGTATTTTCGAGTTTTGTCCCTTTTGTGTCCCTTGAAAAAGTGTCCCTTTTGGCAAGCCCTGATTGGCTAAAAGCAAACAACCGGAAGTGACGTAACGCAAGCGCGGCAAACCTTTAACCGGAAGTACGTCACGAGGAAGGGGCGCAAAAGGAACGTTTTCAAAAGGGACAGTTACGAGAACACCGCCCCTGCTCTAAAAAAAAATTCTAGGCGCGATAAAGGTACCTTATATTCCTTTCCAGGCTGTTTCATAGATAAATTACCAGTGCGTAACTTCTTCCTGAGGTCCAGCTAACAGTGCCGCTTAAAACCGTAAAAATGCTACCCTTTGCGTACCTTCTGCTAATGTTTCACGCCCTGCCCGCTGTTCATACTGCAGAGCACATATACTACTTCTATTCCGTCGATCTCGTTATTTTCAACAGATAATTCTGTCGGTAAGTTAAGAACACTTGCTGAGTATTATCGCGTTCAAGTTACTTAGATAGTACTGTATGACACATTTATTTAGATGTTACGTCGGACGGAATTGATACATTTGAAGCGGTAGTCTGTTTCGCCGTTTCCTTCATACGTTGTCCATGTAAATGACTTTTGTCCTCACTTTGCTTATTACAGAAACGCTGAATACGTCTACTCTCCAACGGTTTCATTTCCGTGGGCAAAAATGTCAAGGCCTAAGACGCCGAACGCATGCGTCGGGCTAATCAGGCATACAGCATAGAGATCAGAATTCATATAAGGAAACCGCAAAACGAACCGTAAAACAAGTGTAAGGCCACTAACTCTGCCAAATAAACGGCCGGTGTACGAAAAACGTACTTCTGCAAAAAATCGCGCGTAAATGGGCAAATAAAAGGCAGCTCAAGGGTAAATTCTTTTTCTTGCCGTTCCCCTGCCATGTCGACTTTCCTTTGCGCACTATTCGTTTCTACATTCATTCGCTCACTTTGCACTCGCACCTCGCGCCCTCTTTTTATTACATGAGCGATAGGTGGTCCACGTCGACAAAAATTTGCGCCGTCGATCTCTGGATACATTGACACATTAGAACAAATAAAAAGGAGAACGCGTTCGGGGAAGGGGGGGGGGGGGGGGGGGGGAGGCGTTGCTTTCGCGAAGCTGCCGGCCGCTGCTGAAGGAGCGACCCCTGTGGCGGTGGCTGGCTGCCCTCCGCCTTGGACGTTCCCAGCGTAAAACAAAGTGTGAGAAGAGCGCGGAGCCGAATGGGTGCAAGAGAATGTAGAAAATTGGCTGCGAGGAGATGCCGATAATCGTAAACAAAGAGCGACAGGCAGCCAATGCGGCGGTGCTAAGCGAGCAAACGTGACCACTAATAAGTTAAAACGCAATGGCAATGCAGGTGTGCAAGAAATGCCTTGTTGGAGGCGTCTAAATCTATAGCAGGGCATGCGCACCAGACCGAGCCTTAATTTCGCGAGTGACAGCTATAAGATGGTCAAGCATTCTTAAAGACCCATCAGAAAATATTCCATTAATGTTTCTTTGAAATGAAGCAAATTGACTACTCTTCAAGGAACATAGTCGTTGAGCAACTGAGTTTTGCATACGTCACACATATACCTTATTTTTTATACTTTTTGTTTAGCTTGATTTCAACGTGTTACCGTCGCATGGAAACGTAGAAACGTGAGAGGTGTATTATTTAAGGGAGCACACTGGTCTTAGAAACTTTTTTTTGCTTTCCAACCAATTTTGACGAAACTTCATGGGTTTGATCAGTTTTTTAGTTGATTTCAAATATAATTAGTTTTTATGTGAGATAACTACTTTCCGAGTTAATTAAAAAATTCCTTGGTTGTTCTTGAGAACAATATGAAAAAAAAAACTATTCAACAAAAGATTACTAACAAGACATGAATAGATACCACTAGTTGTGAGAAGGAAATATGGGAAGCAGTTTTTTTTTGCAATCACATACACGTTTACATCAATTTAACTTCTAAGTTTGGACTAGTCTTGCTAACCAATTAAAAATAATGCTAATTAAACAAGTACTGAAACACAAAATGCAAAAGCTGCTTCCCAAACCGCATGGTTTAAACGTTCAGCTTCGCAGTGCAAAAGAAATGATCTTCCTCGCTGCACCATATGCTCGGATGTAATGTACCTCTCGAGAATTTTGTATCACTGCCATAGCACTCATGGTGAAAAAGTGGGGAAATATGGGAAAATACTTATTTCTTTGCCTAAATCGGGCCTCTATGGCTTTTATAAGTACCTGGTACTGTTCAACGTACGAAATTTTTGGAGGAAAAACTGCAAATCAAGAGAAAAGTGATACCTAGAAAATGCTTTTTGGAGATTTTTTGGTCCCAAAGACCCAGGTGCCCCCTTAACGTGACACGCTATGGTGTGAGCACGATAATTCATTGCTTGATTATGCTGTTCATTATAATTTATAAATGCGGCACGAAGCGAAGGTGGGAAGTGCATGGCCCGGAACTTCCCCTTTTTGGCTGGCAAATTATTGGCTTCTTCTTCGCCTCCTCCCTAAATTTATTCTTGCTGACTACGCAGTTCCCCAAACCTCAGGAAATATACGGTCGCCTCGAGGCTTAGCGACATCGCTGGCACGAAGTGCGCTCATGCGTTAAAATGAAAGGACGGCGAAATATACTGGCAACAATAGCTTAATCCCCCCTGCCTTTAATTTCTGTATTCCGAGGCACATTGGAGCAAAAGGGCTTCGTGATTTTTCTTTTATCCCTTCTGAGAGGTTCAATCCGAACCTAAGCGCTCACTTTGCTCCTTCAGACGCCGTTGCTCCGACCGTGCTTGCTGACAGCGCGTGACAACATCGGAATGTATTAGAACGTCTTGTTGGGCGAGTTCTTTTTGATTAGTGTGAAGGCTAGCGGAACGCGACAAAGGTAGGCATGCACGCATAATAATGACAATATATATAAAAATTAAACGGCGTCTCGATGACACTGCACGTAATGTTGCATAAGCTTTCTGTATGGAACAGAAGGGAGCAGTCTGAGCTCGTGAGCCCTCTTTTATGCGACTGTTCCAAGGGATGCGCGTCCATAGTTTAGTTTGTAGGATGTGTGCCTTGCTAGATATCTGTAAGCTTTTTCTGTGCGCGTCATAAATAGGTGGCTGCCGCATTGCAAATGAATCGGTTACGAGAAACACCCGTCCCGCCTGTTTTCCGCCCTTGTCGATGCTGCCTTATTACATCAGAGAATATCATGAACGTGTAAAAGTGGTTTGATTTGATTTTTTTTCGATGTGATTATGTGATCACTATGTGATGCTATGTGATTACTAGATGTGATTTTTTTCTTTTTTTAGATGTGATTTTTCTCTTTTTTCGTTTTTTTTTGTCTTTCTTTGCATTGCTTTTCGTTGCCTGATGTGTCACTTAGCTTATATTGATTACTCACCCCAATTTATTGCATAATTGATTGCCATTCCCTCGTATTACATGTTGCTTGTTTACTTGATCTAATTTATTGTTTGTTGTTATTCATCGAGGATCGTGTTACAGTCTTTAATTTTGGGACCCTCGTCTGTATAATACTATTACTGTACTACTTTTTTTGGAATGACTAACAAACTGAAACTGAAAAAAGTGCTAGCGCCCTGAAAGAAAATGAACTGGTGCATATACTGTCCTGCAAAACATTCTAAATGCGAATCTAAACTGAATTTTATGTCGTTTCGTAAGCACTGTAAAGCAAGAAATGCTGGTACTGGTGATTGAGTGAATTGGAGCTAAAACACCATTGATGCTTGCAGACATAATAAAAAGTGTAGACTAGACAGGCTGCAGGAACAAAGGAAATTGCCCAAGCAATCTCAAGTTCATCCGGTGTAACGCCGGTGCAAGAAGTTCTAATATCGCGCACGTTATTACGCAAAAAAGCTACGGTCTTGACCTTGTGCACTCCCATGGAAATTCACCGAAGCGTGAACATCAAAGCGTTTTTGTCGATGCTCCAGCCAGCGAGCCGCTTTCGTGAAACGTGGAATAGGGCTCCGAGTGTAGCAATAAGTTCAGTGAGACATGGTTCATTACCCGCTGCTGGGATTGTAGATCGGACTTGCAAAGTTCAAGAACGTTTCGTTTCGACAGGCGAACGGATGGAAACGCGCATCAACCGAAATTCCCCTAAAAAGGGGCAGCCCCGCTCTAAATGCCGCCAAACGATCTTAAATGACCCTGGAGAAGATTTTACAGGACTATGCCGTCGTTGATGAAAAGTCGATTGAGTATACGGCTTGATGCTCATTTTTTTAGGAGAGAAACAAACAAAAAAAACGTACCGAAAATGGTTGCGCCGACTTTCTGACAGTTTGGGCGAAAAAGTAGCGAAATGTTTTTCCACCAGACTGCGGGCTGCAGGCTGATACGTTTTTGTACCCGGTTGTGCATTTTACAAGGGCGCCAGTGGTCTCCATTTCCAACATTTCGGGGCGGGGCTTTTGCCCGCGCGTCAGTTGCACAGGGTACCCAGCACCAATTCCTAGCCGAACAACTTGGGTGCTTTTGTTATACACGTCACTTTCCTCGGCTAGGTGCGACCTTAATTGTTACGGGTGGGGTAGTCCTCTGGTTAATACCGATTTTTTATGCCGCAGAAAGGAAGCGGAAGAAAATTACGTTATTTGCGGTTGCCAGGGAGCTGCCTGAGGTTTAGCGATATCCAGAGCCCTCTACTGAAACGCTCATCAAGGTTTTGCTTTCATCAGTTACTCAAGTAGTGATCCCTCAGGCGACGGCCACTCGACGGAAACGTGTACGGTGCAGCTCATCACTTCGCCATTACGGTGATATTTTGGCTGCCGCGGTAGGCACTTTATATATGGCTACCGCACGTCAACGTCTATAGTAACAGGCAGCATCGTGTAGGCTAGACAAGGGGTGCAAGGACGCGATACCACTGTATCGTCTCATCGTCGAATTGCCACCGATATACGTTCCTGTGGCCCTTAACCGTAGTCGGGTCGCACAGCTCAATTTGAATGATGACAAGTTGCCGCCATGAAAACTGGTAGCAATGCACCCGCGACTGAAAATTCCACTCAACCTTTGCTATTAATATTGCTCTGTGTGACACGACAGTCATACCCTGCCTTTCTATCCAGGTGCAAAAGGAATTGCTCATTGGTCATTGTCATTTATGTTCGTATCAACTGGCTGAACTTCTAAACCATTGAAGACCGGTAGACTGCGAAGCTCTCAATTACAACGTGCCAACCGCAGACGCCAAATCCAATAATTTCAAGGCCTCTTTCGGGACGGGTAAAGAAATCTAGGCCAAGAGAGTGAGGGAAGGGGAACTTTCATTAAGTGCACCAAATTATTTGCGGGCGGGCAGCTTGTGTAACGTTCTTTCCCGCATTCTCACACCTCCAGCACAATTTACTGGTCGCGTAGTGTGAAACTCAAGTCCACGACTTTTGCGAACAACACATGGTTGCATAGAACAGGATAGTGAAATCCCTTCCTTTCTTGTAAACTCGCAAGGTTGCCACCGTGGTTATCAAGTAACCTTAGCGCTCGTACCATGTTTGCGGCGACAGGCAGCAGCATGTGGAGGCTGGGGTTCGCGCTGACTACCTCAGCGATTAGGGCCGAGGCCACAGCCAGGGTGCACTGTAGCCAGACTGGGTTGTCGCCGGGCATGTCAATCAGCCACTGCGCCACCTGCTTGGTTGTCCCAGCGTCCTGCGCCAGCCATTTGAACAAGTGTTCTATCCTCGTTTATTCTGGCCTGCCTTAAGAGCACTGCTTCTTCACCTCGTGTCAGCCTTTTTCGCCTATATTTGCAGTTTCCGGATATTTATGATTTCATGCAAGTGGTAGAGTCACAGGAGGCGTTGCTACGTTTTGGGAAATAAAGCAGTCCCTTCACGTGGACTCAATTCATTCTGGAAATAAGCGCACGTGAAGTGGTAGGACGTAACGGATTATCAGTGGATGACTTGAGAGGAATTGTTTCTACTTTTATCATAGCACAAGCACGCAGAGATCTGTGGAGATATTAACGGTCATGTGCACATCATACAACTTTTCTTCAGTCAAAAGGTTGAAATAGCGGACTAAGAAATGTGGCAAAATTAAAGCAAATAGCATTTATTAGGCTATATAGTTAAGAAAGAAGACTGGCGACGCCTACTTTCTCCCTCTCGCTGAATGATGTCAGCAGGCGACCGGCACAAATTTGCCGCTGCTGTCGAAAACAAACACAAATTTTAGGAGATTGTAGACTCAAACTTTGAAAATGTTGTGCTTACAATTCAAGATAGTTCTACCTTAAATTCACAAGGCAATAAATAAATGGACACAGGGCAGAAAAATTACCATCCCTTAATTAAAAAAAATGCAGAGAAGCGCGAAAGCTTCCGAACATCAAAACTGCGTTTGAAGTGCGTCAAAACCTTCGCCAAAGGTGCGTCCAAGCTTCCGTCTGAAAATGCGTTCAATCGATCGCCAGGCCTTCAAAGATCCAAACCCCAAACGAAAAACGAACCCACGCGACGATTTTTCGCGCAATAAGTAAACGCATCTACGGACGCTCTAAATGTACACCGATACGTGGTTTATAAGAAAAACGTATACTATTGTACTCTCTTCATGATCGATGCAGGTATTGTCTCGTCTGGAACCATTCCTTCTCCGTGATTTTCAAGTAACCGTTTTCGCACAATGGAACCCCGGTTTGACGAACACGCTACGGGTCGAGATATTTTATTAGAACTTTTCGGTGGACCAACTGGTCTCAGGGGAAATTCATTAGTTTTTTTTACAGGACGCCATCGGTCCGAAAGAGAAAGCTTTCGTCTTAAAATTGAGGTAAATCCACAGCAATTCAAGGGTGAAAACCGCACAAGCTAAGGGCGAGGTCGGCTCTAATTCTGTGGACCCCGTAGTTCACGAAGGCCAACAAAGCCGGAACCAAATCAGGAATTCGGGTCGCCCTCTTTTCCACCGCAACATTGAGATTCCAGGCGGGCTAGGCAGGTCCAATAAAAACCGCAGGAAATCCCGACCTGCGAGTACAACCATCCGAAGCAAACCACGGAACTCAAAGCCCCACCGTTACACAGGAGTACACAACTATAGACTTTACTGTAAGTTAAGCGTCTGTTCCGTTAAGGGCTCCGTCTGTTGACACGTAGTCAGCATTCTGAAAGCCTTTTTTTCCCTATTTCCCAGAGACGTTCGATGCCTAATACGCCTTTCGAAGCGAGCAGACTTTCCAAAGCTGTCATTTTAAGTGTACATTCCTCCGCAGCGGAGGCATCGTTTCCTTTAAACGAAATTAGCTAGGTAGAACTGTCCAATCTTTAGAATAGAGAGCACTTTTATGTGGTTTTTGTGGTCCCTTTAAGTCTTTGGAGGAGCTGGGCTCACACGAGCACAGAGAAAAAAAACTTTACTGCGACAAAGACGATGTGGCCAAGGGAAACAGTAGTATCGAGATTGAAGCACCGACGACACAGAGGAAACTGCGACGTTGCGCGCGAAATGAAGCTGTAGGCGTCGTTCAAAAAGGCAACGTGACATGAGGCGAAATTGCGTTGAAGCTACTTGACGACACATTTAAAGGAATGTATGGAAGCTAACGGTGATGATTCAGAGGCTATCTTTTTTCTGAGCTGAAGCTAGGTTTACATGCGTACATGAGCTCGAATAAATTCCATCTTGAGGACACGTCCTAGGGTGGAAAGCCCGTACTGGTCCTCGTTTCAAAGAACGGTGTGGCAGGTACTTTCCCCAGAGACGCCACGCATGCGAGGTTACTCTCTCCTTTATCGGTGATTAATGTGCTCGTTACAGACACTCTCCGAGCAGTTGAGAGGCGCGAAACGAGCGATCCGCAGCACTTGCCTGGAAAGCGTTGGAAAGGCACGCCCCGGACGCACACACGAGAAGGGCGCCCCAGGGAAAGCGCTCCCTCAGCAGTTCGCTGCTCAGCAGGCGCCCCTCGCTGTCCAGGTTGCGGCACTGCTCGGCAGGCGTCATCGACAGCAAGAGCGCGAACAGGCTTCCCGCGAACAGCCAGCTGCGCGTGGGTCTGTGGGGAAGACAAAAATTCCCAGGCGAGTTGGGGACGAAAGTCTTAGTGGTGATGCATTAAGTGGACCCTCAACACTTCCGATAAATACTTTCCCTTTTTCTAGCTTCTGGAATTATTGCGAAAGCTGTTATCGCCAGCACGGAGTGGCACTACACGATTTGCTCATCTCAGCAGTTCCGCCTTCTGTTTCTGCTTTGCTTTCGTGGCGATTTTTTCAGAGGCCATCGAGTGTGTTCATTGCTGCAACAGAAAGAAACCCGGCCAACGGCCGCTACATCACTATAATGACGCGTTTAGAACTCTCGGAGAACGCCAAGATTGGGAAAGAGAGAAAAATCTGTAGAGCTAGTTTCGAAGTTATTTCGAAAAAAGTTAGCTGAAAAGAAAAAGACAGTCACATGATTTAATTTGTTTCACGTTCTCGTTGGGTCACTTTCTGCGATGACTCCACACGGAGCGCGGACTTGTTTCGACACGTTCGTGTGACACGTAGGCGCATTTATACGCGGGTACTCCCCCTTACGGGGCTAGGTTAACGTGCATCGCCGACGCATCTTGCTCCCTCTGCGAGCTGGCACGAAACCGTGAATGAGTATGTATTTGCCCCGTCCTCCTTTCGTGTTACAGCTTGTGCCCCACTTCGGTTCGCACTGCCTTCCCCTCCTAATCTCTCCTTTTTTGGCTCCGTGTGCCTTTGAAGCCCAGGCGTTCCAGAGCGCGAGCCATACCACCGCACATGCTTTTGTTTACTACACGGTGAGGTATTGGGATCAAGGACTTTCAAGGCAGGCTGACCGACAAGACGTAACGACAGAAACATAAGGCTTTCGTCTTAATAGCAACGCTCTCACGCAGAAATATTCACGTACCGTCTTTCCTGATGGGCGTGGCGGGGCCAGCGCTAGCAGTCGGATTTCAGTTGTGTGAGAGTTTCGTGTTTACGAAGTGGATTAATTGCTCGCCCTCACCCCTCCCCTCTATCCCACCTACCCTCCCCTCCCTCCAGCCTCTCTTGACCCTCTTACTCACTCTGATTTCAACACCATTTTCTCTCTCTCCTCTCTCCCTCTCTCCTATTTCCTCTCATCACCCCCCACTTCCTTCAACATCAACTCTCCTCACCATTTTTCCACCTTCTCCTCTTTGTTCTCTCGTCACCCTCTCGACTCTCTTCAGCCTTCTGTCTCTCTAGTTTCATGTTTGCTTTCGCCTAGGCCTCATAACTACCACGACGACGGCGGGTCTTCGCGAAACTACACCACTAATGCTCGCGCAGTAAACATACTCGTTGGCAGAAGAAATAATTAGCGCACGGCAATTTTACTATCTGTCGTGTTCGTCCAGTGCCCGAGTCGCCTCACAGCTGGCTCACGTGGTATTTACGTAAAACGCTGAACAGCAGCTGCAACGCTGCACCGAGAAGGGCGAATCTGTTGTAAATATCTGCATTTATTGCCATCACGAATGTATAACGGTCGTATCTAACTACCTTTATGCGCTCGTACTGCGGTTACGGTATGCGTGCGGATGCTTGGTGGCAGCGTATTAGCTGCCTGACGCGATATAGATTTCTGCTTATAGTCGGGAGTCGAGAAAGGCCTTGCGCATGTCTGGCTCGCTTCACTGTCTGCAGCATAAAGCTTTACTGCTGCAAAGCACTATAATACTCATTATAGGAATAGAGTAGTTTATAGACGGGATACTGTGGAGTGTTGTCGATGCCAATGGTTACCAAGATATTAGTCCCGCTTCTTTACATCACAGCCTCCGCAAGCTACAGAGGCAAAAGAAAGCAGCAGAGTTGCTTATGCAAAGCAGAGTAACATATGCAGTGTTACAAACCGTAGGCGAACTAGAGTCGTTATTGTCTGGAAATGCTACGCTAACGCAATTTCTCCTTTTATTAAGTCATTATTTTACTCCCAACGCCAGCACGACAAAATTGGGCTTTTCATAACGAACTAAGCCTACGTAAGATTGAAACACGATGTTGTATCTTTATCTCATGCCGAGGAATCTTCTATTAAAGCCTTGTTAACGGGCACGAAGGTGAGGAAGCACTGCGCCAATAAGTAGAGCGGCGACATCATTTGGAGGAACTTGGTTGCTTTCGGAATCATACACGAGCGCAGGACGGTTGAGAAAGCCCGCAATATTTTAAATGCCCTGGATCCCCTAATAGTGCACGTACCTTAATATGGTTAGGTGTAACTTTGTAAGATCTGTATGACAGAAAATGTCGGGGATGTGCTTTAAATGGATAACTTTTTTAGCAATCGAATACAGGAAGTACCAGTAGAAGTAAAAGCATTCATTGCGCTTATGTGAGACCCTTATGTCATAGATATATGAACAGTAATGTTACTTGCATAAACTTATAAAGCACAGTTGTTCATTTAAAAGAAATGAACAAGGCGAAATCTGAAGGGTCCAGATCACGAGTGGCGCATTATTAGGTGAGCAGGGTAGTCAAACCTTCAAAAGAGCCGGTGAACCCTCATAAGCAGTCAGGGCGCTACCGCTGAGGCTGGGAAGTGCGCACCTCGCCGCACGCAATGATTCACTAGTTAGTCCCACCCTCTTAAATAGTTACCATCGCACGCACGAAAAATAAAAAAAGGCTTTCCATCTCAATTCAAAAGCCCACCTTGAGAACGTCCAGTGCCCTCCAAGAGCACATCAGCCAGCGGCAAGCCCTCGACGAGATGCGCGTTCAAAGTTCGTCGACCTTACATGGTTAGATTATAGTATGCGAGTTTTTTTTTTGTTATTACTATCCTTTCCCCCAATGCACTTAAGCCGTGTTTGCGAATGTCAGGTTTCTGCTATGTGAGGCTTGGGTTCTTCTTTTTGAAAAACTGCGCACACTCTTTGAGCTAAAATCTTTTTAGCTGTAATGAAATGGAGGTAAGTAAACTTATTGTGACGCTTGGTTCATTGACCGGGCGTGGTGCCTTTAAGGCGCTGGTTCCTAGGTGGCAGTGTCCTGCGTCAGGTGCATGCATGAGCACTCTAAATGGGGAGTTGCGCGTCTTAACAACATTGTGTCCGTGCATTGCTGAGGCAATACAGAGAGGAAAAATAGATTAGAACAAAAAGATGTCTATAAAGAAACAGAAGGGGCTGGAGGCTGGTATTTACTTTCCTTTTTTAAAGGGAAGATTTACCCGGCTAGACGAAAGGAAATCCGGCGGTCAGGCGTGCGCAGAAAACTCCTCCGGTGTAACTCCATGCGCATGCGTGAAGAAAACCATGTTGTAGAAAAGTTGGAGGTAAGGAGAGAGATAGGTGGGCTGGGCTTTTGTAGGACGCAGCTACGCTCTCCAATCTTCCGACACTGCTAAGTACCAACGGCGCATATGAGGCAGTTAAACAGATGGGTAAACATCCGCTGCACGTTGCGGCTTCGCTGGTTAACCATCTGTACACGGTGTGTGAGGGCGCATCTTTTTTGTTTTGTTGGTAGCAAATTGTTTTAACAAGCTATAATATGGTGCAGAACACTTGGTAGCACATAAATAAAAACAGAATGACAGGCGGGACACAATCGGAGAAATAATGACGATTGGGCTCTGATTTCACAATTGCACTTGTCAATACAGCTCGATGATTCGCAATATTAAATGTACCGAAAATATTTGCAAAAGTGACCTCGATTTCACTGAACCCTGTACAGAAGATGACTGCAGAAACCAGGTATAATATAGGGGGATTCAGGTATCTGGGGCGGCTGAGCCGTCTTTTGAGACAGGGCAGCTTGGATCTTGTGTAGCCTTGACAGCCGCAAAACAGAACGAAAACACCCTTCGGTGTTCGCTTGCTGAGGGTGTTGCGAAAAAGGCGACGGACGCTGAGATAGGGTCTGTTGGAAGCTACGAGGTGTCTAATGAGCACGTCGTGCCCTTGTCACTCCCAGCTGATGCTCCCGACGATAGGCCAACATCGGCTGAGCTGGTTAAGGTTCCGGTGTCGCCTGTGGCTGAGCCGAAGTCGGGAACCGATCAGCCTAGAGGAGAGAACGTAAACACATTCCGATGTTCGCTTGCCGAACGCGTTGGTGAAAAGGCGAGCAAGAAGGATAGAGGGAAAATTTTCGCACGTACTTGTGGCGCGTGTTTCAGTGCGGGCAGCCAAGGGGCAAAGCCGTGAGCTCGCATAGCGCCAAGGGAACGCCGCCTCCAGGAAGGAGTGCGCGCCTTACGTTCGAACGCTGGAAAATCTCGCTCGCTCCTCCGCGCGCTCGACTGCTGTCGAAGAGAACGGCCTGTGTCCTCTCACGCGGTCGCAGCAGCGTTCAGAGAACGGTCGCACCTAAAGTGCGGTACAAATTGGGGAAGCTCGGAGCAATGACGAGAGCTCAAATCGCGGCTCTCAGCGCGAGAAGTGGCCTGTAGACGCCTGACTTTCTCAATTTCATTGTTTTTCCTGGAGCAGGTTTCGCCCTTTACTATCGCATTTTTTTGTGTGTGGGACATTTCCAATCTTGCGAAATGTCACCTTTCAAGTATGTGCACTTGTCTAAAGTACTGCTGGGCAAAAATAAAACTAGTGTAGTTAGTTATTAGCGTACTTAGTTATTAGCGTACTCGTCCAGTGATCGGCCCGGTGAAGCTCCAGCACGATGTAGTACAGCCCAGGCCTGGAGTCGAGCGTCTGCCGAGCACTTCACTTCGAAAGCATCCCTCCGTACAACGACTGAAGATCCTTATCCACCGGGATCTCGGACCCTCGCCGGAGAAGCTGTTACGAATCGGCCAGCGCCGCCGTACTTTCCCGCATCACTCCTCGGCTGTGCGGCGAAGCCACTGCGTGCGCCTTTGAAAACAGGCGCCACCATGTCGGTGACAAGTTTCGATAAGCCCGGCTCAGACGCTTCGCTTTCGGCGCATTTCAAAACTTCGGCGGCTGCCGGCAAGGCTCGTCTCAACGCTCTTTAAGGACACAGAGGCCCCGTCGATCGCAACGGAGTCCTCCTCTCTCCCCTCTCTCGGACTCAACGTGCACCGAGGCTATGAACGGCTTACGAACTCTGGAAAGAGCGTTGTGTGTGTCTGTGACGTTCGTCGCGTGTTTCCGCTTGTTGGCGTTTGACCGTTACCGCTTTTGGGTATAAATAGACCCCCGAAGCGCTTTAAACCATTCCTGTTAGAGCAGCGAATCGATGCTGTCGCTCTGCTGGAGTCCTGTATTGTAACCTCGCCCGTCGGGGCATTGTTCTTTGGCTTCGGCTCACCTCTCGCTATGAAGTAAACAGTTACGTTAGCCTACGGCTTCTGGACTTCTTCACGGCTGCAACAGCGGCTGGCCGCTCGCATCATACACGCTACCACTCGTATGTCGGAGGCCACGGAGCTCGGATCGGGTGCCCCCACTCGGTCGTAACAATCCTAAAAGCATCCAGTGTAATCAATTGTCATTCGTTGCGCCCCTATGCCGTCAAAGCTTCTTTCATATAGTACCGGATTCATCGCTGTGACAGTATTTTCCTTAAACCGGAACTATGTGCATACATCTATGCATCTAAGATTGTATAATTACCGCATGAAACTTTTCGACGACAGATATTGAATTTCACTTGATTTGTGTACCTGAGTCATTTTTTTTGGGGGGGGGGATAAATTGCACTTAACCATCACTAAATTACTAGACGTAGATTACTTGACATGGCTATTAGTTACGCCTACATACCATCCGGTACACCGTTTATTTATTACTGGGTTTCAATTCGTGACACAATGTCGGTTTTAATGGTTGGTCACACTTTAAATATGCCCAACCGCGATGAGTTCGCCCGCAGTACCGTATACGCCGTCACCGTCACAGGACCTGCGAGACCTGTTTGGGCTGTTTGTCCAGGTATGACTTGCGTCTAAAAAGGAGAAGAAGAAAATTGCTCATAGCTAACTCATTGCCATCCAGGGATGAGTAGGCGGGCACGAGCCAACTCTTGTAGTGGTCCGTGGTGAGGGCCAGCATGAAGGCACTCGACAGGTAGCAGAGAGGGACGCACTCCTGGAACCTGCGCCGGGATGCCGAGAGAGCGTCAGGCGCCACTCACGCACGCTTTACGGCCTCACGGATGGTTTACTCGCACCCATACTCTCAATCAATCAATCAATCAATCAATCAATCAATCAATCAATCAATCAATCAATCAATCAATCAATCAATCAATCAATCAATCAATCAATCAATCAATCAATCAATCAATTAATCAATCAATCAATCAATCAATCAATCAATCAATCAATCAATCAATCAATCAATCAATCAATCAATCAATCAATAAATAAATAAATAGATCGATTGATTGATCGATCGATCAATAGATCGATCAATCAATCACTCAGTCAATCGATCGATCAACAAATCAAATGATGAACCAGTGTTTATCGCAGAAATACATCTGGAAGGGTCCAGGGGATAAAAGCAGACTCAACAGCTTGACCCATATCGGCATACGAGTTCATCTGCTGGAACCGTACTGGCTGAGTCTGCTTACAAAAAAAAACAATTCGCATGACTGAAAAGTCTGCTACAGCAATTTTAAACAAGCGTATTGATTTAACTGTTTTAAGTGTTTTCTGGTGAACAAATATGTTATTGACGACGTAAAAAGGGAGACCGGAGACTTATGCATGATGCTGTTGGGTATGAATACTGTTTACCGCTTTTCAGTGTCCAATTTTAGAGCGATGTTGTGATCAGTGACCCGTAATTACCAAATATTTATCTGGTTGCAATCTTCTCACAACAGGGGAAAAAGCCACAGTATCTGCATATTAAATTATTTATTAAAATCTGCTGTGGAAGTGCCGGTGTTCGAACACCGGGGCCCCCACATGTGGAGCGAGCGCTCTACCACTGAGCTACAAACCCACACACAAACAGGCCGTGAAAATGCTGGACATTTAGGTTTTATGTAAGTTTTTGACTCTCAAGCGCAGTCGTGTGACAAAGGAGCGGCGATAAGAAAAAAAAAAGCAGAACATTAAAGGCACGATACAAAACTGCGTATATAGGCAAAGGTGTTGAGAGCAAAACCCTAGAGCCATCCTGGTTCCGCAGTTGCCAAAAAGTTACCTGGGCGCAGTCTTCTCATCATAAAAAGAAAAGAAACGCAGTATGAGCATATTAGCGGTTTTAAAAAGTCACTGTGGAGGTGCCGGGGTTCGAACCCGGGGCCTTTCACATGCGAAGCGAACGCTCTACCACTGAGCTACACCCCCGGATGGTGAAACACCGGTGAAACGTTGAATATTTATTTTCACTTCATTTATCCGTCCCTCAAGCTTAGTCGCATTGCAGCGGGGAGTGGGGAACAAAAAAAAAAAACATTCAGAAAACAGAATACATGATACAAAACCATCAACGAATAGGTTAACAGTATAATTAACTGTGTATATACCGTTCGGCAATTATATTACGCGTGCTAGAATGAAGCGATCCTCTTGTCTAGTTTTATAGCACACATAAACTGATGCGTGTGGTAGCTTTCTATTTAAGATTGTTTATAATTTAATGTACAAATGTCTGTCACCATAATGACTAGGCAGCATTATCTTCTTTCCGCCCTAATCACACGAACTAAAGCAGGGACACATGTCCGTTCGAGCAATCCGGTTTCCGACGCGGCGCGTCAAAATATCTAGCAGATTGGATGCGCCCGGGAGCGGTTGGCGCGGCGGGTCATCCGGCTGCCAAACCGGTTCTTGGGCGGAGACGCGTGCGGGGATGCGTCTGTTTCCGCGCATGTGTTCGACCCTTTAAAGGGGCCCTGAAAGGCGTTTTGAGCACACTAAATGGACTAGCGCAATCGTAAGATTGGGTCGTCAACGTCATCTGTGCCAAGTATTACTCTTTTACGCGCAGCGGAAAGCTCACACTTTTGTTGCAAAGTTTGTCACTTTTTTCTCACCCTTCCCTTCGTGTTTTTTGCACGCCGCCATCTTCACATGTCGACGACATCGATTCCCAGATGTTCGTCATGAGCTAGACATCCTGCTATTGGGCGGCTTTTTCACGCACTTCCGGCAAACAGATGAGTCGTCTGCTCAGCGTCGGCTCGCCGGCTCATCTGCCAGCGGAGTGCCGCAGTGCTTGGACATTTTACGACAAACGAAGCAAGTGTAAACAAACGCTTAACCGTTTGTATTGAATGCAACACGGCCATAACACGACATGGATATTCTCTTACCTGAGTACGTTCCATAAAGAAAGCGTTGAAGCCCCGTGCACTTCTTTCGTGCAATCGCAGAGAACGCCCTGAGCCGCATGTCCGGGTTTGACGCAAACATTTTATTCAACTTCAAAACAAACCAGAGATGCGTTTCGAACGAACACAACGTCACAACATCCGTTGCAAGTCTGAACCGCGATTGACAGACGATGGGTTGCCTCCTCCTGCCCGTCGTAAATTCGGCACTCACCTCGCGCGCCGTTTGCGGGGATGAACAGCAAGTCACTTAACTCTGGCGCACAAGCCGAGATGGCTTTTAGCCACGCACACTGCACATACCCCATGCGAGGTTGAGTCGTACGTCGCTCGAGAAAGATAATCCAGACCACGGGAAGCCCTATCCACCCGCAGAAGCACAACGTCGCATTTCATCGCGAAACAAAGGCGTCCACAACACACACACCATCGCCTCCTGTAAGGCCAAACGCATCTCGCACTTGCCAATGGGAGTGAGTGGTACGCCTGCAGTGCCCACATGTCGTGAGGTGGGGCCCCGAGCTGAACCGGGATTACGCAACCGTAACTGACTTCTAGAGCGGTTTGTGCCTTGTTGCCAAGGCAACCGATGTTTGAGATCGTCAAAGAAATGGCGCTCGCTCCAGCGCTAGAAAGCTCAGAGCCGGGGCGGAGCATGTTTTGCCAACGTTGCCGCGCTCCACCATGTGTCGCCCCAAGCTGAGCTGGTCACATGAGTGAAGCGTTTTGTGCACTGGTTCTGTATTGGTTTAAAATGTCTTTTTCACATGCCACCGGCAGGAATTACCAGCGCCGCAAAATAAGACCCGGCACCAGCGGGGCCACATCTGATACGGCGCTTTTTGGATAAACAGTGTCGGTGCATCAAAGGGAACGAGAGCACGATCTTCCCGTGCGGCTGCGAGTTCGCCGCCGAGAGAAAGTCACGTGCCGCCGATAGCAACTGCAGCAACGTACACCGCGAAAGGCAAGGCCAGGCCGCCGCACACATGCGGCCAGATTTTTCGTTCGCTTTTCCAGCCTTGAGCGGAGTGCGGGATTCATGGTTTCAACAAAGCTTGCCCTTAGCAGACGGCAGTCGGAGTAGCGTAATAGCGGAAGTACGTCACCGCTGAGGAGCGCAGCATTATGGGAGGGAAGGCTCCCGCGCTGTCAACAGCGAAGAAGTTGAAAGGAGGAGGAAATGCGGCGTGACGATAATGCGCGGTTTTTGATTTACGATTTCTCAGCTAATACTCATTGCTTTAACAAAATTCTTGTGGGAGGAGATTGCTCATACATTGATTTATTTGGTGACATGTACAGTCGCACTCACTATGACCTGCACCGCTCATTAGTATTCACAGCTTTATATGAACTTTGTCTGGCACCCGGGGTTAAAGACCAAGTGCGCATTAGGAGAACGACGGCCTAATGAATCAAGCCTTTTCCTAACGTATATGCCATAGTCATTGTTTTGACGATATAATCGTCTGAATTCTAATGAGCCGTGTAGGTCATAGTGAGCGCGACTGTACATCCATGCATCGGCGGAAGGTATTTCAGGACCCCTTTAATGTAAACGGTGCAGTGATTTATCCCGAACAGGTGACTAATATTCTTTAAACGGTGAAAAGTAACAGTCTACGCATTACAAAGCTATTTCGCCACGATTGACCCCCGGGTAGGCCTGATCACCTTGAACTTAAAATGGTCGAACCTTATATGCACCACGGTTATTCTAATGCTGTTCCGTTTAAGAGCAAAGCTGTTTACCTTCAGCCCCGGTATGCCTGCCCCGCATGCATTCGGAGGGGAGTTATTCAAGCCGGGAAATGTCCGCTAACAGAAATAGTGGAACAGAGAGAGAGGCCCCAGCGAGAAGGACGAGGCGTTTCCTAGCACGAGGCGTTCCATAGCACGAACTTGAACTCGTACCGTGAAGTGGCCGTCGACACCAGTACAGCACAGATTAAGGGTACGGAAAAACGCGGCCAAACGAGCGAACAGACTCGACAGAGTTGCCCATCGTTGTCGACAGCGCAATTACACGGCGGTAGAAACTCAAACTTCGCGCAATCCGGGAACCAATGCGCTTCAGCGATTTTTGATGCGTAGCATTCTTTGCCGAGTACCCCCACAGCCAGGACCGTGTAACACCCTGCATTTCCATAATATTGTAGATTTCGCGAGTGTTCAACCTGTAATCGTTAAACGGAGATAACTAGTCAAATAAAATTTCGAAAAATTAAAAACGAAGAAAAAATATAAAAAATTATGGGAAATGGTGTACCCTATAACGCCCTGCATTTACACAATAATGCAGATTTCGCAAAAGTTCCACCTGTAATCGTTATAATGGGGTAAAAGGAGATAGTTGGTCGAACGAAATTTTGAAAACTAAGAAATAAGAGACATTTTTAAAAATTACGGAAAATGGCGAACTGCATTTCCCAAACAATGCAGAATTCGCAGAGGTTCCACCTGTAACCGTTATAATAGCGTAAATTTGGATAATTGGTCGAACAAAATTTGGAAAAATAAAAAATCAAAATAAAAAATATATACAAAATGGCGAACCGTGTAACGCCCTACATTTCCACAACAATACAGATTTGGCTTGAGTAACACCTGAAATCGTTTTAATAGCGTAAATTGAGATAATTGATCGGACAGAATTTAGACACACACAAAAAAAATTGGCTTTAAAGAACTCACGCTCAAGACAAACGGCATAAGAATGCTACGCGTAAGTCAACAATATAAAGATTTTATTCATGCATGCATTCATTCATTCATTCTGAATTTCTGCAGATTTTTTTTTACTTCAGTTGTGGCGACATGACTGTTAGTACACAAGACGGCAGTGTACAAATTACAAGCATGCTTATATCCCATATGAGGGATGCTTGAAGAGAGCCCAAACGAATAATACCCATGAGACACAGAGAAAACAGCCCTGTCGGTACCACGCCTAATGTTACTCAATGCATGTGAAGCTTATACTGACTCAATCTCGTAATTAGTATTCGCTTTGAGCGCCCTTATATATAAACATCGCGTTTAAAAAAAACGTGAGCCTGTGTGGTATCGATTGCATAACCGATATTAGTGAATTAACATTAGCCTTGTCAGTGACCCCAACTCTGTATGAGCGCCTCCAGGCACGAAATTCAGCATATCTGTCCAGCGCGAAGCGAACAACATTTTGCCACTGCGACTACAACAGTTTTATCCGTAATCAGTGTAACGAGACAATGCGGATTAAAGAAATACTTTATGGAAAGAACGCGACGTAATTTATCCTAATGTTGTGTAGGTACTATAGAGTTACGCGTGTTGTTCGCAAACATATGATTTCCATCGTTGCGATTTAGCACGAACGTGGGCTCCCTCGCCCCCCCCCCCCCCCCTCCCCCCTCCCCCGCCCCAAAAAAAGTGCGGAGGGAAACGGTGGTGGTTTTCAAAAACTGGTTAACCCAGCCGTACGTTCTCAGAGAACAAAATTTCTCAAGGTCAGCAAAAACCATTTCGAACGGCTAACCATCGTGTAATTTGATAGAAAGCAGGTGGAGAACAACCACAGTCAAATCTTTTTTTTTTCGACACCATGTGCAGACACATTTAGGAAAGCTGTGATACGCGAGAGATTCACGGCTCTGTTGAACTACGATTACAGAAACACATGACACAACGAAATCAATAAAACTTAGTACGGCTGGAAATCAATCACATACGTTTATGAGAAAATGTAATGAAATAATAGTTGCATGTGGTTTCTTCCTCAGTTAATTAATTATTAACGTTGATACCGCCAACCATGCGGGCAAGGACGAGGGGAACAAAAGTTTGACTATCATTGAAGACACCAAACACTTCAAACACTGCGTGCGTAATAATACAGAAAATATAACAAAAAACTGCGCTGGTAGCCAAGCGTAACTGAAGAATTGCTTCTGTTGATCCAAAATAGTGGCGACATAGTTCGAGTAAATTTTCTCAACAGAGCATATCACGTGTTGGTGAAAAAACAAGAAAGGTAGTAAAGGACATGGTAGCAAGTGGTTTTGTGCGCCGACTAAAATTTAGCTGAACCTTTTCACGAAACACAAGGTACAGAAATGTAACGCGCAGGAGTTATTCCCTTATCATCCTAGCTTCTCTAGCCACACTCCTAAGTGCTGCTGTGGCGTCCAACAGCAAGTGCATACCTAGATGATGTTGATAAATTCTTTTATTAGGAAGGGGAGGACCGAAGGTCGCTGGAGGGTGAAGAGGAGGAATAGGGAGGGAGGTAGATGCCCACTAAATCGCGCTCGCCAGGCCTAGATAACGCAAGTTATACACCTAAGGAAATGGTACGTGCCTACCATCACTCCTCTCTCCCCACATTGTCCCTCTTCCACTGAAGCTGGCCTACGGCATCTACTTTGGTTCATGACTGGAACTGCGCACAACTGGACAGTGCGTAGTTCCAGTCATGAACCATTTTCAAGTAGGCTGGCTTCCCACTTTGCTTCAGTTCATTTGGTTCTGCCCAAATTCACTCGCTAAATCAACCACACGGCATACATTACTTGTGTACCACCTAAGCATATATAAAGAGAAAAAAGAAATTACAACGAAAAACCGTAACGATAGGTTATAAGGAAACTGCACTCACGTTACACGAGTCATGCTACTCCTCTTCTTACCGAGGTACTCCTTGACGCAGAGGAACACTTCCTCGTCATCCGGTGGTGTCCTACAGGTAGGTGCACTTGTTATCACACCAGCATCAAGACCTAAATTGATAACTCACTGCCTACCAAAGCCTCGTGGTTTGCTAAGGTTGTTAAGGTTGTTAAGGCTCGTGGTTTGCTAAGTTTGCTAAGGTTGTTACTCACAAATGCTGGAAAAGCCTCTAATAAAACCAGTATGTTTACCAAAGCGATGACATTTCTCGTGTCGTGTCAAGGGACCATAGCAGACATGTGGGACTCGCCCAATATTTCTTTTGGTTTGTTTTTACCCAACTGCGCGAGGACCCAACTTTTTGTTTTACCTGTGTACTTTCTGGCTGACTGACTCGCAAAATAACTAAGATCAAGTTCCAAGTGTAGTTCGTCAGAATGTGAAAACAGGGATATTTCAGTGAACCGACGAGCTCAATTCCAAACGCAGTTTACCTCTTAAAGTCATTTAAAACAGCCCCCGAGTTTTAAAACATTGCATAGTATTCAATAATACGGTTCTTGGTCATACTGGTCCTACCCGTGACCTTCGTCGTCTTCTACAAGTGCGCTGGCTTCCCAACCGCTCCATTTGTCTAAACAGTCCGTCCGGTTGTCCACCACACACGTAGGATTAATGTCAACGCTTGTCTTGTTTCTTATCACTGTGCAGCGCCTGTTTGCGCGGTCAGTTCATAACGCGCTTAGTGTAATGTGTGTTTAAACATTTGGACCTGTTAGGGTCTGTTGTCGACAGCTTTGTTCAGCGCGAATGGCGGACTAACAGGAGGGAGACGAACGAGCACAAGCGCTGTACTCGTTTCTCTCTGTTCGGTTTGACTGCTTTTTGCTCCAAACGAAGACCTAGACCACAATGAACAGCAATCATGCTCTATTATAACTTTTTGCTGAGCAGCTAACACAGTGACGATTGTAATCACGTTGCTGTAACGTCTATTGTAACGTGCATTGTAATATTGTATGCTGTAACGGATATTGTAGTAATTATGTTCCTGCTGAGAAAAGTTGAGAATCCTCTAAGCTGGAAACTTTCAGGTGGTTAGGTTTTATAGATAGGGTCGGGCCTGTAGGCTGTACTTTTCGTCTGTTTGTAATGCAAGCACGATTCGTGTAGTGTATGGTTCTGCCTACCTCCAGAGGAAGCTATAGTAGAGGGTACACCAAGAGGCGGCATACGATACGGCGACCACAGGCGCCATGACGATAAGCCAGCCCCCGAAGCTCATGTCCCCCGTCGACACATCGAGCCTGCAGAAAAGACGGGAGATTTGTGATGAATAAATACTCGGCAGTGTGCAGTTTATGGCCCTTGAAAAAAATTATTGGGGAAAGGGGGTGCTAACGGATCATATTTTACAGATTTATCAACCTCCCACGATGATTCTTATTTCTATGGAGTTGAATTGCGGTACTTTTGTTTTGCGGGGCACTAGTTATGCTTCATGCTATGCTGAGAAACATAAAGGAAAAGATAGACCGACGTTTGTGGCCGTAACGAATAGGGTTTTACCAAATACAGTGGAACCATGTTAATACGTTTTTCACCGGACCGGAAAAAGAAAGCGTAACAGCCGGGAAAACGTAAGAGTGAGGAACGCCACGAAGATGGGCCGGCGTCTAACTGCCGTCGTTAAATCCCCCCTATCTAGAGCTCCATTGTTGCCAACTTGGTTTCCGCCCGTTCGCCAAATGTAGCGGTCTTTTTTGCATTTTCTATGTGCACATTTAGTGTTACCTAGCGCAATTAGGACGGGCGTGAAGTCACGTTAGTCGTCGTAAAATAACTGTACTACTCGTTTGCTGTCACCCTACTCGTGAAGGTCGACAACAAAATCGGGCTTCGTGAAATCGCCGTACCACTCGCTCGCCGTTCCGACCGCCTGTATGGGTGGTGAGAAAGCGGAGAGTGTAGAAGGGTGGTGTAGAAGGACTGGAGCAAGTGACGGTATGGGTGGTGTAGAAAGCGCCAGAGTGGCATGGAAGGAGCAGCAGACGACGCGCCGAGATGGGGCTCAACGCTACGGCAGCGCCACCGCCTGGTCGGCGGCAGCACCGGCCCGTGCCGCAGTACTGGAGGGCCGCGCTCTTTGCCAACTGACCTAATCTAAAAACGCTGCACGGCACCATTACGACAGTGCGGTGGTGCTAACATCACGCACTTCCGCCGTTCCGAAGTGAAACTTCTGTTGTAAGGTCAGTGATGATCGTGATAGCACTTTCGACAAATGGCCTTCTAGTGACGGCCTCTTCAACTCGCCTGCGGCTTCTTGTAGCCAGTTCAGTAAGAAAGCCTGGCCAAGACTCATAAAAAGCCAAAATGGCGGTGCCCAAGCGGCTTCGGAGTGTCAGGTTGCGACGCATTAAACGGGAACGGGCCCACAGTTGAGACGTTACAACGGGGTTCGCAATACATTATATACTATGGGAGTTACGCCGGGACCGATGGCACACAACGTAACAGCCAGGAAAACGCAACAGTAAGGAACGTAACAGCGGGGTTCTACTATACATCAAAGTTACTATACCAATATCAAAACCTAATATTATTTTCGGACACCTAAACTTAATACATTACGGGCGGTTTTTTTTTCTCTAGTGAACATGGTATGCTTAAGGGAAATCCCAGGCATTACGGATTTTGTGTGGCTTAAGTTTCAAGTACATCGGTCAATTCAAAGCTTTAAAGAAACAAATAATGAGAAAAAGCTTCAGATTTTCGTGGGCACGCTTTTCGGCGCCTTGTGGAGACCAACTGTTACACAGAAACAGAGGACTTGTACGGATTAACGTCCGGATGAAGAGCCAGAGGTGCTTTCAAAGTTAGGCTGTTTAGCGAGAATTGCTGTTTTCGTCCTATTTACAGAGGTCATGCGAAGCCCTTAAAATGTGGACGCAATGTCGTGGAAGAACCAAACGCAACATACGCTGAAATTTTCAGCGAATGGTGAGTTTGTTATCAGTGCTCATCAAGAAACGATAAACATGCGTTTTGAAGAATTCCGCTTCCCCAGAGAGGTACTCTTATCGCCCTTCTTTTCATGACTCGTTGGCACTCAAGATTTTTTGCGGGCGTTTAGTAATGTGCCCGGTATCTTCAGCATAACGCATCACTTGGAGTACGCATGTGTTGTGTACCTTTCTTTAGAGCGTGCTAACAGCTCATAATAATCCCACGCCGGATTTCGTTTTCGTGGCATGGATGAGCACCGAAAACTTGTCCAGCATAGTTATACTGATCCACCATTTCAAGTATTTCATCACCCACGCTAAGGGTGAGACTTTGTGCGTGTCTGTTAAACATTGCATACGATTTCTTCATATTCATCTCAAATGATGTTAGAGATCTTTCTCAAAGCAGCTCCTCAAGGATTTTTGTCTGCTGTTATCCCGATTCCCCGAACAAGATTATGCCGCACGTAAAACTCAAGTAGCTCAAGTACTCCCCATTCACGCGCATTATTCGCTTCTCCCATTCCAGTTTCCTGAATACGTCCTCGAGGGAGGCTGTAAACAAATTTGGAGGGAGAGAGAATATTCTTGCCTCACTTCCGTCCTGATCGAATTTTTTTAAGCCTTTGGGAAGGATTATCGTGCCCGTGCATTTTTTGTAAGGATATGTCTTCCAAGAGTCTTATTTGTGTCCCCTCTATTTCCTGGTCCTTCACTGCTTACAGTACTGCAGTAATGTCTGCAGAGTGGAACGGTTTTTCGTAATCTATTGATGCCGCGCAAAATGGTTTACTATATTCCCCGCGCATTTCTTTATTAGTCTAGTGACCACATGAATGTGATCAATCGCTGACAGGCATTTTCTGAATGCAGCCAGTTCTGTCGGTTGTTCGACATATAGGATGTCACCCGTACGATTAATTAATACATTCGTGATTAACCCGTGTAGAACAGAGAGTTGATGAACGAGAGCTGATGGGTCTGTAGTTCATACGATCTCTTAAATGCTCCATCGTGTGGAACAGAATTATGTTGGAATTTAGGGCTTTTTTTTATTAGCATTCTCACTTTCTTACATATTGCAAACTAAAGGAACAGGAACAAAAGTTGCCAAACTGCACCTGTCAGGGTTCCAGAGCTAGTCTAGGCATCTGGGCTGAGCTAGACTAGGCTATAGCTATAGGCTAGGCTAGGTCTGGGCTATGGGTACTTCTCAAGTTCTGCGGCAATATGAGAATAGTTTGGCGAGCTTTTCTAGTGTAATGTTTCCCCCACCTTTTAGTACCTCCATGGTTATTTTGATGTCGCCTGCAGCTTGTTGTCTCTTCATCATGGTAATAAGGTAAAAAGTTGGCCGTGTATCTGCGTGGTTCACAGCTAATGTCTTCGAAAGAATGTCATTTTCTGCCATCCCTGCAACGTAGCTCTTTTTCCTTTCCTCTCTTCCCCAATACCACCTTTCCCGTTCTTACTCCTCCATCTCTACCTCTAATGATAAATTCAATGCAGCTTTGTTCACTTTAATTCAACCTCCCTGCTTTAAAATTGCTCGCGCATCATATCTTGGGACTCTACTTTCTATTGTTCATGAAACAGATGGAACCGACTTTTGTTTTTGCGTTTTCTTTTACCTCGCTCCTCTTCGACGCCGTTGATCACTGGTTGTTCTTTTTGAATTTGCTATCGTAAAACCCAGGCCAACGTGTATTCTTAATTACATGAACGGTGGTAGTTTCGGTTAAGTGCTCATATTTTGTTTTATATATGCCTGAGGTTCAATTTGAACCGGATAATGTGAACAGGTACAAGGCTTGGCAGCAGCTTGTGCAGTTTAATACGGTCTTTCCTTTACATACAGTGTTCAAAGCATTCTTTCCCCCGTTTTTCTTTTTCGGCGGGGCGGTTGATCTGAGTGACATACAGATATAATTTCGCGTTTAGGTGTCCCAAAGAAGGCTGTCATCTTTAAAAGAAGCATTGAATTTTTGCAGCGGAATTATGGTCCATGTTCGTCTCAGAATACGTCGGCATGCGGACATTGTATGGGAGAACAACTGAAAGTTAATGCTTGTTTAGGTAGTAACTCGAAGCCGTTCCACTGCATGTAGTTCAATTGTTTTGTCCAGATGCTTATTAGGTTGTTATTGAGGTGGTATCAATCCCAACTTTTACCGGCCACACGTGGAACGTAACCCACTCCAAGGTCACAGGGCAATGGTGTGCGGTGACAAGCGTGTAAAGAAACGTTTAGTTTCAAAGTTGTGGCTTAACCAAGCAGTTGAGTGAGTGCTTCATTGAATAGCGAACTCTGAATACGATAACAGAAAGTCCGCTACTGAGAAAAAAAAAAGCGCCGAACCCTTTCAGTCCTGAATTTTTTATGTCTAGTAAACAAAATTGTGTCTTTTCTTTATAATTGGGATCCTATCAGCTTACAAACGAAAACTTAAGCTTGTGGTGCAAGTAACTAGAGATTTAGAGGCACTAAATCTAATAAGGGCACTAGGGAATTAAAATTTTAAAACCCAAGAAAAAACTTTTTTTGCTTGTTTTCCTAATTTAGATCAGTGAGCCCATACACGAAAAATAAAGCTGATATTAAAAGTATTTTTCGAGTCACAGTATAATCAAACTAGGACTTCGGTCCCTGGGGTTACCCCGGTGTCAGTTTGGTCCTAATTACAATGCCTTCCTCTCTCTAACGTTCAGCTTTAACAAAAGACGAGCAATGGTGACATGTATCGAAAGAAGACATCCTTGAAGAACTACTTCACAGAAAACTAGCTGTTTTGGTTTTGTTCTGAAATTTTTAGAAGTATTTTAGTTAATGTCCTAAATATAAAACACCAGGACCGAAAGGGTTATTGGGTCTCCCAAATATGATTTTATGAATGAAAGAATGAATGAATGACTATTTTATCGTAATGCTTACAAAGACAGTACGACGGACGATTTGGGAAAAAGTTGCTCGCAGGCAACTTGACCAGCCCAAAAGCCAGGTAGACACACAGGGCAGCAAGACAGGGGGACGAGAAAAAAAATCGGAGAAGAAAAAGAGAAAAGCAGTAAAAATAAAAATTCAAACAAGAAATCACCAGTACAGTGTAATCAAAACAAATTGACATCTTTGTCACCCGCCGTGGTGGCTCAGTGGCTAAGGCGTTGCGCTGCTGAGCACGAGGTCGCGGGTTCGATTCCCGGCCGCGGCGGCGGCTTTTCTGGTGGAGGCGAAAAGCAAAACCGCCCGTGTGTACGAGATTTCGGCGCACGTTAAAGATCCCCAGGTGGTCAAAATTAATCCGGAGCCCTCCTCTACGGCGCGCCTCATCGCCTGCGTTGCGTCGGCGCGTTAAACCCCACAATCAATCAATCAATGACATCTTTGTCACCACAGAAATAGAATACAAACAAGAATAACCAGTATATTGTAGTTAAAAAAATGTACACCTTTGTCACCACATAGCAACAGAAAAAACGTGGGAGAAATAAGATTTCAAAGAGATACCTAGGAAGAAAATGGCTAGATACCTAGGAAGATGGCTAGAAAAAACCGCGCAGAAAACTGGGACGCAGTAGAAAGACAATCGCAAACGCTACGTATACTGCGTCCGCGTTTTCTGAGCTCTTTTTACTAGCAATTAGTACCCAACTAGCTTACATTTAATCCTTAGTTACAGTTTTTATGATCGCACGATGTGTGGAATAATTATTTGGTCAAGGACGCTTTGGCATACACCCGAAGCAAATTAGGGCCTCCGTTGCACTGTACTATCTGGCTATGGCGTACAGATTGTTAGCCTCTGCTGATTAGGAGTACCACGTGGCTTCCCGGATAATTATAAGTTGATTGCGCGCGGTGGGGTTTGTGAAGGACGGACAGTCATCAAAGGCGGACGCCGCTGTGCTGTCCAAAGTCGGGATACCTCTGAAGTATCAATGCCGCTGAATGAGGGAGTCATTGATAAGTTTCAACTACGTATGAAAGGCGCAGCTTTCTGGTTAATCAGCATATCTTTCAGTACTGACTACTCCGCAATTATTGAGTGTGATGTACAGCATTGAAGCACAGCTGTTTTTGAAGGGGAACGCTTGCTTTGTGCGCACTTTCTAGTTTAGGGGATTGATTAGTCAGGTTCCAAGGTCGCTGAAGATATCAGCCAGTACTATATATGAGCGGTAACATTTGAAGACGAATTGAATAAAAACTCATTGAGAGTTGGGTCCAGTTGTTTTCATTGTTTGTATTCAAGTGGACTCCTTATATATGCGAAATACCTGTTTCTGCAATAGCTTTACGAAGTTCCTGAATGGTCAGCCTTTTTAGATATTTTTCTGTGGATGCGAATGAGGATAATAAGCACAGCTGGAAAGTCGTGGTCACGTAGTAGCGACAGTGACAACCGGTTTCGTGTCGCCACGACATACACTGATCGCAACTTGCTACCGCCAAGCTACAGCACGTGCCGTAGAACGTCTAGCGCTATGACACGACTCGCGCTTAAAATACGCACAAAGCCTCCGGAGATTCGAGGACGTCAAAACGTGTATGACAACCTTTAAAACCTAGCTTAATTAAGCTCCGATGTAAAATATCCACGTTGCATCCGAGCACAATCAAGGAGGAAAAGCAAGAGTAGGGGGAGTATAGGAGCAGGACGGAGAGGATTGGATTGGTTTGTCAGAGAGGGAGGGGGTATGGCAAGTTCGACCATAAAAAATTGGCCGCGTATCTGCTCCTTTCGTTGCAAATGCCGTCAAAAGACGATAGTCTTTATCGGCTTTTGCGAAGTAAGTGCCTCCCTTCGCTTTACCGCTCACCTCCCATGTTGTTCCTCTTGCGTCGCGCTCCTCCCAAAGTAAAGACCCCAAATGTTTGCTTAAATCATTTTAAATTTCCCGCGTTCCACTGCTCCAAACCGGGTGTCTCGATGCCAGCGCTGCCGTACAGCGAAGACGCGCGTTAATCGAGGCACCCTACTTCAACGTTTATAGAACCGCGTTTCCCTACTCCACGTGCGTTGCAAGTAGAACGTGGAAACTATCTAGTGGAACCTTGCGTAACTGTTGCCGGTTGATTTCTTAAAATGGCGCCAGAAGCTATAGTGGCGCGGGCGACAGCAGGCGACGGCGGAGTGAATTCTTTTTCTGCAGTTGATGAAGTATTTAATTTCGCAAAAGTCAAGCATTTTTTAATTTTTATAAAGGAACACCGCAAATATCACTTCTGTATTGATTTGTTGTCTCATATTTGCGTAATGTCTGGTTCTTCTTCAACAATGTTGGTAAGTATGAACATTACACCGGACATAGACGGGTAGATTTAGCTGTGACTATATAAGACTATTGCTCAGGCATTGTTTTGTTTTGGCCGGGTGGCTGAATCGAGTCACAGACAGACAGACGGACAGACAGACATACAGACAGACCAAAATTTCTGGGTTTAAGTAGCCCAAGAAAGACTATCGTATTTAAAAAATGTAAGAAAACTTCCCCAGTGGTTGTGAAGAGATTCGTGGAATGCGAGCGATGAAGAGTGTTACGATCTCCGCACTGGCATTGCGACGACCGTCTGCAGTATTATCGGGTTCAATCACCCAATCCTACCGTCGTCCGGGTTTTCGCCGGTCCCCCGACCCCCCCCCCCCCCTTCCCCCTCCCCCATCGGCGGGTAGCTACTGGGCTTCGTGCGCAAGGACGCGGGAGCGACTGACTCTGCTGCTGGACACAAGCCGCTTTCCGCGGCTTCACGGTAACCCAAGCGCCCGCCGGCAAGGCAAGTCACAATAAGCGAGGCTGTTGCAGGGAGGGATGGACAAAGGCGAGCAGCACCAGGGTGTCGAACTGGAAATTTTCCGGGTTCGGTTCGGGTTCGGGTTAAAGCCTTTCGGGTTCGGTTCGGGTTCGGTTCCGGAGCATGATTTCGTTCCGGTTCGAACCGGTTCAAAGGTGTTCAAACGGGTTCGGAGAAGAAAAAAAAGCAGGCGCGTTTTTTTTCTGTTCTTTTTTTGTGCTCGGTTTTTATTTGCTTGTCAAGTCGGTATGAAAAAAAAAAGCCATAATGTAGCTTTATTTGTGCAAATGTTTTGTATTGGCCAAATTAAAGCGACCCTGGAACACTTTTTCACTTTTTTTCTAAATCTTGAGTGCTTGCAGGAAGTATTCAACCAAGACATCGAGTACTTAGATTAGGGGGTCGCAAAGCGCCTCAGCCAAAATTGCTCCTCTGTCCCCCTCAGATAACTTAGAAACTTGCTTAAAATATTTTCACTTGCCGCTCTTGCGTGCATCTACCGCTGGAATGACGTCATTACAGCGGGGTAGCGGCTAATTGCCTGCTTTCCTTAAGTTGCGACTTTAAAAAAAAAAAAAAAAAGCCACGAAAGCGAAGCAAAACGGAAGGCGTATCTGCTGTGACGAGAAAATCACCGACTGCTGTTCTGTGCCGACAAAAGCTATAGCTTTTGCAGTGCTTCCAGATGCGAAGAAAAGAGTGAAAGTGTGGATCGAAAGTCTCGAAAAGTTTCTTTAAATCTACAATCTACTGCAAAATGTTTTCTATGGTAGGTCCATGATTACAACATAAACTGAAGCGAAATAAAAGGTTAGATGGGACACTTAAGGCTGCGTGTTTCTGTAAATGTGAAAGTATTACTCTTTATGCGACAAGTTTATTTTTAATAATTTAGTTTCGTATATTTTTATAAATTAATGTAATTTTATTCTTGGCTCATAACACTGCAGTTTTATACCCACCAGTTGTTTTCTTCAGGAAACAAAAAAAAAATGGCGGACGATTACAATACTCGCTAATGCGAAATTTCAGTGCAGCATGAACTGTCGTCTTCTCGGCGACGGCGCATAGCTGCTGTGCCTCAGGAAGTGATCGCGTCATGAGCACATGCATGATGGCGCGTGGTGTCGCCGCTGTGAAGCACGCCTCGCACAGTCTCAAAATTCCACCCTCCCCCTCACACTTTCGTCATACTTTCATCCTCCGCTTTCTTGCTCACTCTACCTTCGGTGGCGTCTTCGTTCTCTCGTATACAACCAGGCCGACGCTGAGGGACTACGCGAAACCACGGGAGCGGGCGCTTATGGGCTGCGCTCTAACGCGTGGCGCCTACGTAGAGTAGCCACTGCCGTGCCGCACTGTGATCTACTCCCTTCGCTGACCAGTGACGGGCTGCACATCGGCTCCAAATAATACATCCTCGCCACAGTCTTCTGCAAGGCGAACATGTAGCCTCCTGGCCAGTGAGCAGCGCCCTGTCGCCTCCGGCGCCTGCACCCTCGGTGCATCGTCGCCAGAAGCTTCTGGCAATTGGCAGACGCCCTGCAGCCTTTCTATTGTCCCGTCCTAAGCAGATGACCCGTCCATCCACAATCGTTTTTTGATACCCTCGAGTGTCGCGATGGTGCGGCATTTTGCGTCTCCGCCCCCACCCACACTCCCCACGGGCGTCTCGTGACGGGCCGCCCCTCGTCCCCAAATCACGCATCCTCGCAGGAATCTTCTACCTGGCAGACAGGCAGGCAGGCTGCAGGCAGGCGGGCAGGTATTTTACTGGCAAGCGGGCAGTCTCTTGGGCGGGCAGGAGAGCCTGCGTGACCGCTATCCTTTTCTTTTGGATCCATCAAATCTCTACGCCCGGACGCGCACACGCGCCCCTGTTTTCGTACAATGAGGAAAAAAATTGTATTGTAAATAAATTGGTTGGTCTGCTACACTTTTCATGTGCCCCTTGTTTCAACGGCGCTTCAGCTTTAACACGAAATCATTAGCAGTGATAAAAGTCGAAAACAGTCCGGCGTAGGCGTCAACCTCCGACTGTCAAGCGTGGCTGGTGGGGTTTTGGGCGATTTTCTTCTGCTCATCTTTTATCTGCTAACAGACCGGTTAGAAAGAAATAACGGCTTTAATGACTCATTGGACAGCGTGTATAGGATGGCATTGGATAGAGAACCACCGGAGACAGGAATTTGCTAATGGCACTTCAGCGACTGCTGACAGCGATTGGGCGGTAGGAAAGATAATAGCCTAGTAAATTCACAAGCTGCAGTAATCATTCCTCGTAGAGAGATACAGAGAGAAAATTAATCTAATTAAATCGAGGAAAAGTTTCAGAGAGGCGTCGTCACTCAATGGGCCGAGTGCACGGACAGCAGTTTCCGTCAAGAGCAGCTGATCTTCCAGGCGGGAGCTGGCCAAGGCTCTCTCCCACATCTCTATGGAAACGTGTTGGTTAGGTGGATCTAGGGTAGACGTTTTGCAGCCGCCTACTATGCGTATAAGGTTCCCAGGCTCTCCCCAGATGCTGCAAATGGAGAGAATTGTGTCCGGTCAAAGAGGTGAAATCTGGTGGCGTGTGCGAAGGTTTTAACCAGCAGGGCGCGGAATAATCTTTCCTGGTTAATCGGTAGCGATTTGTGCGGGGAGGAATACGTTTTACGGGAGAGCCTATAGTGTTGATTAATTTCCTGGTATTGACTACAGGATGCACGCGCTCGGGCTCGGCTTTAATAGCGCTGGCTGAGCGGGTCAAATCTTGGGCCACGAGGTTGGTGACGAGATTGTTTGCCGGGGATGCCAGTATGAGCTGGTGCCCATACATTCTTGGCTGGTGTCGTTGGTGGTCCCTGATTGATCATTCGAGGTGTTGTAGCATGCAATCCACCGTTGGCAAAGTTGCGCCATGCCTGCTAAGAGTCTGTTATGAGAGTTTTGGCACCGCTTTGGCTACGCGCACTTGCTATCCCCGCTTCCTCAGCTTGGAGGAGGCTGTGTTCGGGGGTTGAGATGCTACACCTGTGGAAGGCTGCAGAACTGTAGCATAAAGAAAGACAAGGTATTGAAGAATGCTGTCGGGTTTCTTTCGCATCAAACCAGTTGATCGTTCCTTATTTTTTCTTTCAGTTTACTTGCTTCCTACAGTTTTACCTCATATATGTACACGTTTTGAAAACCCTTTGATGAATATAAGATATGCATTTGGCAATTAGTTATTAACTCGAGTGCGCCATGTCAATCTTACGCGAGAGAGAGAGAGAGAGAGAGAGAGAGAGAGAGAGAGAGAATACATTTATTGAGCGTCTAATTTGGGAGTGGTTCCTTATTCACTGGAGCCCATGTGATGTCATGGCCGCCTGCGCCCGGTCGACCAGCGCTAGCTGGGTCGCCAGTGAGGAGCTGGACACCAAAATCTCCCATTGCTCTCTAAAAGAAGGGGTGGGGGGATGGAGGAGGGGTGGATTTTCTGAGCTGAAGTCGCACTCCCCAATTATGTGGCGGAGTGATCCTGGTTTTTTACAAAATTTGCATTCGGCAGAGTATTGCTCCGGGAACATGAGGTGTAGCCTTGTTGGGTGGGGGAAGGATCCAGATTGAATGAGGTGAAAGACTGTCTGCTGCTCCTTAGAGAGGCTAGGATGAGGTGGAGGGAGTGTCTGTCTTTCTAGCCGATAGTGCTGCGTGATTTCTCTGAAAGTGATAAGCGGGCAGTACTCCACGCCTTCCTCCGCAGCCTGGGGTGCGAGTGCGCAGGCTTGTTGGTGGGCAAACTCGTTACCCTCCATGGAGGCGTGAGCAGGCGTCCACACCAATTTGATTTTTCTATTTGCTATTTTGTTCTGCAGCAATCTAAGTGTCACTGGTGACACCCATCCTGATTGGTAGTTCCGATATGCTGAAACAACATAACAGCGCAATACGTGCATAAAGAAATAACTTTTATAGCATTCAGGTGGTCGTCGCATAACTTTACGGATATTTTGTTCGTAACCAAATTTCCTGATTGGTCGAGAAGGAGAACGCTGCAAAATTTCCAAATGCCAAGGACCCCAAAGATATCATGTTTGGTCCGACCCTCTAATCCACCTTAACTTACCCGCTAATTCCTCTAATCCAAAATAATCAACACACCAGTCCCACTAAGTTCCATTAAGCTCATTCACTCATCTCACTAACCCACCCCAGTCTACAAGCTAATCCGAATTAATCAACTTTAATCCATGCTCCCCTTAATCTAAAGGTTTAGCAGATTAAAGATAACGTGAACATGCTATCGCATCTACGTAATTTTTTTTCTATTCACATGTTCTGTTAGAGCAGTAACCAAAGGACACAATGGCACTATACAAGGAAAAGTGACGGTGACGTAGAGAACTCCGAGTGTTAGTATCTTAGTGCTGTTTGTATATAACTGCCCATTCAAACGAACATGAATGGAAGATATGGATTTGTTGTTATGGTGTCCATGAATGCCTTCTTAACAAGCGTACAGAGATGCATTCGAATCAACAACACATTGAAAACTTTACACGATTTTAAACACAATGCAGATAGAAACCATGAAGAATGTTCCATGATATGCTCCCTCGGAATATGCGTTCTTACTTAAGTTATTCTAAATGTGTAAGATAATTGGGGGAGATGGTCAGTACCTAACGCAAACTGATAGTATATGCAGACAACTTTACATTAAAGTGATGATTATAATAAGAAGAGAACCTTGTGGGCCTTGGGAACTGCAGACTGTGCAAAATATTTCGTGGTGCCGTCTGGCGAAGGGTAAAAATATCTTCAGACGCAAGGTAGGGTACCGAAATGGAAGACTAGAAATCACAGTTTTGAGGCCCCGGAACCGGTTCGGAACGGTTCCTTCGATTCGTTCCGGTTCGGGGTCAGTTCCAAACTGGCGTAAAAGTACTGTTCCGATGCAGTTCCGGTTCGGGGCAAAAATTCGAGTTTGGTTCCGGTTTTCGGTTTGGTTCCGGTTCCGGTTCGACACCCTGAGCAGCATTGCTCTTTCGGCGGCAATATTCAGCCGCGAGCCGCGCATCGTGGAGCTGCTTTGTTGTGGGTTCGACACGCCGCTATTCAACGAGCGCTCGACGCCGGATTACCGACTGGGCCCAGGCGTCCTCCTGTCGCTTCAACCATTGCACTACCGGAGTTAACCGCAGGCTAACCTGTTCGAGAGGAGAAGTGCCTCCCCTTTGTGAGTGTGTGGACGTCAGTTTCAGTGCCACGGATTTTCGTGATTGGTGCGTCCTGACGTCAGCTGAGAGAAGCACGTTTTATTCCTGGCCAGGCATAGTACGGACGGTGGAGCCGCGGAAGCACATCTTTATAGGCCCGAGCCCTCTCGACCAGGGCGCACTGGGACTGGGCGTCCGAGCGCGCGAGGGCAGACAGCCAGGAGTCGGGGGGGTTGGGTAGGGGAAGAGGAAGCAGGGCGGGGCAGTGCCAGATGGCTTAGGGGGTGTCTTCGTAGTTCCCACAATGGGGATAAGGGATGGCGATATGTGGGTGAGAATTGATCGAGTGGGGAGGGAATGGGTATGTATCTGTTTGCAGATGGATGATTCAACGGGGGATAACCAGGGGTGAGGAGGTGGAAGGGTGGTGCGTGAAAGCCTGTGATGGAGGGTGATTTCACGGAAGGTGAGCAGTGGCTCTAGGTGAGGATGGGGATGTGAAGCGAGGAGGGGGCTTGCCGACCCACCTCATGCGCCCTTGTTAATTGGCCCAAATTCTGCACCTTACGCAGTGCGACTGTCCAAATAACTTCCCTTTCGCAAACACTTGACAGTAGTTCTTGGATTAAGGCCCTTAAAGCCGACATCAATGCATTAGCCGAGAAAAGGGGTGAAAGGGGGCGGACCCAACCTGGTTATTAAATCTCTCGCGCGCAGGAGCGCAAGACCCTCTTCACTCAATCAAACGCTATGTAAATATCTGTACATAAAGTTTCTTTCTTCGCCCTACTCGCCCCAACGTTTGTCCCTACTCCGGACCAACGGACGCCATCCCCGGTCACGCTACCAGATCCGCAACAAGAGCAAACACAAATAGAAAGTAAAACGTAAACTTCCATAATACTCAATAAATCCCAACGACCCTAGGCCCATTTCTACAGAGCAGCACTTTAACCCACTGCAGTCAGGTCACTAAACTCTCCAGATCAATTGTGTGGGTTGTTTTGATTGTTATTGTTATTATAAGTAAAAATAAATAATAATGTTCGTATTGCTATTGTTTTTTTCTGTTTACAAACGATTCCCCAGCAGTGGCTTAACCTCCTCGATGAGAAAAAAAGGAAATCCCGTATCGATTGTGCCTTTGCACCGCAAGTACGTTCCGAATATACAGCAAGAAAATTGCCACTTTCTAACCTCAGTTATCTCTGGGCTTCTTCAAAAGCTCCGAAAGGCTGATTTTTAATTTCTAGATTCAGAATCACCAGATAGAATAATGTTATTCTCTTGTAACTACTATTTTAGAACATCTCCCTCACCTTTCTATGCAATGAAAAACCTTTTCTTGAATTTTCCATTGTTGAGCACTTCAGTTGTTTTTTTTTTCACTTTTTACTAGATATGTTGTAACGTTTCACACCCCTTCGAGTCAGACACGTTAGCCGATGCAGTAAATGTATGAGGTGATGGCAACGTTGTTATTTTAGGTGGCCACATAACGTTACATGTCTGCGGAAGAATAAATGGGCATGCCAGCTCTCGTCGTCCACTTCGGATAGTCATGACTCAATTACGAAATTTGTTCTTATGAATGCTTCGTAACTTAAGGACTCCACGCTTGATTACTAGCGCGACTCTGGAAGCGAGAACATCAGTTACAACTAGTTTTCAGTTGTTTCACGCCGTACACTCCAAAATTTTATGCGAAACGGCAAGCTGTATGAATAATGAGAAGCGAATAAGTAGCGCCGGGACGGAATGAATAACGTTGAATGATTCAAACGCAGTGCTTATAACCAAGCATTTGTGGAATTGGATGGCAGAAGATACACAACAAAAACAAGCGACTCATTTGTCCCACATTACAGGCATTTCGTTGCGGTCTGCGGTCTGCATCAAGTCTTTCTATGAAGGCAATATGTTCACAGGACAAATGCGGTGGTGAAAACGAATGAAGACATACTATCCGTCCATATCCTATCAGGCAGAACGGTCACTTCGCTGAGGTCAGTACACTTCCCTTTTTGTGCACACTACAGTTACACGTGGCTACGGTTTGGTGAATCATAAATTCTTTTCAAATCGACTGCACTTACTTTCTCCTCCTTTTTTGATTGCATGCTAAGATTGCAATTGCTTTAACAAGCACTGCGTTTGCCTTACTCTGTTCTGCTGTTTCTCTTTTATCTCGACCCTCCAATTTTCGTATAGTAACTACTTTGAGAGGGACACCAACCCAGAGTCAGTCGTAAGTATAGTGTTCACAATGAAACTTCACGTTGTTTCTTTTTCTGAGGAGGAGGGGGGGATAGGGCGAAAAGATGTCGACAGACATTGTGTAAACACTCTTCTAAAACTCAAGCGTTAGAGTGTAGAGCGGACTGCATTCCCGATGACATGGTAGATAAAATGTCTGCAGGTACTGGGTTTCTTTAGGGATCTAGCACCACGAAGAGCCCGCATGACTTCTACTGCGGCTAGTGTCAGTACAGGTTTTAAGAAGCATTCCAGGATAATGCTGAGGAACCGCCTATGTTCTCGCCGTTACTGCACGTCGAGAGCAGAGGAACTCATTTGAAGGGTAATCTGAGAGCCTGTGTTCACAGCATGCATCAGTTTCTGAATAACGAATAATGGTTTGAGGACAACGAATATAAGCTTTAAGTGCGGTTACTAAGCTTGAGATAATATGAACTGCGCAAACTCTGTGAGGGAAGGGTAGTCCCTTTGTTCAACTTATTGTCGTTTAAAAAAGTTGACGTACACAATACGCGTGAACACAACAACCCCTATTCTCTGGCAAATAAACCATAAAACCCGTAAATATGGTCCGTGTACATGCAAGTCTCTAAATAAAGTCCTGCGAAGAACGTAATAAAAGTGGTTGTCTTAGTGCCATAAATATACAATACTTGCTGCGTTGTTTAAGGTGTTCAGGGTTGCAAATAATTACTCCGCAAACATGTTTTGGGCAAGAGGGGGGGGGGGGGGGGGGGCGTTGAGTTACGTGGTATCCCTATTCTTTGGTATCCTTCTTCCCTGTTTGGTGAGAACAGGCCTGATGTGCAGAAGAAAGGAGCGGAGAACGCATCAGACGATTGTAGGGACCACTTACACACGGTTCCAACCTCACTCGGCACCTTTGTGCGCGTGGGAAAGCAAAGCTTTGCCCATCCGAAAACACACATTGAATTGGATTGGAAAAACATTATTGATGCCTGCAGCGCGCGCTTTCGCGTGTAGACTGGGCCTACGTCGTCCTCGTGGCGGGCGTGCGGCGCGGATGCCCGCTTGCCGTTGCCGGCTCGCCGGGATCCTGCCTTGCCATCGCCTCGAGGGCCTGCTGGACGGCCCATAGTTGTTTTTCGTGGTTGTTGCTCATCGTCGCAGACTCTAGTCGCGGCGGTATGCGTCCTGATTTAGCCTCGTCTGGATTCTTGATACAATCCCACATCTCTGCAAATGTGGCCGTCTCCTTGCGGCATGTCTTGCACTTGTCGTTCGGGTGTGACTCAGGATACGTTCTGTGGAGTAGTGCCGGACTCGGCAGCGTGCCCGTTTGTAGTTGCCTGAATATAACGGCCTGCGACCTGTCTAGCCCCGTGCAGGGCGGCGGGAGAAGTCTGCAGGTCAGACAGAAGGCCTTGGTCATCTCAGTGTAGTTTGGCATCCTGTTTCGTGTACTAAACCATTGCGGGTGGTCGCCGTGGGCGCGGTCGGTTAGTGCTGGCGCTCTAGCGTGTGCCGTTTCGTTGTGGTTTGCGTTTATTTCCGACGCTTCGCCCGCGTGCGCCGGGAACCTCTTGATGCGTACCTTCTTGTTGCCTTTCACTTCTTTTAGTATGCGGACCGCCGTCGGTGTGATTCTGCCCTTGGAAAAGTTCCTTACAGCCTGTCTGGAGTCGCTCAGCACGGTCTGGCAATCCCGGTCTGCGATGGCCACATCGATGGCTACCTCCTCGGCCTCTTCGGATTGAGTGCATAACGTGCTGGCTGCCGTGCGGGTGTTTCCATTGGCGTCGACCACGGCGACGGCGAAACCGTTGCGGCCGGCATACTCTGCCGCGTCCACGTATCTGGCTTGGTGTCACTGGCGTGTATGTCTGTTAGCGCTTTGGCTCTCGCTCTTCTTCTGCCTTTGTTGAACTCCGGGTGTACATTCTTTGGAATGGGATCTACTCTGACGTTTCGTCGTACGTCGTCGGGAATCGAGCTTTTCGCCCCTTGTTGCTCGTGGAAGCCTATGCCGAGATTGTTCAGGATCGTTCTGCCTGCTTTGGTGGCTGACAGCCTCTAAAGCTGAGCGGTCCTTTGTGCTTCGGCAGTTTCGTCCAAGGTTTTATGGACTCCTAGCTGGAGCAGGCGATTCGTGTTGGTCGTCTCGGGTAGTCTCATTGCCATCTTGTAGGCTCTGCGTATCAGTACGTCGATCTTGTTCTCGCTCTTTCCCCATTTGTGGAAGGCCGCCACGTAGGCTATGTGGCAGATCACAAACGAGTGTATGAGCCTAGTCAGAACTTTTTCTCTCACTCCTCCTTTCCTTGTAGAAACACATTTGAGAAGTCTGGTCGCGTTCACCGTCTTCCCGGTGAGTCGGGTGATCGTGTCACCGTTCCTGTCGAGTGATTCTATTGTCATCCCCAGGACTCTGATCTTGTTCACTATCGGTGTCGTCGTCCCGTCGCTCGTCTTGATCTTGATCTTATCGTGTTCCCTTTGGTCTTTGATTCTGTGGTTTCTGATCGGTAGGTACAACAAAATCTCCGACTTGTTCGGTGAGCATTTGAGTCCGGTACCTTTGAGGTAGTCTTCGATAGTATCGACGGCTGTCTGCAGCGTAGACGCTATGTGAACATCGCTGCATCCGTCTACCCACAGCTCGATGTCGTCTGCGTAGATCGTGTACTTGACCTTGTTGATTCTGCTCAGGCTTTCGGCTACTCCGATCATCACGAGGTTGAACAGCAGTGGTGAAATGACAGAGCCTTGAGGCGTCCCGGTGCTACCTAGGCGTTTCTCCTTCGCCTTCAAATCGTCGGCCCTAAGTTCCGCTGTCCTGCCCGTGTGGAAGCCCTTGATGAAGTTATACGATCTCTCGCCCATGTTGAGTTGGGACACTTGTTTTAGTACGGCGGAGTGTTTGACTTTGTCAACAGCACTTTGCAGGTCGAGGCCGAGTATTGGCTTGTGTCTTAGGTGTCTCCGTCTATGTTTTGATCTTTGAGTTGGATCATGGCGTCCTGTGGGCTAAGGTGTTGTCGAAAGCCGATGATCGTCTCGGGATACAGCTCCTCTCTTTCAAAGTACTCTTGCCACCTGTTTAGCAGGACGTGCTCCAGCACCTTGCCCACGCAGGACGTGATGGATATTGGGCGGAGGTTGTCCGTGCTCAGCGGTTTCCCTGGTTTGGGGATGAGTATCATCTTGGCCTTCTTATATTGTGGTGGTAGAGAGCCGTTTTTACAGCACTTGTAGTACGCGGTTAGTTACTCGACAGATCGATCTTCTATGTTCTTGAGGGCTTTGTTCGTGATGAGGTCTGGAACTGGTGCCGATCTGCTGCCGAGGTCGTGCAGTGCCATTCTGACCACTTCAACTTCGATGTCCCTGTCGAGGCGCGCGTTGCATCGGCCCTTGTACTGTCCGTGATTGTCAGTTGGTGTCGATGGGAGGTACTTGTCTAGCATTCGCTTCAGGACGGCGTCCGTCCCGCGCGTCATGACTTCGTGGTGTATGAGCTTTGCTAGTCGGTCCCTTTGGTGCGATTTCTTCTTGGTCTCGTCGAGGAGGCGCTTGAGTAGGTTCCAAATTTTGCCGTTGCGTATTTGCCCGTCCGCAGCGTTGCATAGCTCATTCCATTGTTGGGTGCATAGGGTGTGGCAGTGCTCTTCGATATCTCGGTTGAGCTCTGCCACTTTCTTGCGTAGTTTTCGGTTGAGACGTTGTCCCTTTCATCTGTTCTGGGTGGAGTTCTTGGCTTCAATCAGGTTGGCGAGTCTGCTATTCATTCTTTCGGTATCGATGTCCGTCTCGATCTCCTTGGAAGACTTGTAGACGTCCTGGGTGATCTTCTTCGTCTATTCGTCGATGTCGTTGATCTCGTCTTCTTGCGCCTGTTCTTGGTCTTGGTGTCTCGATTTTATGAATTCCGTCCAGTCTATCCAGGTGTATTTCTTCCTGTTGTCGCTCGCATCGGATTCCCCTGTGTGGGTATGTTGATCTCGACGATCATATCGGTGCCGATGTTGCTCCAGGCGATCGTGATTAGCTCATTGTTTTCGATGAAGGTAAGGTCAGGGGTAGTGTCTCTGGATACCGAGTTTCCGATACTGGTAGGATGGGCCCGGTCAGTGATGAGGGTTGAGTTAGCTAAAGCGCGTCTTGGGCCAGGTTTCTTCCCTTGGCATTGCTCTTCGCATAGCCCCACACTTGGTTCATGGCATTGAAGCCACCGCATGCTGTCAAAGTGTACTTGCCAGCTGTCACACACAAAGTCATTCTGCATGGTTCTTGGCAACGTAGGAAACGCTTTCTTCCCATGTCGAGTCCTCATTACTTGAATATTACAGCTGAAGATGAAGTATTTTCTCTGGTTTTGAAATCAAAGCATTGCCAAAGCTCTCTTCTTCCCGCATTTGTTTATGCAACAGAGTGATCTTGCAAGCATTTATAGCGCTTTCACAACGCTGCCAGAGTATTTTGACACATGACGTGAAGACGTTGCAGAGCGTCAATTTACGTGAGTTGCACCTACACTAAAGAGAGAAGTAAGGAATCTGTGGCGTCCTGACATTGACGTCGCCACACGTTCTCCATTGATAACTGATTTTAGGCAGACAACGATTGTGTACAATGGTGCAGAACAGAACGAATAGGTATTCCGAAAACCTGTAGCAACATTTAATGTATTTTTGCACACCTTAAGCAACAGTAAAATAGCCTCACTATTGAGTGTAACTCTGTGAGACGAGGTGCAGCGTAGTAGCGTGCAGCGCGACTCGTCACCCGATCTCACCCTCACTTATCACGTCAAACACGCTTGTTTGACCTCAACTACGGACACATTACGAAGTGCAAATTTCATCCTCCAAATGGACGTGACAGGAGGAAGGTTTGTGCGCCGGCGCCCACGGCCGACCTTTTTTGCCGAATTGCGACAACTCCTGGCAAGTACGCCAAACTATCGATCACCACGAAATTAGTACTTCAGGATTGGACAATTGGGCTCCACAAATTCTTAAAGATGCTCGGCACACGATCATTGCGCTGGATATAAAAATTCCTTCGGATATTGTTGACTCCCACCTACAGCATTTGTGGGCTGCCTACCGCAGTATACAACGCAGGTGGTGGAAACAAAAGCGCAACAGGAAACTGCGCTCTAAACGTTTCTGGCCTAAACGCTAGAATTGAGCGATAATTTACCCAGCTCATCCAAGATCCGTGGAATGAAATCTGTAATCAAATGAAGGGAAACCTCGGAATAAAACGCACTTGGTCCTTTCTCAGGCATCTCTTGGACCCTACTGCAAGGAAGACCGAGCAGACCCATCGGCTTACAATGGTCACAAAAAATTTTCCGGGTACCAATGAAGAACTACTAGATAAATTTTGCTCTTTCCATATCCAAACTAGGGACGCCCAACAGCTCCCACTGTATAAAGGAACACCCAATGCTGATCTTGACGTAGATATTACGGAAGCAGAGGTACATATAGCGCCCCCCTACGGAAGCAGAGGTACATATAGCGCCCGGGTCAATGCCGGGGCCGGATGGAGTGACCAACAAAATGCTTGGTAACCTGGACGACCCCTCCATATCTGCTCTTACAGACTATTTTAACAACTTTTGGAAGCCCGTGGTTATCTCCGCCAGGCATGGAGGCACGCCCACATCACCATCATTCCGAGGCCAGGAAACCCTGTTACCATCGATCACCTCAGACTCATTTCCCTCTCTCACATCCTCTCTCACTTCACACTCGATTTTACATCTACTGATGCTCTTCCGTATTCAATGATTGGGTTCAGTCTGGGTTATCCACCTAAGACGTCCTGCTTTAATATTCTCGGGACGTAATAACACCTACTGCCGAACGAGAAACAGACACCATATTCGCTCTTCACGTCACAAAAGCCTTCGATCGGGTCGCTCACGCTATCCTCATGCGTGACCTAAAATCTATGGCCCCTGGGGAACACACTTACAACTACGTGCTTGCGTTCCTCACAGCGCGCACTGAGTTTCCCCAAATAGGAGATCTAAAAAAATCCTCCGTCGCATGCCCCCGCGCGAGGGACACGAGTAAATGCAGAGCATTGGGGTCGTTTACGTGGCGTAGGGTTGGCGTACCATCGTCGACGAAGACGATGGTACGATGTCTTGTACTGGCTCCGCGACGCTGATGTTGAATTGCGTCGCGGTACTAGTTGAAGGTCTTGCTTCCATCGCTTATCAACTGCGACCGCCGACGAACGCAAGAGAAGAGAGCGCAGGAGTTGACTGGAGTGGAGCCCGCGCCAACCCGCTTCATAGGGGGTGGTTGTATTGCGGTAACGTTTAGTGTTTGGGCGGTTGGTGCTATCACGTGTACACCACGTAGCTATCACGCCGCTAGCACGCCGCTGAGTCGCCAACGCACGCCGCTTACGACGTAGTTTGAATGAGTCAAGGATATAAGGCGCGTTCGTAGCCTTTGATTCTGTGTCGTTTTGTGGCGCAGTGGGTAGAGCACCATGTACCTTGCGTTCCGCCCACAGGGTCGTGGGATCGAAACCAGGCGCCGGTAACTGTTATTTCTTTTTCTTTATATAGTGTAGGGGGAGGCTGGCTGCTGCGGACGCCGACGCATGGGTGACATCGTGAGTTATACAAAAGCTCTGCATTTAAAATCCCTATATTCCTTTCACAGCTTCCCCACAGGAGACAGTATTACCACCTTTACTCTCCAATCTGGCCATTCTTAATATGCCCAAACAGCTTGAAGTAATACCCCGCCTTCACTAGAGCCATCATGCAGACGATATAACGTTATGGGTAACAGATAGCGACTCACACATTGGGGCCGAAGAGGTTCCCGAAGAAGCTCTTCTGGCGGGCCTTGCATGCTCACCCGCCAAATCATAATTGCTCCTTCCACCACCTACATTCAGATAGCGATGACCCAAAACAACGCAGTTTTCATATATGGTCACCTAATCCCAGAGGTGCCTGCCATTAAATCGCTATGGCTGGTAATACAACGCAACCGAGGCAACATGCAATACCTCTAAACATAAGGTTCTCATTACAATTGGACTCCTTAAACGAATTTCCGGCCGTAATCATGGACTCAAAGAACAGGAGAGGCTTCGAGCCTTACAGACATTTCTCATCAGCCAGGCGACATTATTCTTTCCTCTACCCCCGAGTCACTAATGCGGACCTGGCAAAAGTTAACAATCTCATTAGGAAGACTTACAGGGCAGCGCGGCAAATTCCCCAGAAACAGCCCACTGCCTGACTTCAAAGCCTACGGATGCACGATACGGCTGAGGAGCTGATTGAAGCACATCCCACCAACCAGCTTCGCCGGCATTCCACTACTTGCTCTGGTTAGAACGTTCTGACATTTTTGGGTATCCGCTCCCCAGAGATCTCCAACACGAAGGTCCTCATCCTGTGGCAGAGTACCTCCATCACAATGGCTACGCCGTCGAGGCCACCAGCAGCCCGGATAGTCCCCCTGTTACCTCTCTATCCGTGCGTACCACCTCCCCTGCGGTGGCCGAGGCGGCCGCAATAGAACTTGCGTTAAGAAACAGGCCTACTCCAACAATTATAATCATAGATTCGAAAACGGCCGCTCAAAATTTCGCCCATGGGTCTATTTCCCTCGTGGCATACATAACAATCTTCAAAAATCCCCCGACCTCTGCGGGCGAACTCATCTGGACCCCGGCGCACACTGGTTGGGAAGGGAAGAGGCGGCCTGTAAGTGGCACGAGGACTTACCATCCGTGAAAAGGAGCCTCACCTTCTACCTTGGCGCCCGATCAGCTAGGCACCGACTCATCGCCTATCACGACATTGTCGTGCATTACCACCTCGCCCGCCGCCGCCATTATCCCACCGCCAATCAATTGGTCATTAACTATCAGGAACGACTCCGGCGTCTCCTGCAAACCAATACTCTTTTTTGCCGGGCAGTACTACACCGAATCTGCCCTCACCGGACTGCCTCCTTTGTGGCGCCCCGGCCACACTTGTCCACTCTATGTGGGCATGCCCCCAAGATCCCTTCCCCTAAGTAAATAGTTATGAGAAGTGGGAGGGTGCGCTGGGCAGCTCGAACCTGTAAGTACAAACATTCCTTGTCCCTAGCGCTGCGACCATCTCCGTAAGACTTAAACCAGAGGCTACCACGCTCCACTAAACCACAGGACTCCATAAATGTGTTTGTCTCCTCCACCCATACATTCCAGCAATCCAGTCCAATCCCGTCCATCCAATCCAATCCAATCCCAACCATCCAACCCAATCCCATCCAATCCCGTCAGTCCGTCCGTCCGTCCCCTCGTCTGTCCGACCGATCATTAATCCATCCATCCGTCCGTCCGTCCGTCCGTCCGTCCGTCCGTCCGTCCGTCCATCCATCCATCCATCCATCCATTCATCCATCCATCCATCCATCCATCCATCCATTCATCCGTCCGTCCATCCGTCCATATGTCCGATCATCCGTCTGTCCGTCCGTCCGTCCGTCCGTCCGTCCGTCCATCCATCCATCTATCCATCCGTCTGTCCATCCGTCCGTACGTCCGACCATCCGTCTTTCCGTCCATCCGTCCGTCCATCAATCAATCAATCAATCAATCAATCAATCAATCAATCAATCAGTCAGTCAGTCAGTCAGTCCTTCCGTCCGTCTGTCTGTCTGTATCTATCTATCTATCTATCTATCTATCTATCTATCTATCTATCTATCTATCTATCTATCTATCTATCTATCTATCTATCTATCTATCTATCTATCTATCTATCTATCTATCTATCTATCTATCTATCTATCTATCTATCTATCCATGAAGCTGCCTCCACATAAGATGATCCATCTTTTGTATTTCCAGGAAATGTTAATGACCTCGAAGCTATCGTTCGCGGGGAAACCCACAGTAACCACCTGTTCCACGCGCGACTCACGTGAAAACGGCAGCCATCGTCCTGAACTTGGGAAGACCCCTGAACGTGAGCGACCCAAGCAGCGACGTGCAGGCAATGCAGATGACCAGGACTTTCTGGAGCTGGTGAAGGCGCCTGTCAGCGATAGAGTAGAGCTGTAGCGACAAAGACAGATGACTCTACGAAGCTGCATGGGTGCTGGTGAACTTTCCGTTTAACTTCGCGGTCGCGCCCGCCTTCTCCGAAGCTCGCTCGGCTCGCTGTAGCCATCGCCAGAATGCTCCCTTTCGTCCCAGTAGCTACTTTCATCTCTCAAGCTGGTTCGTATTACACGTGCAGCAGCAAGCTTCTCTCCTTTGCACTGCTGTTTCCCTTTACCCGCGCGCGCGGCGTCGATGTTCTTTCTGAGCCCTCCTCTGTCCCTCCCTGGGCACTGCTGTTTACTTTCGTGGCGCGCGATCCCCACCTCACGCTTCCCTGATGCTGCTGCGTCAACATTTTTGGATCACTAATTTTCTGTATTTCACAACGCACGTGTTTAAAACATGTAGATTTAGGGCTTTCGCTCTTAAAACCGTGGGTTTTGAGTAGTAGTCAATGAGTTAGTACCCATTACGGCAGCGATACGATTATAATACCACGAGCTCTCCTCCGTCATAGCACTCACTGCTGAGCTTGCACTGCTCAGCTCACCGCTCAGCAACACCACTGATGGGTACCTTACATACGTGCTAACCTCACACGTTCGCTCATACGGAGGCGCTAATTTTTCAAACGAAACTTCAACACCCTGTGTACGGCAAAAAACTGTGGTTTATTCCTCTGTCATAGGAATCAGTAAAACACGAAAGTGAAATGAGCAGCGAAATCTACAGCTGAGCAGGATTTGCGGGTCGGCGGCTGTCTTGTGGGTATGATGGTGAGCTACGTCCTGCTGGTGGGTCGCTTCGGCACAGGTGTACTAGCGTCATTTCCGTGACGGATATGAAGTCAGTAAAATCTTGGGGTATCACGGAATAAATATAAAACCTGAAAACGAACAACCCTAAGGATAACGTACTCTTTACTACTAAAGGTTGCTTCCTCGCAAGAAGACCCTGTGTGCAGAGGTGCACCCTTTACAGGCCGCTTGCTTCGTTGTACTGGCGTCAATTCCGTGACGCATATGACGTCAGCGAAATCTTCGTGTATCGGGGAATAAAACACTTTCCTGTTAAAATTGTCCCGGGATAGTTTTCTGCGCTGAAGTACAGCGGAGAAGTGAGTCTTTCTAGCTAAGGCGTAATGGCGGCTAGAGGGATGAAGTCACCTTGAGCGGGAGCCTAGCTTTTCATTGTATTTTATAAACTACTTTCCGTTCCTTTTCTTACAAAGAGCGCGTTTCGTACAAGTCATGCTTCCGTTAAATAAGGACTACAAGTTTTACCCAGTGCAATGTCGGTGCTGTATTATTTAAAAAACCAAACAAAAATGTCAGAGCTCCCTCCCTGGCCTCTGCCATAGAGAAATGGAACTTGTTACCCGTCAGCTTCGTTGCACTGACGGACCCATTGTCCCTCTGATCTGCATTGCAGTCGGTGTTACCTATAAATGTTTATATCTGCAAACCAAGTTTGAGTGTTCTTTCCCGTCTTTCTAACCCTAGATTGTTCAGGAGTTCGCGCCGCAGAATAGCTGGCGTCGGTGGCGTGATGCCAAAATCCTGATTTGTCGATCGAAAATTTTCACTCACCTCGGTGTCTGCCAAATGCCACTGCGATCATGACGCCACTGTTCGCCTCCAAGAGCAACTACTTCTTTTCGCGTTTATACTCTCGTTTCCTTTCGTAACTTTGCCCTATCAGATTATTGGCGGTGAGATCTTTGAGTGGCGCCCCCTGGCTCTGACGTCGGCTTAGGGATTCGCGCCGCTGTCGTCTGCTACACTCCGCTTGCGAGGGGCAACAGTACCTGGGCTGGAAATCGCCCGCTTCGTTGCTGTAGTGCGTTAAAAAGCGTATTTCTAGCGACTCAGTTATTTTGCCCGCTTCTGACACATCTGAATAATTTGAAGCTGTATCCCCCACAAGTTTGCAACACACGAAGAGATAGAGAACAGCTTTCTTCAGAGTATCGGTCAGAAGATCGTGTGTAGCTCGTCCTTTCTTGCTTATTCGCGAGGATCAGCGATCAGAGATTCTCGATAAGTATTCAAAATGCGTAGGCTTCCCTGCAGTATTTTTGAGATGCTCCTATGAAGACTCAACAGTCTAATACTACGTACCAAGCAGCGGCCTCTACACGCTCATCGCTCAGCAGGAAATAAAGCGGCTTTCTTCTGTTTCTGTCGTTGTTGTCTTGTATCGGATTGATGTTTCTTGCTTTTTTTTTCTGCCCAACGCATTAATTTTTCTGCGCTGTCACCAACTTCTTATTAGGAGGTTTCGGGATGTTTGGGAGCCTCACAAAGGTCGTATGGATATTTCTTTCATTTTGTATGGCATACATTCCCTTCTTCACAAATTGGCTTTCATTATGGCTGCGTGCAAGAAGGTACATATCCGCAGCGTGCTTTGTTTATTCACATGCAAATACAATGAGAAGGTTTGTGCTACACCACCGCGATCGCGCCCTAAACAACGTGGTCCACAGTACTCGAAGGCGGCTTTTGTGCTCCGAATTTCTATCGTAATTATAACGTTATCATAAGGAACTGACTCTCAACTCGACCAATGATGACATGATTACGGTGTTGAAGGCATGATATACTCGCTAACTAACGTGATAAATAGTATACCTGCATATATTACAAGAGTCGAAACCGAAGAAGAATTCCAAGTAGCTCTTTATTGCTTTTCAACCCTTCCAGGCGCGAAGAACAAATCCTATTCTACTCGGGAATACGTTCTATGATTTGAAGAAAATTACTTTTACTCTCTTGTCCGGGACTGAGGACCCGGCCCACTTACCAGATCGATTTAATTGTTAAACTAAGTTTTCCCCTCCTCCCCTTACTCCTCTTCCTCCTCTTGAGTGCAGTTTTCCTATAACGCATATCCGAATATCGGGAAGATATGGCTGTGCAAAATGTTCCGAAATATCCTTCCAGGTCTTAACAAACATATATGTGTTACTATAAATTTAACGAAGACATGACTCGTTTTGCTCAATAAACCTCCATACTGGTTAGATGCCTGGTATAGAATCAGCACGCGCGTATTACACACTGGGTTATTTGGAACTCAACCTACAGTTTTTGCAGTCTATAGTGCATGTCGGCAAACTTTCATGCCTTGACAACGTAAAGTGATGTGACAAAACGCGTTCGAGCGTTCGGCAAGGTTGCAAAGACTGTTTTACCTTACATATGATTACCGGGAATCGTGATGCCTTCTGCCAAAGCCGACAGCCCTGAAGGCCTAGAATTTGTTTTGGTCTTCCATTTTCGCTGTTGTCGGTTATTAGCAGCTGACTGTTCCTTTGTTCGAATGCTTACATGAGAAGCTGACGCCTAGCTCCGACTCTTCGCGCTCCGCACAGGACCGGCTTCGCAAGGAATGGGGTGCCGCCGGCAATGTTTCTCCCGTAGCGGTATCCAAAACTATACATTAATTGACACCATGAGCTAGTGTATGCGATTTTAAGCCTATTATTATGATAAAAAGTTACCCACACGCCATTTCTGGTGCGGACAAGCATCAGACGTTGACCGAGCGCAAAGAAACAGCAGGGAGAGCGATCCTGAGTGAAGCAGACGACAAATGAGAGAATCCCTAAGCTGACGTCACAGAGGCGCGCTTCGCAGCGCCGCCTGTGTTCGCGCTCACCTCCAATACGCCTCGAGCGCGGCCTGAAGGGGCGCCACTGAAATCCCCCTAGCGGCCCGTTTCGAAAGCAGGCGCGGGAGTCCCCGGCCCGCTCCCCCCTGTCGCCGTTGCTTTTGGGGCTCGTTCAAGACAGCGATTTACCGTTTGTCCGCGTTCGAAATACCGAATAACGTGTAGCAGGCACTCTGTTTGCAAGCGTGGTGTGTTCACGAGAGTATAAACGTATATGACGCGATCTTAGTGAGATCTATATGAGCGCAGGGGTTGTGTCACAGGCCGGCGTCCCGAAGCCAGCATTTGCATGCAGATGATTGCAATTACGCAGCCCTGAAATTTAGTGGCAGTGTCTCCGTAAGCAGTGTTTCCTCCGATGGTCATGTTGCGGCCATACACACTATGATGTAAATCGACTTTGTGCACTTACAAAATCCAGCGTAGCACTCATACCTGACAGCACGCAAGTTACGCCTGCCAATATCACATATCAGATATTGATCAGTACCATGAACAAGCCAATGCGGCATAAATTTCACAAACATTGTACCAAAGAAGTACGATGGATAATGCAAAATTACACTCCGGAGTCAGCACACGACGACAAATTTAATGCTGTGTCGTCTTGTCCCGAGGTGAGCGCTCGCAAAGATTCATGTGTTACATTTATCCTCCACGAGAAGCGCGAAGATGGGCTTATAGAGTAATCCGCGTCCGTGGCCAAACTTTTCTTCGAAACATCGTCATATGACACAGGGAGACTGCAGAATCTAGCATAAACCGAAATCAGAGACCCTTATCAGATACGACACTCTTCCAACGAGCCCGTGTGTACGAGATTTCGGCGCACGTACGTTAAGAATCTCCAGGTGGTCAAAATTAATCCGGAGCCATCCACTACGGCGTGCCTCATCGTCTCCGTTGCGTCGGCGCGTTAAACCTTGCAACCAATCAATCAACTCTTCCAACGACACCTCGTATCGCTTGTGAACTGCCAACCCTGTATTCTTCAAAAAATGCGTCCGCCGAGTGATCAGCCGTTCGTTGAAGGCGAAAAACAAACGAAAAATGAACACGCAGCTTGTGTGTGTGGTTGCTAAAACGTTCATTCGTTGATTTCGCTCCGCATTTGTAAACAACGATAGTTGAGCGTCCTCCTCCTCACCCCCCCCCCCCCCCCCCCCCCCCATGTCTAGCGAAATATCAGTGCATTTCGCATCTAGTTGGTCTGGCGAATACTACCTTGCTCAAACAAACGTCTTTAGCATTTCAGAAGCTGCATCATTTTTTTTTTCATTCCCCTACGACTATTCTGTTTATTCCTGACTTGCAGACCTTTCATTTTCCCGTGGTTTCATTAACATATATACCTTGGTTCTTACTATAAGGCACGAGTGGGCACATATCTGACAATGCACAGGCTTTGAGTGTACTTAACATTTTCGCGTGGTTTATATTCCCATAAAAGGCACAAGTTTTTGTCAGCTGTTGGGTTATCACATCCACGAAACATATTTTTCTACGACGTACATATTCGAAGCAAAGCCGCATTTGTTTGCACTGCAAAATGAACCAACCTCTTACAGTGCCAATATCAGGTCTAAACGAGGCGATCACTTGTGTTGACGTGTTCGAAGGTGACAGCGGTGATATGCTGCTGCCGTCGCCGACGCCCGCAAAAGCGGCCAAGAAGCGCGCAGAACCGCCTCCCCGGGTAGCTCTTGTTGGCGTTGGAGCGCTCTACCAAGGCGCAGCTGTTTTTTTTAAGTGCCCTAAACGTGCAGTTAGCTTACAGACGTCACCATAACAAGTTGCTTAGTGCGCGGAAAGGCAAAGAGAAGCGAAAGAGAACCAAAACACTGGATGAGCACCTATCAGCCACGCAGCGCTAATCCCGCAAACGCCGCGGAGAAGCGGCGGCAGGCGGCGCAGCGATCGCGAATCTCGAGGCGTATACGCTCGGTTCTTCGCTGTTTCCACTAGTCTGTAAGCATGGCGATCAAGTGTCAGCTAGAAAAAAAGTCCTACGGAGCTGGCTGTATGAAAATTTTTCTCACTTACTCCTGAACTTCACTCGCGAACTTCACGCTGGATATGCAATTTGTTCTCGTGTACCCGTGAACCCTTTCACGTCATGCCGCAGTGCGTGCGAGCGTCCGAAGGGAAAGATGATAGTAGAGGTGACTAGAATCAAAACTTTTTAACTATAAAGTGTTTTATTCCCGGATACACGAATGTTTCGCTCACGTCCTATCCGTCACGGAAGTGACGCCTGTACAACGAAGCAAGCGGCCTGTAAAGGGTACACACCTGCAGGCAGGGTCTTTTTGCGAGGAAGCTACCTTTAGTACTAAAGAGTACGTTATACTTAGGGTTGTAAGTTTTCGGGTTTGAAAATTTAATACGAATCTGCTTTATGCAGGGATACACGAAGATTTCACTGACGTCATATCCGTCACGGAACAGACCCCAGTACACCTTTGCCGAAGGCACTCGCCAAGTACACCCACGAGACAGCCGCCTACCCGCAAATCATGGTCAGCGGCAGATACCGCTGCACATTTGACTTTCATGTTTTACCGATTCCTATGACAGAGAAATCAGTCACAGTTGTTAGAAAGAAGTACGTCTATTTTGCAGGTAACTAGAAACGGGATAAGCTCTTCTAAGGCCCCACAAAAGCTGGCGTGTAATTAGGTAGCTAATAACTATCTGGTGACAAAATGAACTGAACTAAACTGTCTTAGGAAAACTAAACATCGTTGTTTAAACAACGAAACGAGACTGCCTTTTTTCTTGTCGTGAAATCGATCTCTCTTGTGCGTGCACCAAAAAATAAGGATATGTTTAAGCTATTCACTTTTTCCTGTGCGATGCCGGAACGTAGGAAAGAGATAAATCCACTGGATGGTGCCCTTACCGGAGGCGCTGGGATATTCTTCTATGTATCTCGTCAATGATCTCGAATGTCGACAGCAGCGCTGGATCTGAAGCAGGAAAAAAACGCGCCGGGATTGTGTTATCCTAGCAAAAGAAGCATCTGCATCTGTACAGCTGTATGTAAATTATCAAATTTAATCTGCCCTTCGGCTGATAGGCTGACTTGCATCGAGAATTGTGATAATAATCACTGCGACCACTGAAACTTGTTTTTTATATGCGAACGTGATATAAATGATCGACTGTTTTCAAATGAAACTGTTTCTAGCAATAAATGTTTATTAAAAATAAATGGTGGTTTGGGAGAAGTTTTACAACAGACGAAAAAAGAAACGACGTCTCGGAGTTCACTTTTGCAAAAGTACTCAGAGTTGTCGTGGTATGCGAACCAAAGTGTTTAGTTACTTTAAAAAAACATCTTGAAATTGATTATGGCGAAAGTAAAACTAGCCATTTTATTTGACGACATTTCTCAGAGTCGCAATAAAGTTGCTACTACTCGTGTTTATTCCCAGAAATACTGGCATTTCCAGTCGACAGAAAAAATGGCTGTATCATTGCACATGGTAGGCACGCCAGTATTCGAAATATTCGGTGCCTACATAATCGCTGTAGCTCTCTGTGAAGGCCCTAAAAAGACCAACTCCCTTTAAGACAGACCAACTCTCAGCCACTGACTGTTATGACGCAACCTGCGTATGCATAACTCGTCGATGAAGCAGTACACTTTTTCCACTAGTCTGTCTAAGCACCAGACTGTCTAAAACTTAGTCTAATCTTACGATCTAAGTAACTTGGGAATTCATCCAATCGAATGTACATAATGATTCGACTTGAGCGAAAAACATCTGGTTGCATAATGATGTGACTTGCTTCTAAGCAACATTCGGCGCCTGAAATAACTACCATGTGTTTCTTTGGGCGTACGCGTGTGTGCGTGTGCGCCCGTGCGCCCGTGCGCGCGTGCGCTTGTGCGTGTGCGTGCGCGTGCGCGCGTGCGCGTGCGTGCGTGCGTGGGTGCGCGTGCGCGTGCGTGCGTGTATGTGCGTGTGCGCGTGTGAGTGTGCGTGTGCGTGGGTGTATGTCTGTCTGTCTGTGTGTACATGGGCGTGTGTGCGTGCGCGTGCACTGCGTGCGTGTGTGTGTGTGTGTGTGTGTGTGTATGTGTGTGTGTGCGTGCGTGAGTGCGTGCGCGTGCGTGCGTGAGTATGTGTGTCTGTGTGCGTGTGCGTGTGCGTCCGCGTGCGCGTGCCTGTGCGTGTGTGTGTGTGTGTTTGTGTGTGTGTGCGCGCGCGTGCGTGTGTGCGTGTGCGTGCGCGCGCGTGCGTGCGTGTGTGCGTGTGTGCGTGTGTGCGTGTGTGCGCGCGTTTGCGACGTTTCTTTGAACAGCCCTTGATATTACCCTTGTAGCCAGGAAGTAAAGCAGTCATTTTGATATCACTCTCTGTTGATTCGCTTAGGAAAATAAACCTAAGAAGACAAACAAACCGCTATGCCATTGTGGAAGTGAAACTCTAACAGCCATAATATAACTGTTGGCGTTCAACCTTGCTCATCAGGAAGAAAATTCTTCTGCACGCCTGCAGACCTGTTCTCCGCGAGGGAAAACATTGGGTCCATTAAGGTGCACTTACCTATGTTAGTAAACAGGTCCGAGTGGTAGGCAATAGCGATTTTGCGGTATTCCTGCTCGCTTATTGTAGCAGGACCCCTTCCTGTTAATGATCCCGCGAGCGATGACGATCGAGGCCTGTGCATAAAATATCAGCGTTTTAAAACTTTACCAGTTTTCGAAGAATAAACTTCAATCCTAGCAATGGAATTAACACTTACAAACAAACAAAACTGTGAAAAACCCCAAAAGTATCACTCTTATATTTTTAAGATGTTTTGAGTAAAAAAATGCTCTCTTAGACGAATTCTACGCAGTTTTTATAGAAAATGGTGGTTTAGGTCGGTTTATATGCGCGACGCCCATCACCATTTTTAATTCAAGTGCTGCATGGTACCGGAAGTGCCTCACCTGCACTGACTTAGAAAAGGGAATCTTGCTAGCGCATTATTAAAAAACGTTTCGCCTCATATTCGTCTAGAGTCGGGAAGATTGTGGCTCAGTTGGTCGCTTCAGTCGTTTGTGAACACTTATAAGCAAATGACATTAGGACATGCGTTCAGTGCGTAAACTTAGAGCGTGTGCATGGGGAAGAGACCCCGAATTAATGAGCCCTGTTTGTTTTGGCCGCAACCGCTGACGTAAACTGAAAAATGTAGCGAATATTATAGAGCCAATCGCCCGTACCGTAGTTCCTTTCGTGTCGTAATTGAGGTTTCGTGGAAAGCCTATCCTGCAGCTACAACCGTGTGTCAGAGAACTACATATGCCAGAATGCCATGTAAGCCCCCATAAAGAAAAACTTGCAATTTGATGTCATTTGATTTCCCCAAACTGAAGTTAACGAAAAGCTGCATTTTTAAGGTGTTGTAGAGCGTTGTGAATCAGAATATAAATCTACAAAAATGTTGCGTTCAACGGAGGCGGTTTTTTAAGCAGAAGTTTGGAAAAACACGACTGAAAGAGGAGGGGAGAGTGGCGGTGGTGGCGAAATTTTCATTGGAGAAGTAGGGAAGAGGAAGGGAGGGAGGAGTGAATTTTGTTGCCGTGCTGCTTTGGCGCTGTGTCCCAATGTCGCGGTGCTGTTTTGACTTTCGCTGTAATGTCGCTGTGCTGTTTTGTCACCATTCGTCTTTGTTGCGTCGTGTTGCCAAGCTAATTTGTCAGTGCTGTTTTGGTCGCATGCTTTTTTGTTGCGAGCTGTTTAATCACTGTGTGATATAGGGAGCATACGGAGTAATTGTATTGCGGAAAAAATATAGCATATTTTTTTGCGAAAAATTTTGTTATATAGCATATTGCGGGAAAAAACAGCATATCTTATAGTCGAACACGGATATATCGAACTCCAAGGGGATCGCGGAATACTTCGCTATATCGATAATTCGAAATATAAAATATTCCTGTCTGTAGAATATCTAATAACTCAGCACATCACTGAGAGATTTCCGAGATTGTAACAAGCTATAGCTTACCGATTTGTTCCTCACAGCACGTAAGAGACGAACCATAACGCGACGACCACCGCACTTTATTTGACATAAAAAGTGTCTGTGAAATTCGGATGCTTCTTCTTCTGCGTCACAAAGTTTACCACAGTGCCTTCAAGCTCACGAACTCCGTCCAAATGAGAAAATCTGGCGTTGTACGTTGTGCCACAAAATTGGCGAATCTGAACACTAACGCAAGCTCGGCTGCAGTAGCCAGTTGTTAACGTTGTCAGGGCCGCTAGTAGTGTCCGCTTCTTTGGCATCGGTGATGTCCTACATAGCCTGTACATTGTCGACGCCACTCACATACTCGTGTGCCGTTGTGTTATTCGGAATAGCACATGGGAATGCTGACAGCTCTCTAAATTCCACCTCCAGGCACTCAGCGCCGTCGTTTTCAGCATCCGAACGCCTCTCGTCTGAAGCGGCGCAACAAAGCCACTTCGCACACGCCACGCTCCCTATCGGTCGAGCCATGGCCGTGCTGCCTTCGCCTTTACTTGGGATTCGATGAGCAGTATCGGGCTCAAAAATGCTGCGAGGAATTTCGACTACCTCTGAAGCCGAAATCTTTTCACCGGCCTGCACCCCCGCTGAGCAATGTCAGTTTTCGTCGCTAAATCCGAATTCTTCCGTTTTTTCGTGACCATGGCTCCGAAACGAGTCCCGCGGACAAAAACACGCCACCACGCCGCATTGGTGCTGCGCAAGCAACCACTGGTAATCACTCATGCACGCAGAAAAAATGCCAGAAACCGAGAGCTTCTGGTCGGTTTCCCCTCTTCCTTTATTGCCTTTTGCACCCAATCATACACGCGGTCTCGCTGCCATGCGGCCGGGCTGCCCCGTATGCTTACAGCGTTCGAGCAGCAGCTGTTGAAGTCCATTGAAGCGACGTGACGCCCCCTCCTTCTCACGAGAGCGGCACCCCCGGCAAGAAGCCACCATAATTGCTACCCCCCCCCTTCCATCAGGAGAAGCGCACTTGCAGGGTTACTTGCAGCGCAGCGTTCGATTTATCGAATGTGCCGTGATCGACCGTCGATACACGCGTACATCAGCGCTATACTCTTGCATTGGATTGCCAAGGGGATGTTCAGACTGTTTGGTAAACACAATATTCGATGTATCCATGTTCGATATATCCGTGCTCGACTGTATGTCGCACACCGACCGCGTCCACAAATGCACATGCCTAGCGCCAAGATGGGTGGGCGCTCAGTAAGGTAACGTCGATCATGAGAGAGAAAAATAAGGCTACCTCAATTTATATCAGTGCCACGGTTTTCTTTGCAAAGAGCTGGTGCACCGGAATACGCGTTTCTCTGAAGAACCGACTGCCTTTCTTCAGAGAAACGCACTTGCTTCTCTAAAGAAACAATCTCCAAACCGTAGAGAACGCGCTTGGAAGCGGAAATGCGATAGCGGAGAACCGCCGGAGGCAAGAGAAACCGTTTACACACCCAGCTTCTTCTGGGTGCTAATGGAGAACAGGCCATGGAAGGAGCGCAATCTCGCGATTCAAAAATGCTATTCACTCGCAAAAACAGCGGAATTCAGTACAAACACGGACGGGTAACAATTTAAGATTTTCTTTCGGAAGGGGAGATGGAGGAGAATATTATAGAAGACGTTTAACGCATGTGTACGTCAAAGCCACTTGCGCCACTCGAGCAGCAGTTTAGGTCACAATGACTTCCTCTTTTTTACTCAGCGGGTTTCAATTTTTTTTTTCAGTTGACAACCTTCCAAACACTATTTCGTTGTACGTCCTGTTTGTGCAGGCAGAAAAACATCAAGTCAACAATTTTAATGAGAAACTATTATGTTCTCCGTGAAGCGGAAAATACGGCGTAGTTCATCGACGCTATGGTAGGAAAAAGCCGGGTGTCTTTACCGAGACGAAAAGGAAGTTGGCGTATCCCACACGTACGTGGGAATCGACATGAAGCGAAGCGGTGACAAGTGTGCCGAGAAACACGAGACGTAACGGTAAACATTCAATGTCGCCATCTCCGAGGCGAACACGGGGTCAGTCGCACACTGCAGTTTTTGATGTCGGCAGAGATCATTAGGAAGGGTAACAGCTAAGAGGACGCACCATTCCGTAGGCATATTACGTGAAGCGGTATACACCTGTTTGCCATTTTTCGGAGGTCGAATATAAAAACTCCGGGGAAAACCAACGGTGTTGTCTTCTCGTGGCTGCTGTCGTAACCACGGAAAACGGGCCCCCCTGTTGAGCACATACTAAACGAAGTTGAAGGCGAGGAAGTCTGATTTTGGTTCACGTTTCTACCAATGTAAAGGATGGCCAAAGCGACGTCCACCTCCCGACATTTGATTCAAGTAACGCACGCGTCGTGCGCTCCGTCAGCAAAACGAGCTCGGCCTCTTCGTTGGCTGGCGGTGGCAATAAATGGGCCGATTCCAAGTCTTTTTGAAACGCTCCTGCGGCGGCGAGGGAACGAGATGCGCCATCTGAGGGTGTTGTTAGAAACCCAGCAGCGCGTCCGGGCAAGACCACAGCTGCGCCCCAACATTCGGGAAGAGAGGCAACGAAAGCTTCGCTTTAAAAGCTGTGGCTGTGACAGAATGGAGCGAAGGGACGTGCGGTGACGGGAAAGTGACTTATCCACTACTCTACGCCAGCACCACATGAAGACCACTTTTCGAGGCACTTTATCTATTAACAAATGGGGGCCAAAAATTTCACATCGTCTTCCTAAAGAAAGTTGAGGGAAGTGCGAAATAAGCTTCGCTTAAAGTGCGTCCAATCGATTGTCTTAACCATCACAGACCCAAATCGCGAAGGAAGAACGAACCCATCTGACAATTTTTCGCGCAATAAATAAACGCATCTAGTAACCATCTAAATGAATACCGATACGTGGTTTATGAGATATAGGTATACTGTTGTACTTCTTCATGATTGATGTGTGTATTCTCTCATCTAGAACTGTTCCTTTTTCGCAATTTTCAAGTATTGCCAGAATGAGAACCCGGTTTAACGCCCGCGCTGCGGGTCGAAAGATCTGGTCAGAGCTTTTTTGTTCAACCAAGTGGTATCTGGGGAATGCATTAATTTTTTGACAGGACTCCATCCGTCCCACTAAACTAGCTTTCACTTTAAAAGGAAAAATGAAACAGAGCGAGCGCGCTCCTGTCATGGCACCATTAGCCTATATCAGTCTATCTACTAGGTAGTCTACATACAAACCACGGAGCCAGATCTGAAGGGACAGGCTAGCCTCTACAATGAGACCACATCACATTACCGCCTCTCCCACAATGTCTACAATCCGGAGGATAACTAACAAACTAACGACCAAGAGCACGTCTGGCGCCACCTTCAAACAAACGCCTTTCCGAAATCCGCGAGGCAAACACAAAGTCACCCATTGGTATACCCAACCCCTGACTTGCACCTCTGCGGTGCTCGGGCCAATCTACCTCGCATAATATGAGTGTGCCCTCAAAATAATTTTCCCTAATCACCTACGGGGAGCAGTGGAAGGAGTGAGTGCGTAGCCCGGCCCGGACCCAGGCGTGCAAACCCCTCTGGTCACCCGAACTACCGAGGTCCTCATGCCGGCGGCCACGGGTATCCTCCGACCGAAACAAGTGCTCAATAAAATGCTCTCTCTCTCTCTCTCTCTCTCTCTCTCTCTCTCTCTCTCTCTCTCTCTCTCTCTCTCTCTCTCTCTCTCTCCTTAAATCTTATTTAGAGTGTCATCAACATGACTGAGGGGCGATACCAAACTGTGATCTGATATTAAACTTGCCATTTACACGCTTTTGGGTTCATAAGCGTAAGAAACTCGCTAGAGTAAACTCCTTATTCAGCAGGAAGTCACGCTGTAATTTATTCTAAGAAATAATTCCCGTAATTTCCCAGCCGTTAGCATAAACGCCGCGCTACTAAACCAAGGTTGCGCGATAGCACCAGTGTAGTTTATTTTAACTGCGTGATTCGTAATCGCTCGGTAGTTAAGGCGTAAACTACATCTTACTCGGTTATGGAGAGACACCAGCGGAAGCAGCGGCATAATTCATTTCCAAAAGTATGCGCACGCCAGGCTATGTGTTAGCTATTTTCCGCTGCCATACAGGAAGCACCTTCCGTGGGACTGAACGGACCGATGTGCATCATCCTATGAGCGTTAACGGAAGCTCAGACGTGAAAAAAATTGTGAAGGTGCAAGTGCACAACGCCGTACTTTTTGGAGGGCACAAACCTTCGTGACTCTAGGCCATTGGCTAAGAATAGCTTTAAAGGAGTACTTATACGAAATTTGAAAGCTGAGATAACTACGTAAAAAGCTTCCTTTGTATGTGGAGATAACTCCCACGAAATTTCAATTCCTCGCCCCAAACTGCCGATTTCAGGGCGCCCGAAACGTAGCCAAAGTGCTGGCTTCACCTTCTACTTCGCCTTCTGCATCACATGACAGTTTTAGGACTGACGTAACGGTGCCCGTAAGTGTGCGACCATGGCCGCATGGACGGGCGCAAGTCCAGACCGGCCATGGTGCGACGGGAACAGTGACGTCAAGTGGGCAGCCTCGGTGTTTGTTTTATCGAAACGGAAACTCACACGAATAAATGAGGTTGTACACAATTATTTACCCCGTGACCGACTGTCTAATGTACCTTTCATTTTATGATTAGTGGGCTGGGCGGCACCCATTGCAAGGAAAAAAAATAACAGGAAAATTTCGTCTCAGTACTGCCATAAAAGATGCCCCAACGGCGTACAGATTGCCGCAGTTCTCGCCAGGCTTGGTACGACCGTTTGCTAACCACTCACTCACTCACTCACTCACTCACTCACTCACTCACTCACTCACTCACTCACTCACTCACTCACTCACTCACTCACTCACTCACTCACTCACTCACTCACTCACTCACTCACTCACTCACTCACTCACTCACTCACTCACTCACTCACTCATTTTTACCCCTCATGGCTCCCGGCTCAGGCAAAATGCTTACCGTCCAGCGCGCTTATCCAGGCAAATCATTCGGAAGAAGTCTTTTTCGTCCAGCTGGCTATCTTCCAGCGAAGCCAGTCTCCTCCTGAGTGCTTCCTTCTTCGTGCGTGGCGTCCATTTGATGAAGGCCTGGCCTCTGCTGTCTTCGTGCACCGCATGGCCTTCGTCTAGGTCAACCGCCGCCGCAACAGGGTTCTCGATGGCCTGAAGTAACGGCGCAAGAAAACGTTCACACGAAGAAGACGAATGGCTCGAGACTCAGGAATTCCTTATCCGGGGGCGGCCGGATTCGGGATAGGGAGGAAATTAACCACACCGTTAGTATTTTATCTGACTGTTAGATTGCTGCTGATGCAGAAATGGGTCACACACTAGAAGGCGACATAATATGTGCGCTTACAGTTTTACTAGGAAGGGCAAATTAGTACAATCAGGTTGTGCATTGACCCACATTTCGTGATAACCTGCATGACCTGAACCACCCACTTGAAATTGCGTCTAAGGAGCTTGTCTACGATCCCAGGTGGTCAAAATTAAACCGGGGCCCTCCACTACAGCGTGCCTCATCGCCTTTAAAGTGTTGGCGCGTTAAGCCCCATCAATCAATCAATCAATCAATCAATCAATCAATCAATCAATCAATCAATCAATCAATCAATCAATCAATCAATCAATCAATCAATCAATCAAGAAGTTTGTCTAAGCGAGTTCAAGGTTGGCTCTGAGTCGTATGTCTATGGTGGGCAGTTGGGACTTTCTGAAGCAGATTAATAAAATACAACATTAACCATATTTCCAGACGTACAAAAACGGACGGTGAGATGAGGTACGGTGCTTGTGCAGCTACGAAATGTGTTAGGTACCCTATCCACTTAGACATAAAATCTTAGACTTAGACTTAGACTTAGAATCTTAGACATAAAAGCTGCCTACGACTCTGTCACACACACAGCCATTCTAACTGCTCTTGCAGTACATGGCTTTGGAGGAAGGCTCTACGCCTGGATCGAGGATTACCTTGCTGGACGTCAGCTTTTCATGCGCACTTCGGATGGTGACACATCACGTTTCCCCGTCGAAAAAGGTGTTCCACAAGGAGCCGTTTTAAGTCCCCTGCTATTTAATTTGACTCTCATAGAGCTGAAACGGTGCCTACCGCGGGGAGTTAACATCACGATCTACGCAGACGACATTTGTATCTGGCACGCAGCACGCTCCCGACGCACCACTCAGCAACGTCTCCAGAAGGCCCTCTTCTCCATTTCAACCTACCTTGCTGCTCGTGGACTTCACCTATCGCATGAGAAAAGCGTTGCAATGGCGTTTACAAGGAAGCGCATGGATCAGTACCCAATTCTGCTGGGTGGACGAGCCCTCCCGTACGCGCGGACCCACAAGTATCTTGGCGTAATCATCGACCGTAATCTCTCCTGGTCGCCTGAGATAAAAAGACTGTGTGCCCGCATCTCTGCGACGTCTAAGGTTCTGAGATACCTTGCCGGTTCCCGCTGGGGCAGCAACTGCGGGTCGATGCTACAGCTTCACAAAGCTTACGTCGATGGCCTCATACGCTATAGCCTTCCCTTACTACACCATGCAGCGCCTACTAACAAAATGAAGCTAGAAGCGGCTCGACGGAACAGCCTGCGCATTTGTCTTGGACTACCCAGAGGTTCTTAGGGTGCAGGGACCATCGCTGAAGCTCGTTGCTTGCCTCTGGACGCACTCATGTTACAGGAGTCGCTCCGTGTCCACTACCGGCATCTACTTCAACCTACACCCCACTGTCTGAGCAGGATCACTGCGGCCCAGAGTTCTGGGTTCGGAGATGCTATTAGAGCTTTGTGCCTTCCCAAAACGACGCAACCACCGCGAGAAATGCCATCTCAGTTTCCGCCCTGGACATTAGCGTCTACTCGTATAGGTTTAGGCATCCCAGGGATGACATCTAAGAAGATAACGCCTCAGGCTGAACTGCTCCAACTGGCGTTGGACTACATGCACAGGTTGCATTCCACCAGGGTTCATCTTTTCACTGATGGGTCTTCGCTGCCGCAAAGTTCCTCCTCTGGACTATTCGTCCCGTCGACTGGTAAACTCTTTTCCTACCGTTTAGACAGACCAACGTCCTCGACATCAGCTGAACTACACTCCCTCAAAGAGGCAATCCGCTACATCCTACGTCAAGAGCCCAACGAATGGACCATATTCACTGACTCTAAACCTGCCCTTCAGTGCCTCCTTAAGAGCGGCAAGCACTTCATATATGAACTTGCCGTTCAAGATATTCTCTACCTACATCACCTTGCAGTAGGCGCTGGGCACAATATTGTTTTTCAGTGGGTGCCTGGTCACTGTGGGATACCGGGAAACCAAAAAGCTGATGACGCTGTCTCTGCAGGCCACACCTGACGAAATATACGAAGAACATTTTTTACCAAACACGACGCTTCCACCATGGCCACACGTTACGCCCTTTCAGAGAGAGACAGAATGTGGTCAGATCCTACCCACCACCACAAGTTTCTCTACTCCCTTGACCCTCAGCTGTCGTCAAGACTTCCTCACCAGCTCCCCCGTCATCTAGAAACATTATTTCATCGGCTCCGACTTAATGCAGCTTACACCAACAGCTACCGTTTCCGCATTGGACTATCTACCGCCCCCAGGTGCAACAACTGTGCATCGGAAGACACTATTGAGCATCTTTTACTCCACTGTCCTGCCTACAAGGACTCTAGATCAACTTTGCTACAGAACATTGCACGCATAGGTTATACGCAAGGACCAGTGACCTTAAAAACCATTTTAGGGCCCTGGCCGTTTTCTTCTCAGCAACGCCTAGCCCTAAAATTTCTGTTTTCGTACCTCAGCGACACTGGCTGAATTCAAAAACTTTAAATCTCTTCACTCTGAGACTTTCGCTCTTGCCCTTTTACTTAATTTCTTTGATCCCTCTCTCAGCTTGCATCTCTTTTCTGCCCTCCTCTCTCTTGGGCCTTTCTTCCTTTTCCCCCTCCCCTAACAGGCGATTTTGTACGCCGGCTAAACACTCTGTTTTCTAATAAAGAGCTTCTCTCTCTCTCTCCTATCCACTGTGTTTAGAACGGGCTGTCTGAAGGCCAGTCCGAAAGAGACGTTACAGGTTACATACACACCGACAGGCTTGCAGCTAGAAATGCCATCGTATTTAAATCTTGGTCGAAGCACTGAACGAAAACTCATGTGCCCTTAATACACTTACGCGGCTTCAAGAAGCTCGAACTTCTAAACCGCTGAGGATTCAGTAAATAGTGAAATTGTGGTACAGTTAAACCGGGAGATAACGAAGTTGACAAAAATTGCAGTTTTTCGTTACAGCCAGGTTTTCGTTACATGCAGGTTTCGAGTTAAGGCTTGCGTGAATGAAGAAGAAACGAAACTAGACTGCTAGGCATAAGTGACGGTGAACTCGCCATTTAAGGATTTATTTCACAGTGAAGAACGGCGTGATTTGCGCCTGCTACTTTCCCACGAGCTCAATCGCTACACGGCACTCCAAAGGAGCACGATCACTTACCACCGTATGCGCAAACGTAACTCAAGTATCCCTTTTGCCTTTTGACTCTTTTCGGTCCGTCAATAGGTTTACAGGACGGAACGTATGCTGAAAGGGCGGCGTTTTGCAAACTCGAGGCTCTTTTCAGCACTCATGATTGTTTAGAGGTGTCTAGCTGGGATAGGTTACCGGGAGGCGACGTTCTTCTTTCTCGCCGGTGGAGATGGCATTTAAAATTTCGAGTTTGTCTTGACAAGACAAAAATTTTCGTTTTCTGGCAGCAAAACCGATACTACAGGTAGCAGCGGCGACGCGACACTACACGACGACAGGCAGGCCAAGCACCTTTGGGACACCTAACTCACACGTTAAAACGTACACTAGTTTGCGGTGCGGGCTTAATCCTCTAAATAAGTGCATCCTTTAACCCATTCTTCAGAAAAATGTCCAAAAGCAATGACTCGCCAACGTGGCGAATTCGTTACATACAGGTCGCAAACACGTGGGCTTCAATGGGGGTGGCAATTGGAAACTGACAATCTTCGTTATATCCAGGAGTTCGTTACATAGAGGTTAATTACATCCAGGTCCAACTGTAGAGATCGTGTACGACAACCTGGATCGCCGAAAATTGACTACAACCTAGCACCTATCTGCAGACTTCCGAGGCAAGAAAAATATAAATGGCCATTTTTTCTGCATATACGCTACTGCCTATTGGGAGGAGAGGAGTGAGCCCTACCCAAGATGTCATTTCGTTTCGGAAACGACGAAATTGTTGCTGAACATTTAAAAAAGTATCTCTAAATTTACGTAAGAAATAAAATAATCCAGTTCAAATTGTCGCCGGCTTTCGCTTAATAATTTACCTAAGGAATAGCCTGGATTGCTCTTCCAACAGTAAACAGGCGGGTTAAGCACTGTTACTCTCGGTAATTCATTACGTTCCAAACTCAACGCGGGACGACAGTGAAAGCTCACAAAAAATTGCGTTAGCTACATAATGGCCCCGCCGTCGCTAGCACGTTCCTTCCGTGGCGCCATCCCGCGCAAGCTGCGAATTAAAAAAAGTTATAACGCCGGGCGAGATAGCAGCTGGAGCCAACGAAACATTTATCTCCCCAAGGCGTCTACCAACATGCGTAGTCGTTACAATTTTCTCCGCAGCACCGACGTTGTGCGAGCCCAACGTTATGAAGGTACAGTGCGGGCGAGGGGGCCAGCTAAAGCTGCAAGAAAATCGTGTTCCCGAGGTGTGGCTCTGCGGGGAAAAAATACTGCCTACCTGTGAATTGCCACTACAAAGTTGCCCGCTTCTGCAGCGAAGAAGCTGGCGCAAGAGTTTTCCGAATGCAGAAAGTGCTTCCGCCAGCAACAACACAGCGACGTGGAACTCCTGAGTGCGCGGAACTGTGAGAATTTTTACTCGACAGTGGTTGTTTATTGGCGGGTACGTTACTTAATTGCAAGCTGGTGAGTACGGGCCGGAACCTGCCATCCTCGTAGCGCCAGGCTTCGCTTTCTTTTAGCTGTGGTTGTTACAATGGCGAAGGGGTCGCCGTATCGGGCTCCGTCACCTCCGTCATGTTGTGCTGGTGTGGTGGACGAGCGCCGAGCAGAAGCAGCTGCCTTGGTGTTGAGGACATAATGCCGAAGGCAACCTAACTGTTTTGGCAAGAGATCAACAGCGAATATATAAGAACACCCTTCCGGGCGAGCTTACAGCATGAATCGAATGGAGCTACAGCAGGATCAGATGCTGTCAATCGAGCGGAGGAAACGCGTATTTATAACACCAAGCGCTAACGGTCAACAAGCTTTCCTAGTGCTTCGCACACGGACTGAACACAGCACAGACACACAAGAACTCTCTCTGGGTCGTGAGAGCCGGCGGTAGCGGCGCACGTTGAGCCTGGGAGAAGGGGAAAAAAGAGATCTTGGCGAGCGGAGTCCGCTCGCCAAGATCTCTCGCCAAGATCTCCGCTCGCCAAGATCGGGCTCAAATCGGGCAAATCGGGCTCTAAATGCCTCCGCTAGAGCAGTTTTGTATTTTTGCAGCTGCCGCGGCATGAGTCATCGCCAGCAAGCCCCGCGCGGCAGGCGCATGTAGTAACATGTTCGAGGAAGGCGGTCTTTCCGACAAAGCACAGGAGAACTTTACCGCACCACACCAACTTGTAGCACGCGCGCACAGGGTAGCGGAGCGCTGAGTCGCAACACGGGTCATTATTCGTTGTTTACCCGGCTCGTGAGTGATAAAAAGAAAGAAACAAATCGTCGACGGAAGAGGACCTTTCCGAACCCTCCATCTATCCCCCGGTCCCTCCCCGCTACACTGAAATCTTATATCATTATCGCCAACTGCGGCTTCAATACCCTCCTCCTCACCCATCCCCCAGCATACAGGCGGCTCGCATTTGGCGTTGACTGCAGACCAACACGTTCTACAACACCCGCCGCGGTGGCTCAGTGGCTAAGGTGTTGCGCTGCTGCGCACGAGGTCGCGGGTTCGATTCCCGGCCGTGGCGGCCGCTTTTCTGATGGAGGTGAAAAACAAAAATGCCCGTGTGTACGAGATTTCGGCGCACGTTAAAGATCCCCAGGTGGTCAAAATTAATAAGGAGCCCTCCACTACGGCGTGCCTCATCGCCTGCGTTGCGTCGGCGCGTTAAACCCCCTCAATCAATCAATCAATCAATCAATCAATCAATCAATCAATCAATCAATCAATCAATCAATCAATCAATCAATCAATCAATCAATCAATCACATTCTAAAACACCTCGATACTCAACTACATCTCTCCCTTCACTAACCCCTACAACTGCACCGCTTGCTCCCTCCCGAACACTACCTACCGCCTGGTCTGGGAACGCCCCTACACGCCAAACCCCCTCCCTTCCCCATCCCCTGAGCAGTGGAAGCACGAGCTTGCCAGCTCACGGTTCGAGGACCAAGAAAGCCTCATCGCTCGCACCCAAGCAGCTGCGCTAGCTCGCGGCTATCTGGACTAAGAAACCACCCACCTTTATGCTCAATAAACGTTTTCCAATCAATCAAAACAAACAACCAAACAAACAAACAAGCAAACAATTGCAAGGGGGAGTTTAGGCAGATGGTTACTAATTATAATGGAATTACGATGGTACTGGCAGTCTGGAGTTTACATACATTACGTTGGCAATATTGCCACACGCTGACACAGCCCTCGGTTTTACTGAGATCGCGGAGTGCCAGCAACCACCGGAACAGCCCCGTGCCATTTGAGCACTTTCCAGAAGATTCTACGAAGGGGGAGCACCCGCAAGTGCGGCTAGTGGCGACCATCCCAGAGCCTTTCCCTTTGTGTTAAAGGCCTTATAACAACAACGCAGGGCACGCGGAGGCACGTTCAAAAATTGGTTTGTCGCCTATTCTCCTAGAAATGACATCCACAATTTTCTGACCACACGACTACACTCGTTGGTGTTAGAGGACTACCGCCAAACCCCCTGGACTCCTACCAGAGGAGTTCCTCAGGGATCTGTCCTTTCCCCTACTCTGTTCAATTTAGCACTTCGCCCCCTGCCTCGTATGCTACATTCCATTCCTAATCTCTCGTTTGGACTGTACGCCGATGACATAACCCTTTGGTGTTCTACCGGCAGCCCAGCTGCACTGTCCGACACACTTCAGGCTGGAATTGATGCGGTCCACTCGTTCGGGTCAAGCGTAGGTCTCACACTATCTCCGCAGAAGTCTGAGTACCTCGTGGTCACTGATGAGCGTTTGCGGGCTAAAGCTAGCGACCAACGCTCTCAAGTAGAACTCGTGATTGATGACATTCCTCTTCCACGAAAGGCCTGGCTGCGCGTCCTCGGCTTCGACCTACAGGATAATGGGAAGGCCTTAAAGTGGCTCAATCGATGTAAGGCTCAAATTACCCAACTAACTCACATAATCGGCAGGCTGACCCGACGTCGCCAAGGCCTACGAGAACACGATATTACGCGACTTGTGAACTCTCTAATATATACTCGCGTTCTTTACGCACTGCCGTACGTAAAATTAACGTCATCGCAACGATCCCAGCTTGAGCGGCTCCTCCGGCCTGCCACCCGCCTGGCTCTAGGGGTACCTAGATATACCCCCCTCGCTAAGTTGGAGGCTGCTCAGCCGTTCGCAACATTGTCAGATCAAGTTGATCTTCATTTGGCGGCACAACACACTCGTCTCCAGCTTACTTGGCATGGGCGTCTTCTCCTATCCTCACTTCATTACGAGGTAGCTTCGTTACCCGAAATTACAGCGACATACCCCCCTTGGTATCCACTCCCTCGCATAAAAGTTCCTACCATTCCAATCAATGTATCCGCAACCTCGCATGCAGGACGTCGTCGAGCTCGAATATGCACTCTTCGCTACCGCTATGGTGATCTAGCAACAGTGACGTACACAGATGCCTCCTTCTCATCCAAAGACGCACGCGGGGTCACAGTAGTTGTTCCTCCTACCCAGCCGCCCTTGCAGAAAAGATACTCGGCCGTTCCTTCCGTCCTGTCTCTAGAGGCTCAAGCAATAACTGACGCAATCTTATCGTTAGCCACTCCTGGTAACCACGTGATCCTCAGCGACAGTCAGGATGCTCTGCGCTTGTTCCAGGAGCAGACGCTTCCCATCAATATTATGCATGCACTCCACACTCATCTGGCCAAACACACTGGTACTAGCTACGTGCTGGACTGGGTTCCTGGTCACGCAGGCGTTCCGGGCAACGAGCTGGCGCATCAGCTCTCCCGTGCTCCGTCCCAACCGGGAGACTCGGAGACGCCCTGGCCAAATCCTTTCCACCCACCCACGCAAGCGCGACAAGCCCGTCTCCATCGACGCCAGACTGTGCAACAGTTAATCGGGGATAGGCAGACTCTTCCGTCCCCCTCTCACCTGTTACCCCGGGCAGATGCTTGTCTTATCCGGCAAGCGCAAACGGACAGCCTTCCAACTCCGCACATACTGCATCGACTACAAGGCCATCGCAGCCCTGCGCGGTGCTCCAAGTGCTCTGGCTTTCCCAATACGCCGCATGTTCTTTGGGACTGTTCTGGTTCGCAACCATCACTCGCAATTCATCTTAAATCCCTTACACCTCCTCCCTCTTCTCTCCAAGACTGGCTCGCGCCACCGGAGGGAACAGACCGAGTGGCCTGGTGGCGAGCTTTGGTGGCTCACGTTCGTCAGGTTCTCCCGTCTGTATAGATAATTTTGTTCCTTTCAGAACCCCGGACTTTGGGGGTCTTTTTCTTTGTTTTTTGTGTGTCAATAAAGTTTACCAACAACAACAACAATGACATCCATGTATAATTCTTCCCCAGTTCTGTTATATAATTCTGTAGCCGTTTCCCCAATTTAATTCCGCAGGCTGTTTTTAGAGTGCTTTGAGGTGGGTGTCTTAACCCCAAGAAGCTAGCCCCTTTCTTGGCCAATCCCCCTCGAGGGTATGGGCCGTCAGTGAAGGAGCAACGACAACAATAACGACTACGACGAGCAACGCGTTCGCAGCGCGGCACAGATCTCTCTCAACACCGGCCCCCCATTACGCGTCCCTTCAGTTCTGTGGGCACAGGTTCCCCTAATTAAAACTGTTTCGTCCTTCTTTATCCACGTGTCGCCTCATCGTTCGTTAACGCTACAGCAAGCGTGGTGCAGGACCCCAGCGAGAGCTTGCCTATCGCCCTCTTCAATAGAAACATACAGGATTCTATACACTGGGGGAAAGATTCATTCTGCAAGAACGGCTGTAATGTACCCCTTTCTGGCTCCGATCGAAGGTATTTAAGTAACGTTACGTACGACAGGAAAGAAAATATGCTCTTCCATGGCTTCATCTCCCATTTGCCAAATAAACAAACATGTAAGGCATCCTAAATCGCAACGTCTTATGGGGATAGCAGCCACCATTTCGCGATATTAAATTTGCCCCGAGCTGCAGAAAACTGCTGCGATTTTTTATGAGCTGCCTCAGCATCTTGGCTGAAACTGGAGGGGGGGGGGCACCTTGTGAGCTAACGAAACACATTTGTTCGCGGGCAAAGCAGTAGCATGCTTTGCGCTCCCCTTCCCGAGTGTTTTTTATGGATATTGCACACAAGAAACTCCCGTGGCCGAGCCCACCCCCCTACAGTATTCATACCTCGCTTTTCGTGTTCACGTTTGGTGGATAACGCTCGGCCTTAACTCACAGCCGCGAAAGCGTACTTTTCGGTGGTTTTCCTGAAGTAGGCCGTTGCGGAGCGCGTAGTACCTGCACGATGATGTCGGCTCGGTTGTCGGAGCCACGCCTCCGGTAGAAATCTGCCCGAGCCAGCGCCCTCGCCTTCAGACCGCTGAGGATGCCCTCACGAACGCCCGCGAGCAACCGGTGACTGACCGAGGCAAATAGGGCCGTGCTCACCGCACTCGACACGATCACCGAACTCAAGAAACAGCACGCCGAAAGGCTCAAGATAAGCTTCAGCCACCTGCGTGGGAATGTAGAATGAATGCGGACGAAATGCGTTCCTCAAATTTTTTTGGGCCAATCCCCATCCTTCTCGACCACAAAGAGTTCAAAGAATCGGCTTTATCTTCAAATGTGACGAAAATATTTCAAGGCACTAAGAAAGAACGGTGTTTTCTCTAGCTTTCCTTCATAAAAAGTTTCAGCCTTGCTCGGGACGTAAGCTTGTATATTGATTTTTTTTTTTTGCAGCCTGCGCGTTTGCGGCTTGGCCCACAAAATTTTGACAAAGTTGTACCTCCGCCGATCACGCAATATCGCCGCAGGCATCATCGCCGGAGAGGTTTCTGCAGGATCGCGGTGCTGCAGGCGACGGTGACTTCGGTCGCTCGGTACAATGCGCTCTATCATTTGAAAGGCCGGTATGGACGGTTAGTTGCAGATTTCACGTCAACAACAAAAAATAAGGGTATAATTATTATTGCATTACAGTGAGCTAACGGAGTTACGTGTCTAATAAGAGCGGGTACAAAGTTATGAGACTGCTTCTCGATCTTGTGGGAAACTGCTACATTTAAATTGTTGTCTCAGAAAATCACGCAGCAATTACGGCAAATCGGGCTCAAGAAAGTGCTTGGAGACTGGTTAGAAGTAATTTCACCTAGATTACATTACCCACGGCTGATACCCCCCGTTGTCACGGAAGTTCATAGACCTTACGCGACGTGCTCCTCGCTTCGAGTGCACTTTTAAAGAATAAACAAGTAAAGCTGAAAGCACCCGAGAAAGCGTGCACTCAGGACAGAGGGCATTCTGAATGCGGAGCCGTGTCAGCGGTGATTATTGAATAAAAAAATACAACACTCGACAACATGCACGAACTTGCTGAGCACGGCTTTTACAAGACTATTTTGTGTTCGCTTTTGCTTTCATAGTAGCCACAAAATAATAAAAAAATAAAATAAGCATAGAATTCAATGATCATGCATACGAAAGTTCCGGCGCAAATTAGTGCGGTACAAAAGTGCGGTTCCGCCAATTTCACTGTAGGCACTACTTTCTTCACTAATTTTACTGTAGTCAAAGCAGTGTCACTTTCGTTTCACCGTTCAACACCGCGCAAACGAAGTTTTACTGCATGCGCTCAAGTGCACTGCATTGAGTTACCAGACGAGTGGGCGACTTTTAGTAGCGACTGCACAAAAAGTCCCGGGCCATCTCCTGAAACGTGGGGAGGGGGGAAGCATGCCGTGTATAACTGTATTGTTGGCACCTTGGCGTTTTTGCCCACGGAGATGAAAACCTTTGGGGGTTGAGGTATACAGCTTGCTGTAAGTCTTGTGCCTAAAGCACTAATCGTTCTAACGCGAGGCATTGGAAAACGAGTGTCTCGGTGTGTTCTTTTGATACGCGTTTTCTAGATGCAGAGCATCTGATTCACTCGCCTTGTCCCTCCGGCGTCGTCGTCGTTGTCGGCGTTGTCCGCCCCTCCCCCATTCTCCTGAAAACGTCCCGTGTCAAATCTTCCACGTGCTATAATGTTTCGGGCCCTGGTCTCTTCCCAGGTAATGACGTTGGTGCACCGCTAGAGGTTCCTATCAACACTGAGTGACTGGAGTACCCCTTGCGCCTTTTGCTGCCGCTGGAACCTACTATAGTATGCCGTAAAACCACATTAATTCGGCCCCGTTAATTCAAAATTTCGGTAAATTCAGACGCGACATCTGCTCCAGTCCAAAGTCTGGATTGCTCTAGGGCTGAAGACTCTCATTAATTCGGACAGATTCGCCCCAATACGGTTTCTTGGACTCCCTACAGAGTTCAGGTGGGAAAACCGTAGCGCATTCCGTCGTGGCCGCGCTTGAGCTGATTCGGAATCGCAGCAGAAATCAAAGGCGCACCTAAAAATCTTTGGGATCAGAACGGTATACGAACGAGCTTGTGTACACCTCGGATGTACAAAAAAATGCATGGCAGCGGTTCACAACCAATTGAAAGCCACAATGCCCATCGCTGTGTCAATCAGTCTAGCCGACAACCACGCGGCGACCACGAATTTCTGTATTTTTTCGTTTGTTTGGGTCGAGCACTTTTGCGTCATTGTGTCAGCTGACGACAGTCACTGACTTTTAAATAAACGCATTTTTGAGCTGCTATGAGAGTACTCGCCATCATTCGGACACTGGGACATTCCCTCCGGCCCCAGTGACATCCGAATAGACGGGGTTTTACTGCACTGGCGTTATTCGTTTCATGAACGTTCCCTCAGGAAGGAGAATGCGAAATAGACCAGTTTTGGCAGCCACGTACCGATAGCTGCAGGCCCCGAGGAGGAAGATTCCCCCGCGGATGAACAGCGTGGTCCGCTCGAGTGAAAGCAGGAGCACCAGGGAGAGAATCCCCGACACGACGTCGTCCTGCGGGAGCATGGTTTTACACCAGGCAGTAAAGGGCCGTACGCAAACTTGTTTAGTATGGAGAGCCACTTGGAATTTCAACAAACCAACGCGACAGAGGAGCTGGCGGTGTAAGCTTTTTCGACTTATAACGTGGGAAGCGCTTTGGTAACTGTAAGTTCAATCACCCTTTCGGGGGCCGATGTTCCAATTTGAAGAGCTTTTTTTCCCTCGCGTAACGGAGACAGGCATTGACGGTCACGCACTGGGAGGCTAGTTTTTCTGGGGCGTACCTCCTTCGTGTTTAAGAAGAAAGTAGGCGAATGTCTGCAGTTGTGCAGGTCATCGCTGTTTTGACGGCTGTTGCCGCAGAGCCATCGCAGAATGCTTTCAGTTTTTTAAAGCGAAAGCTATCCTCTAACAAAGTGGGACTGATGGCGTCCTGTAAAGAACTAATGCATTCCCTAATGTAGACTGGTTGGTAGACAGAAAAGCTTTGATAATATTTCTGCACACACGGCGCGTGCGTGTAACTCGGCTTACATTCTATCAGAACGGTTACTTGAAAATGTCGAAATAGGAACGGCTCTAGATAAGACAATACACGCATCGATCATGAAGTAGGAGTACAATAGTACACCTTTGTCTCACAAACCACGTATCGGTATACATTTAGACCGTTCGTAGACGCGTTTACTTTGTGCGCGAGAAATCGTCGCATGAATTTGCTATTCGTTTCAGATTTGGGTCTTCGAAAGTTTGATGATCGATTGAACGCACTTTCATCGAAGTTTCGACGCACTTTCAGCGAAGGCGTTGACGCACTTTTGACGCACTTCCGATGTGAGAAGGCTTTTACGCTTCACTCAACTTTCTTTAAAAATGGATGGTAAAGTTGGTTTTATTTTTTATTGCTGCGGCTATTTCCAAGGCGGGCGCTACATAGGGCAGTATCACCGCATCTTTTTGATGCCGGTTTTGGGAGGTACATTTGCACCTTTATTTCAGCATAACATGAGTCAGGGGCTTATTTTCTTTTTAATTTTTTTGAGTCATTACTCACAAGGTTAGTTTCTTGCCCGTTTATTCTTCGGCCACGCAATTTACACGTTCTTGGGCTACGCATGGTGTGCTTAGGTTAAAAGCTAAAGCTCCGTTTACATGACATCAGGTACGCGTTAAGAAAAGCTCTATAGCTTAAGACAAATTTGGAGCCCTTCCGTGCACAATCCCTTGAAGGGAAGATTGTTATTAGTACTTTGAAAACAAAGCAACACGTGGTGGTATTTTACGTTCCCTTCCCGAAACTTTGGGATCGCAAATGTCAAAGCACAAAGCACTCCCTTCTGTTTACTTCTTGGTACCCCGCTACAGTCGCGGAAGCACACACTTAGCTCGTTCCTGCATTTTCACGCCACTAAAGTAGTTTTTCACGTTATGAGCAATCGTGAATATGCAAAATGGTACAGTGTTGTCAGAAACCCGCGGACTAAAAACGAAAGCCGCAATAGAATTCAGAGACGAGGTACAAAGCAGCAAATACAAGTGGGAGAAAAAAGCACGCAGTAACATTGTAACCTCACGGGCGTAATACGACGCCAAACACGTCGGCACGTGGAAAGAAAAATATATTCGTCATCGTTTTCCAAACGGAAGTCGTGTTTCATAGTGTGTGCGAAGACAGAGGACAATTCCGGGTTTAAAAAATGAAAAGCCGAAGCTCTTTTGAAATTAGTTTTAGTATGTGTAGGTGGTAAAGCTGTGTCAGACAATGTTACACGACGTGACAAATGTGTCCGTCCTTGCAGCCGCCCTCGCGTCCAGATTGTTTATGCCGTTAGTATCGACATACAGCAGGCAGGATAGAATTTCAATGAGGCTTCTAAATGTGGGCGAAATTTGGGGGTGAAATCCGACGCCTACAGTGAGTTTACAGAAACCTCCGGGACCGATATGAATGCAAATAAACAGTGATTTTCACGGAGCAATTTTGTAACGAACGCTTTGAGTATTTGACCTCTTACAACGGCTAAGCGAGCTTTTTGGATCTCTACGTACTATAAGAGACTGACCGGTTACGGTGGCTTAATGTGCAGAGCGTAGGGCTGCTGAACGCGTGTGCGAGGTTTCAATCCCGCCACACCCATGGTATTGTTTTTGTTGTTGATGATGATAATGATGAAGGTCAGAAATGAAAGCGCCGTACGTCGAAATTTCGGCGCGCTTTACAGGGGCCCACCAACATTTTTTTCAGCATCTTCAAAAATGCTTATTTGATTTCAGAACGCAGTCAACAAGCGCGTCAAGTGATAAGAATCATCATCATCACAGGCAGCCTATCTACGCCCACTGTAGGGCAAAGGCCTCTCCCATTATTCTCCAATTATCCTGGTCCCGTGCTAACTGCGACCAATTTATCCCCGCGAACTTCTTGATCTCATCTGCCCATCTAACTTTCTTCCGCTCCCTGCTACGCTTGCTTCCTCTCGGGATCCACTCTGTTACTCTTAATGACCAACGGTTATCTGGCCTTCGCATTACATGCCCTGCTCACGTCCATTTCTTCTTATTTTCTACTAACATGTCCTTAAGACGCGTTTGTTCCCTGACCCACTCCGCTCTCTTCTTGTCCCTTAATGTTACACCTATCATTTTCCGCTCCATTGCCCGCTGAGTCGTTCTCAATTTAAGTTGAACGCTCTTAGTGAGCCTCCAAGTTTCTGCCCCGTAGGTGCGTACCGGGAAGATGCAGCTGTTATACACTTTCTTTTCCAGGGACAATGGTAGGCCGCCATTCATTATCTGAGAATGTCTGCCGAATGCACTCCACCCCATTCTTATCCTTCTAATTATCTCTGCCTCATGGTTGGGATCTATGGTCACAACTTGGCCTAAGTAGATGTATTCGCTCACCACTTCCACTGCCTGGCCACGTATCTCAAACAGTTGTGCTGTCCCGAGGTTATTGATCATTACTTTGGTTTTCTGCATATTAATTTTCAGGCCCACGGTTCTACTCTGTTTGTCCAGTGCGGTAAGCATGCTTTGCAATTCGTCCCGCGAGTTACTTAGCAAGGCAACGTCATCAGCAAATCTGAGGTTAATGAGGTAGTCTCCATTAACCCTTACTCGCACCTGTTCCCAATCCAATGTTCTGAATACTTCTTGTAAACATGCTGTGAATAACAATGGAGAGATTGCGTCTCCTTGTCTGACGCCCTTCCTTATAGGTATTTTACTGCTCTCCTTATGCAGTATGATGTTAGCTGTGGACCCATTGTAAATATCTTCTAGTATTCTTACATCATCATCATCAGCAGCAGCAGCAGCAGCAGCAGCAGCAGCCTATCTACGCCCACTGCAGGGCAAAGGCCTCTCCCATTATTCTCCAATTACCTCGGTCCTGTGCCAACTGTGACCAATTTATCCCCGCAAACTTCTTGATCTCATCTGCCCATCTAACTTTCTGCCGCCCCCTGCAACGCTTGCCTTCTCTAGGGATCCACTCTGTTACCCTTAATGACCAGCGGTTATCTTGCCTTCGCATTACATGCCCTGCCCACGCCCATTTCTTCTTCTTAATTCCTACTAATATGTCTTTAACACCAGTTTGTTCCCTGACCCACTCCGCTGTCTTCTTGTCCCTTAACGTTACACCTATCATTTTCCGCTCCATTGCCCGCTGAGTCGTTCTCAATTTAAGCTGAACCCTCTTAGTGAGCCTCCAAGTTTCTGCCCCGTAGGTGAGTACCGGTAAGATGCAGCTGTCATACACTTTCTTCTTCAGCGACAATGGAAGGCTGCTATTCATTATCTGAGAATGTCTGCCATATGCACCCCACCCCATTCTGATCCTTCTAATTATCTCTGCCTCATGGTTGGGATCTGGGGTCACAACTTGGCCTAAGTATATATATTCGCTTACCACTTCCACTGCCTCGCCATCTATCTCAAACTGCTGTGCTGTCCCGAGGTTATTGATCATTACTTTAGTTTTCTGCATATTAATTTTCAGGCCCACGGTTCTACTCTGTTCGCCCAGTGCGGAAAGCATGCTTTGCAATTCGTCCCCCGAGTTACTTAGCAAGGCAACGTCATCAGCAAATCTGAGTTTACTGAGGTATTCTCCATTAACCTTTACCCCCACCTGTTCCCAATCCAACGTTCTGAATACTTCTTGTAAACATGCTGTGAATAACATTGGAGAGATTGTGTCTCCTTGTCTGACACTCTTCCTTATAGGTATTTTACGGCTATCCCTATGGAGGATGATGGTAGCTGTAGACCCATTATAGATATCCTCTAGTATTCTTACATAATGCTCATCTACCCCCTGGTTCCGTAATGCCTGAATGACTGCTAGGGTTTCGACCGAGTCAAATGCTTTCTCATAATCTATGAAGGCTATATATAGGGGTTCAGTATACTCGGCGCACTTCTCTATTACCTGATTGATCGTGTGAATATGGTACATTGTTGAATAACCTTTACGGAACCCTGCTTGTTCTTTAGGTTGACTGAAATCTAAGGTTGCAGAGATTCGGTTAGCGATTACCTTGGTAAATACCTTGTAGACGACTGACAGTAAGCTGATCGGCCTGTAATTTTTCAAGTCCTTCATGTCGCCTTTCTTATGAATTAGGATGATGTTCGCGTTCTTCCAAGATTCCGGTACCATTGCGGTCATTAGGCATTGCGTATACAGGTTTGCCAGTTTTTCAAGTACAATTTCTCCGCCATCCTTCAAGAGGTCTGCTGTTATCTGATCCTCACCAGGTGCTTTGCCCCCTTTCATTTATTTCAAAGCCTTCCTTACTTCTTCGGTCGTTACTGGTGGGATGTCTATCTCTGAACTACTGTCTCGTTCGGCATTGTCCTGTATGTCCCGGCTACTGTACAGATCCCTATAGAACTCCTCGGCCACTGTGACTATTTTGTCCCTATTTGTGATGACATTGCCTTGCTTATCCTTAAGTGCATACATCTGATTTTTCCCTACGCCAAGACGTCTCCTCACGGCTTTCAGGCTACCTCCGTTCTTTACAGCGTATTCGATCCTCTCCATATTATACTTCCGTATGTCAGCTGTCTTACGCTTATTGATTAACTTCGAGAGCTCGGCTAGTTCTATTCTGTCAGCTGCGGTGGAGATTCTCATGGTTTGCCGTTTCCTGATTAGATCTTTCGTCTCCTGAGAAAGTTTACCAGTATCCTGCCTAGCCATAGTGCCCCCGACTTCTACTGCACACTCCGTGAGAATGTGTGTAAGGTTGTCGCTGGCTTCCTGTGTCGTAAGCTCGGCTTCCTCGTTAAGGGCGGAATATCGGTTCTGCAGCGCGATCCTGAATTCTTCTACTTTACGTCTTACTGTTAGCTCATTTATCGGCTTCTTTCGTACTAGCTTGTTGCGGTCCCTCCTCAAATCTAGCCTAATTCGAGATCTTACCATACGGTGGTCACTACACCTTACCCTTCCGAGCACTTCCACATCCTGCACGACGCCAGGGTTATCGCATAATATGAAGTCTATTTCATTTTTGTGCTCCCCATTCGGGCTCCTCCAGGTCCACTTCCGACTCTCCCGTTTACAGAAGAAGGTATTCATTATGCGTAGGTTATTCCGTTCTGCAAACTCAACTACTAGGTCCCCCCTGCTATTTCCACAGCCCAGACCATAGTTCCCAACTGCCTTGTCTCCAGCCTGATTCTTGCCTACTTTAGCATTGAAGTCCCCCATAACTACGGTATACTGCGTTTTTACTTTAGCCATTGCCGATTCCACATCTTCATAGAAGCGTTCCACTACTTGGTCGTCGTGGCTGGATGTGGGCACGTAGCCCTGCACCACCTTGAACTTGTACCTCTTATTGAGCCTAATTACAAGACCTGCTGCCCTTTTGTTATTCTATAGTATTCGTCTATGTTGCCAGCTATGCTTTTATTGACTAGAAATCCCACTCCCAGTTCTCTTCTGCCCTCTAGACCACGGTAACAAAGGACGTGTCCATTTTTCTGCACCGTAAAGGCTTCGCCTGCCCTCCTAACCTCGCTAAGCCCTATGACATCCCATTTAATGCCCTCTAATTCCTCGAACAACACCTCGAGACTTGCTTCGCTAGATAAGGTTCGCACGTTAAACGTTGCCATGTTAAGATTCCATTGGAGGCCTGTCCGGATCCAGGGATTCTTAGCACCCTCTGCTGCGTCACAGGTCTGACCGCCGCCGTGGTCAGTTGCTTCGCAGCCGCTGGAACTGAGGGCCGGGGGTTAATTGGCGTATTCATGGGAGGTTGTGGCCGTTACTACACCAGGGTGGCCAATCCTGCTCTGGTGAGGGAGTGCATTACCAGCAATGGTCGCTGGGGTCAGGCCGCACCCCAAGCCCCTTTGTGCAATTCCATCAATACGCGGATTTCTTTCTTTTTTTTTTTAATCCGGTGGGAATTGTCCGGCACCGGGAGTCGAGCCATGGTCCTTCTGCACGCGTGGGGGGTGTTCTACCTCTACGCCATCGCATCCCAACTATTCTTACATAATGCTCGTCTACACCCTGGTTCCGTAATGCCTGAATGACGGCTGAGGTTTCGACCGAGTGACATGCTTTCTCATAATCTATGAAGGGTTTATATAGTGGTTCAGTATATAGTTCGCGCACTTCTCTGTCACCTGATTGTGAATATGGTCCATTGTTGAATAGCCTTTACGAAACCCTGCTTGTTCTTTAGGTTGACTGAAATCTGAGGTGGCAGGAATTCTGTTAGCGATGACCTTGGTAAGTACCTTGTAGACGACGGACAGTACGCTTATCGGCCTGAAATTTTTCAACTCCTTCATGTTACCTTTCTTGTGGAATAGGATGATGTTCGCGTTCTTCCAAGATTCCGGTACACTCGCGCTAATTAGGCAGTGCGTGTACGGGTTTGCCAGTTTTACTAGTACAATTTGCCCGCCATCCTTCAAGCAGTCTGCTGTTATCTGATGTTCCCCAGGTGCTTTGCCCCCTTTCATTTGTTTCAAAGCCTTCCTTACTTCTTCTGTTGTTACCGGTAGGATGTCTATCTCCTCTGAACTACTTTCTCGTTTGGCATTATCCTGGATGTCCCGGGTACCATACAGATCTGTATAGAAGTCCTCTGCTACAATGACTATTTTATCCCCATTTGTGATGACATTGCCTTGCTTGTCTAAGTGCATACATCAGATTTTTGCCCAAATGAGATGGGCAACGGTGTCTTTCGCACCACATGCAGGGAAATCACGTGACGGATATAAAGTCGGGTGAATATGGTAGAGTACGGAGCGACATGACGGCGCGTCCTTCTGTAGCAGGCGCTACAGACGTTCTCCGGCGTTAGCGAGATCCCGATGTGCGGGCGGATACATTCAGCGTGAGGACTCCTAGTGGCCTTGATAGCTCATTTAGGAGTAGAGCTAACTTATTGTTTGGGGCCATCAGCATAGCTTCATGTTGCAGCAGAATGGCAAGCTGGGCTATAGTTGGTTTACATTTATATCTTAGAACTTCAAACATCGCAAAAAAGGAAAGGTGGCGGAAGGGCAGGATGGTGCTTGTCTCGTGTTTCCTGTCCGTCCACCGTCTTTCCTTTTGCGACGTCTCAAGTTCTGCAGCAGTTTCGTATGCAGCGCTACAGCGAACGTTCAATGCGCCTCCTTGCAGCAACGCACGTCCAAGAATCCCTGGGCGACGGTTGACAGCGGAGCAAAGCCCAGCACAGGCAGCAGCAGCAGCGGCAACAGGCTGATCACGGGCACCGGAAGAGTCTCCGTCACCCACAGCCAGGTCATCACGCACACGCAGTACGCGCCCGACATCGTCTGCGTCGCGGAATCGGTAGCGTGTCACGGTCGCCTCACGGTGAAGAAAAACCCCGCAAACGCTACAGGGCCCCACAGATCAGTGTGCAGTGCAGCTTTCGCAAATTCCACGCTCTAAGCCACGAAACTAAATGAAGACTAGATTGATGCCGTAGCATTTATATTAAGCCTGAACCCATGCACAACGACAACAGAGAAAAGCTTCCAATAGACGTAGAGTACCTCGATTTGGGTACTTCAGTTGAATATATTGAGAAGAAGTCATTAAGCACTTTACACTTAAGTTTGGTGCGTACCGGTTGTTCAAAAAAACACAAAATATCCTACCTCGGTCACACCGCTCAAAAATTTATTCAAAAACGCAGTTTTCGAATACAGTACTCCTCCGTTAGCTCAAAGTCGTAAAATAATCTAAAATGTTTGAGATAAGCGGGGTTTCAAGTTAGCGAAATGTCAAAAATTGAAATGAGGAGGCAAATTAAATGGAGGAGAGACTCAGAATACCGCCCTGTGGTTGATTCCTCTTTCATATGAATCAGTAAAACACAAAAGTGAAATGTGCAGCGAAATCTGCAGCTCAGCATGATTTGCGGGTCGGCGGCTGTATTGTGGGTGTGCTTGGCGAGCGACGTCCTGCTGGCGGGTCGCTTCAGCAAAGGTGTACTGGTGTCATTTCCGTGACGGGTAAGATGTTAGTGCAATCTTGGGGTATCGCGCCATAAAACAGTTTCGTGTTAAAATATAAAACCCGAACACAAACAACCCTGTGTATAACGTACTCTTTAGTACTAAAGGTTGCTTCCCCGCAAGAGGGCCCTGTGTGCAGGGGGCACCCTTTACAGGCCGCTTGCTTCGTTGTACTGGCGTCACTTCCTGACGGATATGACGTCAGTGAAATCTTTGTGCATCCGGGAATAAAACACTTTAGTGTTAAAAAGTTAGCAGTTAAGAAGAATTTTAATTATTGCGGAAGAAAGAACCGCGTGATGCTCGCCTGTTCCGCGTTGGCATCTGGTCCCAGAAAAGCGTTCTCGAGCTGCTCAATTCATCGCACGAATTGTTTGTCGCCATGGCTACATTCTACCATGTTGCGAAGGCGGCGCAGCATCTTTCTTGTTTCTGGCTTCTCGGCGCTCCTCTTTCTCCTCATGATCAACTGCATCGTCCACAGCTCTCTGGACAATGTAGGCGTCGAACAGCATTCTGGTAACGGGAACATTGGCCTCGTGCAACGTAAATTTGCCGTTCAATAAAGCGTTCGACACGTAGTGGGAGCTAAGCGTTAGAACGGATACCTTATCCCCTGCCTGTAGCTGATTTTGCCTTGTGTCTTCTTTGCCAACATTTCGAGATATCCGGAGTCCCCCAAAAATAAACGTTTCAGGATAAAGGGCGCAAACACATGTCGCCTACGGGAGGTACATGCACGGCGAAAGAAAGTTTCGACTGAACCGATATTTCGAGAAATTCGAGTTGGAGTTACGAGGGATTACTGTATATGCATAGGTACGCGCCTTGTTGCTGATGTGGAAAGTGCAGAAAGATCCCTGCACTCCAAGGAAATCCCGTGGTTCAATTTCAACACAAGCGGCCAATCTATGCCACCAATAAAACCATTTCGGGGGAATGACAGTGACGTGTACCCATTTGACTGAAATATGTGACCTGTGTTGTGGCGCTGCGCAATCCGGAAGTCATGCTTTCATTACGTGGTGCCACAGCGTAGATCAAAAATTTATATTAAAAAAATTAGTTTTAAAAATTTAGTTTAGTCATTTTCCGAAGTTTTATTGTAGGCTGGGTTAATTGGTAAATCGACTTCATTGTGGTGAAGTTGAACCACAGGATTAGAGTATAGAAGTTTTTGAAGCCAAAGCTGCCTAGTTCGTTACGTAAATTGCAATTGAAAGATCTCCTTTGACTGACATGACAGCGGTGCTTTGTTACAAAGGGTACTTGACTGCTAGACCCTGGAAGTATTTTCCCGAGTTTCTTATTTCCCCAAATATACTGAGCGGAGTTTGGGACTAAACCAAAGCAAATAAACGCAATCAATCAATCAATCAATCAATCAATCAATCAATCAATCAATCAATCAATCAATCAATCAATCAATCAATCAATCAATCAATCAATCAATCAATCAAGCAATCAGGTAGGCAGGCAGGCAAACAGCCAGGCAGGAATCAAGTAAAGGAACACAGTGAAGATATGGTTTTTAATTAATTAATTAACGACTAGGTCAATCGACCGATCAGTCAGTCAGTCGTCGTTGCGGCTATTACGAATAAAATAGTTATCAGATGAGTCAGACAGTCAGACAGTATCATTGGTGCAACATTGACTCAATGAATGCTAGAGACATGTCAACGGGCTGTATCATCTTAATGACGTTTCTTAGGATAAGCAAAGGGTGACGCGCCGTTTTGCTCATTGCTTATAGGTAGAATGTTCGGTCTTCCGAATATCCAGTTTCAGAAAATTACGACTGCAAAGGTAGGGCTCATAAGTGCGAGGTTCACACTATGTCAGTTCAGGTCTGGTGAACGAGACCATGCATGCAGGAGGTGTATTGTAAACGAACGCAGCCTTTTATTAAATAAACATAAACTCACGAACTAATCAATTTTCGGTTATGAACTACTGGCTTCCTGCTTCGGAAATGGAGCTCATTTACAATGCAAATGAGACGCGCTTGCAGACCCCAAATAATGCGGACGTTTACGTGTAGAAAAGAAAAGTTTATTAGATCGCACATCCTATTATTCGTGACAAAAAAATCCCGCGAGAAATGACCGCTTCGCATATTGTGAGAGGACGCAGATGCCTCATCTGTCCGTTAAGGGTACACACTTTACTTCACCGACGCTTATAAACCTTACGCACGGTCATCCAGCCGGTGCCTCGTTAGGTGGAGTGGCTTGGCTAGCGCACACACAGCGGGGGCTGATTGCGACGAGCGGGTGCGTTCGGTCGCCGAGTTAGGCCTTGCCGTAAAGTTTTGTACAACTTTATTACTTGAGGTCGGATGAGTTTTCGCGCTAGACGCATTCTGATCGTCCCCTGGTCCCGCTGACCCCCCCCCCCCCCCCCCCCCCGAGAACACCCGAGTTCAAAGAAGGAGCATGACGTCGTGTGGTTGCGGTTTCATCAACCGATTACTTGGTTCCTTTTGGCGTGCGTCGCTCCGCGGGTATATACCCTCGATACTTTCCTCAATGAAGATGGGTTGCAGCTTCGTTCGGTGGCTAATTTCCCATTTATAAGCAGCAGGGAAGAAATTAGCGCTGCGCCCGTTGGTAACACAACGCGCCGTGCATGCTAGCCTGCCTCGGGCGCTGTAATCGCACAGTGCTGGAAAAACAACAATATTGCCTCCGTGTACACGGTGAACCGATGTTACGATGAACTCGAAAGGGCAGCAAAAGTATGATCTGCTAATCAGGAATGCAGGCTCATGAAACTGTTAAAGGTTGCATCATGCGGTTCGGGACTGAGTTGCGGTTAACCGGTAAGCGCGCTGCGGAGCAGCTTCCTAATCGAAGCAAAGGGCTCGGAGAGATTAGTCTGTTTCGTCTTCCGGTGTATTGCTTACTCATTACTGGCTAGCAGGGAAAGCGTGCAAAGAAATGGATTACACTTGATTTTGTGCGCCTGCGTCTGGGCGTGTTTGTCTGCGAGTCTGTCTGCGGTTAAAATAGTACAGCTTGGTTTCGCAGAATAAGTTCGAAGCATTTACTGTTCTGCAAGAACTGCGGCAATAGAAGTCCCGAAATATCGACGCGCCACGCGCAGGATGCTTTCTAGAACACTTCCAGCAGCGGCGTTCGTGACTCGCTGAAGTTCCCTGCTTGTTAGCCGGTATAATAGAACTCAAATGAATTAGGTCAGAACAACGGGAGCCTGAAACCCAGCCGGTTAGCAATCTTTCCATTAACCGGTGGTCAGTGCTGTCGGTTGTGCCGCACTCGAGCTCTTTTGATGTATGCAGACACGCCATTGGAAGTTGGGCGCCATGAGAAAACAGTTCGTTTTTATGCCTGTCTAACGCTCTTGTTAACTGTTCGTTTCAGCTCTACAAAACAAGCGAATTATTTAGGTTTATTGCTTTTATTAGGGTGGACTCGGCGCGACAAACATTTACTTCAAACGCTTTACTAAAGGCAAGACAGGTTCAATAAATGCAGTGCTAAAACGCTCCTTTCGAGAACGAAGCGTGCGCTCAGAAATAGCGGCAATTATTAGAGTATTTTTGCGGCTACACGCATACTTTTCTTGGATGCCCAGTACTGAGCAGACGATCCTTTGGAATGCGCATAAGATGTGTACCTGCACCCATCAAGTCCGTCTCAACGATTCTACATGGATAGACCGAACAAACAGAAAATGCTTCATATAAGAAACACGTTTCCTAAACTTGACCCACGTGTCTTGCGAGCCGACTTTGGGAAATTTGAAGCTTTAAAATTTCCTCCAAAATTCACGGCAAGCCCGCAGCCGCGGGGATACGAAGCAGTACAGCAGCAGTGGACGAGCCACTGGCGAGATAATCATGCGCCCCATCACCATGCTACTGGATATGAAATCTCTCCCCACATACGACAAACAGGGTCACAATTTTGCGGGCCACGCGAGTACGTGGCAAAAACTGACTGCCACTGTACACTCTGGAGCACGGCGCCTGCTGTCGAGGCCGGAGCGGCGCGCATACGCGTCCTTGCATTTTCGCAACCACGAGTTTTCTCGATTCCGCAGCCAAGTGGCCAATTCGCCGGCTTTTGCGTATGCGCTCATGTTCTAACTAATCATCCCTCGGAAAGGTTTCCTTATTGTTTGTATACACCTGGGCAGAAAACAGCAAACATCACAGATGCCATTCTGTGTAACGATAGATCCACACGCAGAGAACACATGCACAAAAGCCGGCGCCATCGACACGTACGCTGCAGGGCCGCAAATGAGGAATCGGAGGGCTCGGTATCGCCCGGCGGCGCGTTACTGGCAATCCGAGCGCCGCTGCGAAAGCGAAGGCGCAGAAAACTTGTGTGCATTCGAGTAAACAAGGACGGGTGCGCGTCGCGTCAGTCTCGGCATCCGGCGCCGTGCCTTCAGAGTGCGCAGCAGCAGTCTTCTACTGGTCCGGAATATTGTGCCTCCGACTATACATTGGCGAGAATGAGAGGGGCAGTTGGGAATGTTGCAAGCAATCGTGTTGGACATGGACATAGCGTGGAAGAGTGATCCGTTGACAAGGGCAACTCGTTCTCCTTACATTTTTAAAGAAGCTTTAGGGCGACCGGAAGCGACCTTTACATCATCTAAACGCTGTGTACTGGGCTTCACGAAACGACTGCGATGATGATAAACGGAATCGAACCTGGGTCCCTCGCATTATGAAGCCCACGTCTATTCGATTCTGCCATTCCGACACAATCAACGCAGCTTCGCGTTTTACTATCATTCTTTTACGAAAAGGGCTTTTATTTTTCTTCTGTAGTCTTATTTTGCGCGTTTTTTCCCACCCGAACGACGACGGGCTTAATTTTGTCGTCCAGAACAAGTGCAGAATTTATTCGAGTCACGCCCCTGTATACAGACTTGTTTAACCCAATACTGCTGATTTCTTCGCTAACCCCAGGCTAGTGGCCGACAAAATCCTGCACGATAGTTTGAAACTTCCAGTTAGTCGCCGCCACTTGAGTCTGGCTGCGTGAGGCTTTATGGACGTCCCTTCGAGTTAGCGCTCAATTCACTGCACGTATATTTCCCCGATTTAGACCTTATTTCTTGCACAATTTTCGTTGCAATTTTTTTTTCTGTAAAGAAAGGGATGGGCGAAGAGAAGCCAGAGACTGGAGGCCACCGTTCCAAGCTGCCGCTTCTTCTATCTCTACTACAACTTCACCTTCTTCTATATTTTTCTACTTTCTTGCCACTTTCCGGAAAGCCCTTGGAGTGCATCAGTTGTCACGTCCACATTTGGAGCACGTGTCGAAACGTATTAGTGGGCAAGGACATGCGGAAACAGCTTAAATGTACCTGTGAGTTGGGCGTAAGTAAAACGCTGAGAAGCAGCGGTGCCGAGTATCCCAGGGCGCGCCACACGGGCAGAGACAGCAGCGGCTCCCTCGCCATCTCCGGTTCTCTGCCACGTCGATGCGGCATGTCCTGCGAGCGTAACATGATCCCCACAGTGAATCCCGGAAATACGTTTCCCTTCGTCATGTCGCTATAGTCCCCTAGACCTTTTCATTCGTTAAACAGCGGTAACATCTTGGCATGTTCAGGACTATGCTGCGCATGCGCAGTTAGAAAATGCTGTCGGCTGCGCCAGGTGAATCCGCGCTACCATAGCCCATTAATATAAAATGGCCGCTCCCTGGACTAATAAGCTGGAAAGGTCTATGCTGCCCCGAAAGGACCTCCATTTTCTTTTCTTTTAAAGCGAACCTTTGGTGTTCTCACTGATGGCGTCTGTAACGCGAAAACGGGTGAAGCGGAAGAAAAAAAAAAGCTCTTGCCGTGGCCAGAATCGAACCTCGGTCACTCGCGTTATGAAGCCGGAGTCAATCCAATTGCTCCATTTCGACATGGTCGAAGCGGTTTGGACTTGGAGAGGGATGCATGGACGTGCAAAATTAGACAAAAATCTTGCACCCCCCGGTGTAACATGACGATGATCCGTCATGAGAAAACTTCGCGTTCAACCATCGTCGTCGTTAGACGGAGGGGTGCCTGATTTTTTTTTTTTGCATTTTTAGTCTTTCCGTTTACTTCTGCGCGATAGAGCGTTTACTTTCCCGGACGCAGACAGGCACGGGTTATCGTGGATGCTTAACCCCATGACGCCTACGTCGGTCAGTACTACAGGATCTGCGAGAGAAGAGCGTTTGTTTTGCACTTTCATAAATTTCTCTTCCGTTAACACTAACCGATGAAAAATCAAGTCAATAAATGTACAGTTTCTGTCATCCCTGCCTTTATTTAGACGATCTGGCGTACAGCAGCTACAGTCAATGAGACAGCCAGGGCGGGACTGGCGCCGCTCCAGCATTGAATAAAGTGGCGCATTCGGAACAAGGGAAGGAGAGGGCGTCCAGTTTTCCCATATCGTTCCTAGCAATTATCGAGTTTTTTTGGTGAGCGAAGGCGTGTAATATTGTGCTTCAAAGTTCCAGGCCATATAATCTTAAGATCACTCAGCCTTGTTCAATGTTTGTTTAACGAAAGTATTGCTTACTTTTTCGCTAACCCCAGGCTAGAAAATCCTGCACGAAAGTTTGAAACATTCAGCTAGGCGCCACTTCGTGCTTGAGTATGCAAAGCTGCTGATTTGAGGGCCTTCAAAGCAGACCCGCGAATCCCAAGCCCAGAGACGCTTCTGTGGCTCTCACGACCCTTCATCCAATCACTACAAACCAGGCGTAATTTGCGACTGAGTAATGACATGCATAAAATAACACGTTTGCGGTATACTTTTTAGAACTCTGGTTAATACGAAAGCACTAAAGAAGCTAAAGTTACAGTTTGAAAATTTTCCGCTTCAGCGAGGTGGTCCTGTAATTTGCGTACATACTTTTAATGGTGAAGTCATGGCTGTACTGGGTATAGTTATCTATCTTTTTAAAAAGGCCGCTAGGAAAGCCGCAGGCACTGCTTAGCCAGCATGCGTATGCCACTTTTTAATTTTTTTATTTCAATTTACATTAACAAGTGCGTTCAAAAGTGCTATTTTCATTGCACCACCTCCCGGCCACCTGTCTGGCATCGCGCGCGATGCCAGGGACAAGTTCGCAGACCTGAATTTAGCTGATTGCTAGTATGTTTAGCATGTGCATTCTGCTTGGGGACAAATAAGGTCAATGATAACCATAAACTAGGCAATTATATGAAACATAAAACTGCTATGGTAGCCTGAAAATAAATTACAAGTCCATGTGACGTCATCAAAGCGGTTGGCTCGGCGGCCGCGAACTGCGCATGGTGTTTTGTGTTCTACCACTTCCTCCATATGTTGTGCAACTCAGTCTAGCGCTAGTATTTGCTCAATATTGAAAGAATACATTACATTGGTTAAACCGCTCAATGCAGCCACAAATAACACATCACAAGATACTCATTAATGGCCGCCTTTCAACGTGGTTAGGACATTACCGCGTTAAAACACAGGAACCGCTTCTGCGTGCTTCATATTACGAGTGTTCACTGATGGGCTAGTTGGTATTTAGACATTTTTCATGCACAGCGCACAGCAACAGACGTTCAGAAGGAACGTAAAATAACACCATACGCAGCGTTGTGTACGCGTCCCTTCTTTACATCCTCTTCCTGTGAGCTGTGCATGAAAAATGCCTTATATATGACTTCTTACTAAAACGTTAACCGGCACCTGAATATGCAGAGTGATCAAAGTTAAGTCGACAGGTTTTTTTAAAGACGATAGTCTTTCTTGGGCTACTTAAACCCAGAAATTTTGGTCTGTCTGTATGTCTGTGTGTCTGTATGTCTGTCCGTCTGTCTGTCTGTGACTCGATTCAGCCACCCGGCCAAAGCAAAACAATGCTTGCGCAATAGTCTTATATAGTCACAGCTAAATCTACTCGTCTTGGTCCGGTGTAATGTTCATACTTGTCAACATTGTTGAAGAAGAACAAGACATTACGCAAATATGAGACAACAAATCAATACAGAAGTGATATTTGCAGCGTTCCTCTATAAAAAATCAAACCTGCTTGACTTTTGCGAAATTAAATACTTCATCAACTGCAGAAAAAGAATTCACTCCGCCGTCGCCTGCTGTCGCCAGCGCCACTATAGCTTCTGGCGCCATTTTAAGAAATCAACCGGCAACAGTTACGCAAGGTTCCACTAGATAGTTTCCACGTTCTGCTTGCAACGCACGTGGAGTAGGGAAACGCGGTTCTATAAACGTTGAAGTAGGGTGCCTCGATTAACGCGCGTCTTCGCCATACGGCAGCGTTCGCATCGAGACACCCGGCTTGGAGCAGTGGAACGCGGGAAATTTAAAAGGATTTAAGCAAAGCTTTGGTGTCTTTACCTTGGGAGGAGTGCGACGCAAGAGAAACAACATGAGAGGTGAGCGGGAAAGCGAAGGGAGGCATTTACTTGGCAATAGTCGATAAAGATTATCGTCTTTTGACGACATTTGCAACGAAAGGAGCAGATACGCGGCCAATTTTTAAATTGGGCGCTTAGATGTACGGGAAGACCACATCTACAATGAGGTTACGCGGTAACTATTGATGTCCGGGGTTAATTAACTATAATTGAATAATTAACATTTCTTATCGCTGTAATAAGCAGGCATCTTTGTACTGAACAGTTACACGGAATCGTGTTTCAAAGCAGATTCATTTGACAGAATTCTTCTAGCGCATCCGCACTCCTAGATACCCAACTGCAAAGTTTAATTGCCGTTCACACGATTACGCATACAATACTGTGAGGACCGGCGCAAAGCTCCGGACTTTTGGGACGTAAATAGCGTAATCGCGTAAATACGTAATAGCGTAAATAATAGCGTAAATTGAGATAATCGGTAGAACAAAATCTTGAAAAACTAAAAAGTAACAAAAACAGAACAATTACGGAAAATGGCGGACCATGCAACGCCCTTCATTTTCACAACAATGCAGGTTTCCCGGAAGTTCTACATGTAATCGTTGTAATAGCGTAAATGGAGATAATTGGTCGAACAGAATTTCGATAAATTATTAAAAAATAAGATTACAACGAAAATGGCAAACCGAGTCACGCCCTTCATTCATAAAAAATTGCAGATTTGGCGCAAAGTAACACCTGAAATCCTTACAATAGCGTAAGTGAAGATAATTGGGAGGACATGATTTAGAAAACCAAGAAACTTGGCTGCAAAGAACTCACACTCAAGACAAGCGGCATAAGAATGCTACGCATTAGTAGACAATTCTCTGGATTTCTTGCAGATATTTTTTGGTTGGCTTTTTTGCACCAGCTTAAAGTTTTGCAAAACGCTTAACACACCAGAGCCTTTGCGAAAGAAGGGTATGCTATCTCGGTGTATGCTATTTAAAGAGCAACGCTACCTTTGTAAAACTAGGCAACGAGGCATTAATGAGGAATCATGAATTATTACTTGGCTTGAAGTAAGCCCATACCAGCCATTAGCATTCACGTTCTTTTTCAATGTTTGTATAAGCGTCTATCTAGCCGATGAAGTGTTTCAAATGACTACTTGAATTTTATTGTTGTTTTCATAATTTGTTGATAATACATATATTGAGGTAAGAACATGCATTTGAATGTATTAGGTTTTATCCGACTGGTGTGTAGAAAGTGTTTCATTGACTGCTGCTGTTTTTTATTTCTACCGTTTTCTGCGTTTATCGTTTTTCCCTGCTCAAACATTCGCTGTTTTCCACTGTTCTTTAGATTTATTAGTACAGCAAATCCTACTGCAGTCACAGGCTATGGGACCTCTTCTGTATAACGCAACTGTAAAAAATAGTTTTGACGCTATAAGACTGATTCTTATCCTGAATATTAAGGGCTACCAGCCAAATGTATACTCCGCATGCTCACGGCATGTCGAGGAACCCGAATTTCAGCATTTCTGCGAAATTGTTCTTACAGATGCTCGCTATCTCGCCTAAATATTTATTTTTGTACCATTTTCTTCCAAGAACGAATATTCAGATGTGTTAAGGCGTGACTGCCTACATTACATTTATTCTGTAGCTTCTTTTAGGAGCGCTATACACACTAAAACGAAAATATTTGTTGAAAACGCTCGATTATATTCTCAGTCAGTGGTTAACATTTATTGAATTCGCAGTCCCAAGTTTGATATTTGTTACCCAGCCCCCCAGTGCAAGCCGCATTCACACTCGGCCGTCAGTGCATGGTCATCTACGAACATAGGTTCACATTCGGAAATATGACTCTGTGTCGACATGATTGCGCAGCCCAGAAAGCGAGTATAGGTGGAAACCCACCAGACAGGCGCCGTTAACCTCTTTTCTGTCCTCGAATTTTGCTCTCTGTGGTCATGCCAACAATGAATCACCACTTGCTCAAGCTTCCACTGTATGCCTTCATGCCCTCAAACAAAAACGCATCATCCCTTCTTCGAGAAACAAAAGAATTGACGATATTTCACATCGTTTTTCTTCGGGTCGACTGTAGGAGAGCGCCTAATGTTTTCTCGGCCCATGCAATGAGACGCCTCGATAACTCCATGGCTCCAGCTCTCCCCGTGAAGGGTGTATTTTTGCGCGGTGTTCGACTCAAAACGTCGAAGAAAGCTCGCGCAGTTGCGGAGAAATTTATTATTGTTCTGCGCTGGAATCTCTGGCAGTAACTTCCATTGCTCAGCAGCTTTCTCGTCCCTTCAACGCCATAGCTCCATTTCTGCCGGACGACGGCACAGTGCAAGTACATTTATATTATCCGGAGCTGCCCTAAAGGGGCGCAGGAATTCGGCTAGCCGTTGTTCTGCTCTATAGACACCGCGTATTTTGTGATGGTGTCTCAGCTACCTTCAGCAGTCACTTTTCACATTCCGAAAACATAGCAGCTGCTTTCAGTAAGTTAACGTATTTCTTTTCTTTTATCAAGAACTGAACACAGGGGAAAAGAAGATTCTCACGCGTAGTTTAACGGGCTGTGCAGTGAATACCACCTACCAAACTCGCTGTACAGCGTCTCCGGAAGGACCAGAAGGGTGGAAGTACTCTGTCTAGCACGTACTCGACAAAGCGAAGAATGTCCTAACTCTGAAGTCAACAACTGCAAATGAAAATCTACGCGAATAAATTCTGGGGTTCGTCCTCCCGAAAGCGAGTCACGCTGACGTAATCAGCCTTTTCAAAGCGTTTTTTCGTTTTTATTTTACTGATCTGAATTTCATGCTTTCGCGCACAATGTTATCGCATAAATACTATGGGGGGTCACGAGAAGAGATTGTGCTATGTTTGTTTTATATCCGCTTCGGTATGTAGTGTTATGTGAGACGGACCTCTTGCGAAGTCTATTGCGGGAAGCCTATTTTAAATCGCCTTCTAAAACCCGTACGTCAGCAGAAACTGTACCCCGTTTTCTCGCTATGGTGACTTCATAAAGTGACCTAGCTTTACACTTCTGCAATGAATGATTAAAAAAGTGGATAAATTCCCGGCACTGTCTCTGATTGTGTGAACAGGCTTGCATCCTCATAGCTTGTATTTTCTATATATATATAAATATTTTTATATAACTTTTACATAAACTTTTATATAAACTTTTATAGAAACATTTATATAACTTTTTTATATATTTATTATATTTTATTTTTGTAACTACTTTATGTGACTCTTTTGCCTTTGTTAACCTTGTTTCTCACGCCTTTTCTTCACCTTATACACGGGCTCTTCATTCATTTCCTTTAGAAACTCGGTGAATATGTGATGCGCCGTTGCTTTTGAAATGCTATTGTCCGTTTGAGACACCGCCTTTTAAAGACGACAGTATTGCTTGAGCTGCTTACACGCATAAATTTTCGCCTGTCTGTAGGTCATCTGTCTGTGCATCCCTTAAATTCAGCCTTCCCGCAAAAAGTTAAAATATTACTTGAACTAAATGTTTATATAGGCAAAACATTTCCACACCACTGAATCTAGAAACCCAGTTCATACTTGCAAAATTATTCAGAAAAAAGAAAAATCAGGCATATCTTAGGCAAAACATCAATAAGTGGTATTTGCAGTATTCTTTTAATTAAATATACATGGTTGCTTGATTTTCGCGATAGCAATTAAAAATAAGCTTTGAATACAATGTTTTTACGCCAAAATACAAATAGCGCTAGGGCCCGCAGCTCATGCTGCGTGGCGGCATATCTATAGTAGTCCCCACAGTAACGAAACGTTCCAGTATGTAGCGTGCGAGCAGTGGAAAGCGCTACAATTGAATTGACTAGAGGAAACCTCCACTGTATTTATCGTGGGAGACGTAAGACGGAAGGGTAAAAGCGTGACAGGTGAGCGGGGGAGAGAATAGAGGCATTTACGTGGCAGCGGCGACATCTGCAGCGGAGCAAGCAGATACGCTGGAAATTTTTCGGAGGTTTGCTTAGGTTAGGTTAGGTTAGGTTAGGTTAGGTTAGGTTAGGTTAGCTTAGGTTAGCTTAGGTTAGGTTAGGTTAGGTTAGATTACCTTAGCTTAGCTTAGCTTAGGTTAGGTTTGGTTAGGTTAGGTTAGGTTAGTTGACAGTATGTAGAAAAACAATGCAGTAACGCCGTAGATAGTAGAATTCTCACCGTCGGAAACGTATCCTACGGACTAAAGTGCTGGCGGTGGGACAATATGCACACAGTGATGCATTTCATCCACTGACAAGAGCTACATTATCTTTGAGGCGAGTTGTTAAATCAATTAGGAAAGCTTGATCATTCGCTTCGTTCAAATGCCTCGAAGTCGACATTGTCCAGGAAGACGACTGGTAATCGCGTTCCTGTACACCTACTTCGAACCTACGTGGAAGGTTGTCCTGCCAGTTTACGCCGCCATAAGAAAGCCTCATAACCATACTAATCGTTACGCATATCAGATTTATAGCTAGTTCAGAGTCCATTTGTAAAATCGGTTATGAATTCTACGCATTCAAAGGGGACGGATAAAAGAGGATTGTCCTCCGGGAGCTCACTTCATATAGGTGCACCCTAGAAACTTCCGGAAAATAAAAACTGATAAGATTAAAGCGTCTTCCTCAAGTAGTTCACTGCGGCACTGGGACCACAAAGCTTACACGCAGGTCTTCTCAGCGGAGAAACGAGAGAAATGATAGTCCACACCGTTGACCCCGAAGATTTAACAACATCGGGGCCGCCACTGAGCGGCATTAGGATGCTGTTGCAACCAGGTTCCATCCATATTCCATTAGGTCATTCCTTTAAGCTGAATAACTCAAGACGAAATACAAGAAAGATTCCTCTTACCGTGTGTGCGGGTTCTTGCTCTTCTTTATCTACCTTTTTTGAGGCTTCGCTGCACGCGACATTAAACAGGACCGTCTAAGCCTGTCACGAGGAGATTCGCCACAGTATGAACTTTTTAGTTTTTTTTTTGTGTCAGAGAGTATAATAGATCACCACGGTGCTTCATTTTCTTATATGCTAACTTGTTACTGTCGCTCATACGTGGTATCTTAAATTGCCCCAAACCAAGTTGACCGCTTCTGGTTTAGTGAGGATGATAACAGCGAAAGCGGGCTGCTCAAGAGAATATATTAGAATTTGTAACGCTGCTAGCCTTCATTCACCGGACGGCAGTCCTTGCGGAAAGTGTAGTAGAAGATTGAGCGAGAGAAAGAGAAAAGTGGGGGAGAGGTTATTTGAGCGCCCCTCCTCCCTGGACACTGCTGCACTTTTATCAGTAATGTACGTAGGCAATGCGAGAAGAGTTAGGGCATTTCGTTCGATATATAAAGATGATTCGCCCCGCAATTACCTACACGAAGAGAAGTATATATATTCCTTCTTTCGCATGAGTCGAGCAGCATCAGAAAGGGCCTCATCATAATCCCACTCATCATGCCAGACTAAGACGCAACCGTACACCGGGAAATTCAAGAAATAACTCAGTAAGGCTTGCGCCATTAGAAAAAAAAAAACCGTAATCCCTAGGATCTGAAAACAACGATTTTTTTGGTTGCCGTCTTAATGCCATACCTCTCTTTATTTTTTATCTGCATCTAGTTATAACAGAAAAAAAAAGTTACGCCGTGGTTATGATAGGGAATAAGACGTTTTCAGTGAAGTGAGGCTAAGACGGAATGTGTCGATAAATGTTAACGATGCCAGCACGCGTAATCACGCATTGAGCTGCGCGGAGAAACTTTAGAGCTCCGGGGTTGAGGGCTGCGCCACCATACGTTAGCTGCGTGGATTCTGCGGGCGTCTGTCCGTCCGTCCGTCCGTCCGTCCGTCCGTCCGTCCTTCCATCCATCCATCCATCCATCCATCCATCCATCCATCCATCCATCCGTCTGTCCGTCTGTCTGTCTGTCTGTCTGTCTGTCTGTCTGTCTGTCTGTCTGTCTGTCTGTCTGTCTGTCTGTCTGTCTGTCTGTCTGTCTGTCTGTCTGTTTGAATGTATGTCTATCTGTATATTTATCGATCACCTCGTATTATTTACGCGCTTCCATACGTGACCTTAACAACTGGGCAGTGATCGACCGTTCCCCCGACCTGCCATGCACCTCGCTCTCGTTGTTTCACACGTTCATCCCGGAATTCGACCTTGCTGAGCCATTAGTGTACCTTCAGCACCAAATTAATCCTAATTTGGAAGCACACCATACCCGTGTACAGCTTACATGGCACGACCGTATACTTCTTTTCTCCCTCCCTTATCATACGTCTTTGTCATCCAATATGACCGCCCAATGCACGTTTTGTATTACTTTCCATAACAGTTCCCCCTACTTATTAACGTGTGCCCAGCTTCCTACCCGGAGCGCCACCTAGCTCTGGCCTGCATTCTACTACAGTGATCTTGGGCTTCCCAGTGCCTTGAAAAAGCTCCTCGAAGCTCATCGTCTGAACAAACTATTAAGCTTCACCTCTCCTAGTAAAACCATTCCCTGCGAACTCCCCCCTCAACAACCCGAAGCTGGTGCAATGGAGCTTTCGATTGAGATCGGTCACTTCGATGACCTGGCCACACTCGCACGAAGTAAGCACCCGACACACCACCAGGCCCACAGAGAAGCTTGCGTGAAGTCGGTCTACAGACAGCACGGCGCAAACCCCACCACAGCCTTCACAACGCCTCTTTGACTCCTGTTGTCCTTCGACGAAATAACCCAGCATCACCACATAAAAAGTATAAGATATCACCCTCCCCCAAAAATTCTAAACCAAGCGTATTTCAGGGGCATCCCACTAGAGCCCACATACAGGAACCCACATTATACACCTAGATCTTCCGCTTCTGCGTGGCCTTGACACTTTCTATCACGACATGTGTGACCCTCCCTTTCCACAAAGAAATGAGGGAGTACTGTAAAGCTTAGATCCAGGCGACCACCTTTGGCTGGTGAAGAGGACACAAAATTTTAAACTCAAAAGATCCTGGTATGGGCACTCTTCCTCGGCGCCTAATTCTCAACAAAAATGTTTAGTCTCACTCTCGCGCGGCGGTGGCTTTACACAGCATACGCTTTTTACTCATCCAAAAAGACACGTGAAACGTAATTCAGTTGTTCCCCCTGCCCTCCAGCCTTCTGAAGAGACACTCAGATGCGCCATGCGCACTCTTTCTTGAGGCACAGGGCATGTCCGACATACTCTTGCCCTTAGCTGCTACTGGCAGCCTTCTGGTCTTCGCGGCAGTCAGGAGAATGTCTGCTTGTTCCAGCAGCAATGGCTCCCCCTGGCTGTCTGCGGGCTCCCCACGCCCGCTTAGACATCCAGACTAATATCAGACTGTGTTCCTTGTCAGGTGGTCCTCCAGCGCAATGAGCTAGCCCATAAGCTCTATATTGCTCCGCCCCAATCGAGCGACTTAGAGACAGTACGGCAAATTATTTTCCTGACACCAATACAGATGCGGCAGGAGTATCTCCGACGCCAGGCACTCTAAGAGTTAGTCAGTCGGAAACAAACTCTACCTACTCCTTCCCACCGCTTGCCCGGGGCAAGTGTAAAAAGTGTTATTTCCTACATTCAACGTTCCTACATTCTCATCTTGTAGGCGCAGACATTGAGTCTTCTTGAAAAATTCATAGCGCATACGGGAGGGCGTAGGGGACAAGGGACACCACCCACCGCTATCGTTATTCTGGCTTGAAGCAGAAGACACGTGCATGCAAGTACTCCCACCAGTGTTTCACTCTTACCGCCTATTAAGGCGTGTTAAAGCTACGCAAAAATGTGTGGACTATCTGACCTGACCTTCGCAGTTCCCGCTGCAATCTTTCTCCTCCCACTTCTGACCTCACACGCCGCGAAGGCACTTACATCCGCCAGGCTCAGACTCTCTCCCTCCCTTGTGACTTAATTCGCCACTGCATAATGACGCGAGATAGCACGCCCCACTGTCAGGTGTGGTGCCTATCTCGACGTTAAACACACTTACTGGACTTGCCCTCGCGCCAGGCGCTCACCTCACTTTCTTCATCCACACATGTTACCGTCCCACATTCAATACTCATGGGAAAGCTGGGCCGCTCCTCCACCTGATCTTCGCCCCATCCTTTGGCCTCGCCTCGCCCAGCACATTGCCCACGTTCGGGGCCCTGACACCTGCGAAATACCTACCTGAACGCATTCAAGGCCCACCAGAACCACATTTTTGGAAGCCCGCACATGGGCCGCTTTAAACAAAGTTTGATCTCTCTCTCTCCCTCTCTATGACAGATTAAAAGACGGTACGAACCCGCAAGAGGACCCTGCCCTTAGCGAAGCATGGGGGCAGAATTTGAGAAGGGTAATTGTGGCTGATCTAATTATGAGAGCAGAAACGCCTTGCGTAAATGTGCCACCTCTTACTCTGACAGACAAGGAGTCCAGATTTCTTCATGTGGCTTCAACACGTAGGAATTGGCTGTAGGAGTGCGATAGGGGGCAGAGCCCTTATATGCAAGTGTCTTTCGCATAAAACCAGACTGTAGATATAGGTGTGCGGTGTAGCTTGTCTCCGACGTCCTTGTCCGCGCGCGCTATCAGTTTTCAAGAAGGTTATATGTCTGGGAAATCATACTTGCCTCATTAGCGTGTGGCAAGTTTTGGGAAAGAGGACTAAAAGCCTGTTTCTAAGTGGGTGACTCTTGGAGAGCCTAGACGACGCTCCTGCTGTGGCTGCATTCGCGGCTGCAGGGGAAAGGAATTAGCCTGAGTGTCTACAAGTCTAACTGTTAGTCCGAGTCTTTTTATTCTCTCCTAAGTCCGTGTCAGTACGCGCGATGCATTTTTTCCAGAATGGAACACCAAATTGCACAGGATTCCGTACTTCTACACAGTATTCCTATCCCGCATATACTACGTGACAGGACCATCACAGTCTCGAGCGGCGCTCTAAGTTCTCCGGGTTTCCCAATACGCCGCATGTTGTTTGCGACTACACCAGTTCACCCGCCACTCTCCACCCACTTTATCCTTCCCTCCGTCTCCCTGTTCTTACCAAAACCGAGTTGCTCTGCAGCAGGGGGCCGACGGGTGACCTGTTAGCCTGTAGCGGTTCAGACTTGTTGGGTCCTGTTACCTGCCTAGCGAACAGAGCTTTTATGCCTAACCATAGAAATCTCACAGCGACCGGCTCTGTTAATCGCTAAGGTAGCGGCGGTGAAGTGGGAGCTTGTGAAGCTTCGGAAATAGGCGCGGTGCCAGTGCAGCGGGGAAGCATGGCGTCAGCGGCGGAGCACTACTGCGCGGGTTGGCACGCGCGTCCCTGCATGCATGTGTTCGTTCACGAGCCCGGCCAACCAATGGAGCGCGCCGGTGAAGCCTCCCGAATGGGACTATACGCCTGCGCAGTGGAAGAGCACGACGACAACGCCCGAGTGCTGCGATAAGTCTGCCGTCTGCAAAAGGTTGACGTCGTGTGGCGAGCGTGGCAGTCGTGAGCGTTAGTGCTCGGGTTGGCGCGTTGAGGGGAGGAGAATATTTGTGCTTGTGTACCTGCAAGGAAGCTTCTGCAAATTTTTGAGCGCAACTCTTAAGCGCCCGCTCCTGTGATTTCGCGCCGTCCGTTGCCCTCGGCCTGATTGCAACCGAGAGAACGAAGAAGGCACCGAAGATAGAGCGAGCAGGAAACCGAAGGGGAAAGTATGGTGGAATTTGGAGGGAGAGGGCGGTATGCTGACGCCGCACGAGACATTGCTCCGCGGCGGCGATGCGCTACGGAAAAAACGGCAGAGTAGCGTGTGCCGCCGTGTGTTCGCTGATGACGGGATCACTTCGTTGGACGCAGCAGCTCTACGCCATCGCCGAGAAGATTGCAAATCGCGCTGCGCTCAAATTTCGCATTAAGAAGTATCGTAATCTACAGCCGACTTTTTCTACATTTTTTCTTGTTTTTCACCTTCACAGCTGAGTACTTAGAAGTCAGTCAATGAAGGTTGTCAGCCACAACCTTACCCAAAAGCGAGGCGTATTACGGTTACGTTTACACGAAACCCATTCTTACATAATACGCTGCGTCAAAAAGAATACATACACCAGTCAATGCGATCCGATGACAATGCCACACCGAAGACCTAAAGGGAGACTTTTCCAATAGTATAGAATAGCAGTCCAACTTCCGTACTACAGTACTATTAACTGCTCCCTAGAAGCGAATGATTTCCTTCGTTTCCCACAGATTGCGATTGAGCAAGAAGCCTGGTGGGAAAGTTTGGCACGGCTATTGGGGTGTACGCAGGCTTACGTGACACCCCCTGAGATGCACCAGTTTTTGGCGGAGTCTGCCAAACCCATTTCCGCAGTTTAACTTTAATGTTCGGACAACAAAGCGCTGCCTAAACTCACATTCCGGAAACTAATGGGTTTCTGGTATCGCGCAACTTTTTGTGTATTTTTTTTCTACAGCATGGGAAGTGAACGCGCGCCAAATAAAGGCGTAACTTTAGAATACGGAAACTATTTCGTAAACGGCCCCGCGCCAGCCAAACGCGGAGTTCAGTTCTAGTTAAGTGTTCAGTTCCCCCTTGACTAGCGAGGTCAGACTCGCGCGGGTTCTTTAAATGTGTATATTCCTCCGCGTATTCTTGCCTTTATCGTGGTGCTTGTCGTAGACAGTAGCGGGTTGGTCTAACCTTGGAGGAGCGAGGGGAAATTGGTTTCCAACATCTGGGCGCTGTTCGGAGCGGCGGTCATGCAACCACCTGCGTTATTTCTTTGTATGCAAAACTAAATACAACTCAGCATACTGCACATTTTATGTGTATTTTTATTTTGTTGGTGAGGCAACCGCTGGGAAACCTGCGCGCGGAGCCGAGAATGTAGCAAACGCTTTTCAACTTCAAGGAGTTGAAAAATGTACGTCGTTTAAGGCGGAACGCCGCGCATTCGACGAGACGGATGGGTCTTCTATCTCCCTGGAAACCCCCCAGCGCGCTGCACAAAACAGTTAATTGTTCCGCGGATACACTCTGGCAGAATGGACACTAAAAAACGGGGAACAGAAACACGAAATGAATGCGCGCGAGACTGGCCTCGTTATGCAAGGAGGAACTGAATGCGAAACGAGAACTGGGCCGCGTGTGGCTGGCGGGAAAACTATTGCTCCGTCGTTAAAGCACAGTAAACTGGCCGTTCGAGAAGGCTAGCGTGGGTTTGTGCAATAGTTGACCACGTATTCTCCTCGCACTCCCCGCTCTCCTCCCCCTCATCACCCGCTCCTCATTCCCGCAGATGAGGGATGATGATCTTGCTCCCTAATGCGAACGCGAAAAACCGCATCGCTATCTCATTCCTTGCGAAAATTGCGAAGGGGTCATGAAAAGCCCCCGATCCCGAAACACGAAAATACGATTGATTGATTGTAGGGTTTAACGCGCCTACGCAACGCAGGCGATGAGGCGCGCCGTAGTGGAGGGCTCCGGATTAATTTTGACCACCTGGGGATCTTTAACGTGCGCCGAAATCTCGTACACACGGGCGTTTTTGCTTTTCGCCTCCATCAGAAATGCGGCCGCCGCGGGAATCGAACACGCGACCTCGTGCTCAGCAGCGCACACGAAAAGACGAGAATCCTACTGCATATAAACGCAAATTACCGCGTGCAACAGTTGCAACATGATGAGTGGATGATGTAAAAGGCTGAAAATCCAGTAGAACCTAGGTTAATACCTGCTCTCTAACAGCAGCTTCCTCCCGTCCCCCCGCCCCCCACATCCTGCACGACTGCGTAATAATACTGCATGATCCCAGAAACTGTATTTTCTGAATTTATACTCCGCTAAAATTACATCTGCTCCTATCTTCCACGACGCAACTGTCGGCCAAGGAAGGTAACTGAGAATGCATCGACGCAATTTCGCTGTGTCTTTCTTCCTTGTTTGGTAACCAAAAGAGGCTTTTTATGAAGCAAACTGATGAATTCTGGCCGCATGCAAAAAAATAAAGGGCGACCAGAAATGCTTGTCCTCTTTCGTTTCACACTTTTCTGACGAAGCCTTGTGATTTGTTAGAAAAGTCTGTGAGCTCTTAGGGACACTCTGCACATTTGCCTGGATATGATTTACAGCGAAGCTGTTTGTGGTTAGGGTCCCGTGCATTTCTGTTCCAAGTCCTCGAAAGAAAACGCGTTGAGGCAAGGTGAACCTTCAATTGATGTATTAGAAGCGCGAAGCATTCGTGTGTGAGCGTCTTTTTCGGTTTGTTTGTTTATTTGCTCACTTTTTTGCTTGTTTATTTCTTTGTTTTTGTGCTTTCTTTCCTGCTTGTTTGCTTGCTGGTAGCTTGCTTACTTATTAGTGGCTGCTAACGAAGAAGGCCTCCGCGAGAACAGACTTTTTTCCGGCCGAGCACGCGACCGAAAACGAACGAAGACGCTGTTCTCTATTTTAAATTTCATCACTCCTCTTTTGCCATCGTAATGGAGAGGCGCGTGTATAGTCTGTATAGTCTATAGGCCTGACGTCTAAAATTTTCAAGTGTGCAGGACGTGTAAAGACTCCCTGCTTAAAGGTGCTGTGCCCTGATTCTCCACCGCGAGCGGAAACGGTGGACTCCTGATTGCACACCATCTACCCAGATTGAATGACGTCAAGTAGAGCCGCAGCTCCGCCTGCGTCAGAAGTGCGTGTCATTGTTCAAAATTCTGTGTAACCTCAGTTTCACTGGCCATCTACGTTCATAGAATGGAATGATTCATATTTTTTTTTACTTCGGCTGGTGTCCTGTGCAACGACCGCTTAACACCAGCACAACTGTTGCGGGTGGTGACTGTGCCGAGGTTAAATTTCCGGTTTGCCAGCGATACCACTTATAACGACTTCGGTAGGAGCCACCTCGGATGATTCGCTCACACGAACTGCCACGTGACCTCAGGCAGTGAAACTACGTGTGGTACATGGCGATCTTCTCCACCACGCCCACGAGCTGCGTGCAGCCGAAGGCTCCTGCGAGACGAAGGAAGCCTGCCTGGCAAGTTATCACTCGTAGGCCATTCCGCTTAGAGAACCGAGAAAGCTTAAAATTTAAACAAATTCAAAATTCCTTCTTTTGGACCTTTCACACGCCGAAGCCATCCCAGTGATACGAGGCACTCTATTACATGGGCGAAGGCGTACGAGCACGGCACTTCGTCATATCATGGTGACGTGGTAGGCGAACGGCTTGCAGGAGAGTTGCCTCCGTTCCGGCGATGAAGAAGAGCCAAAGCAAACCTTAATTTGCTTAAGGCATGGCGAGTAGAGAGCAACGATGATACATGTAGCAGCACACTGGCGTTCTTACAATATGACAACTCGAACGGGCAGAGAAACGTTCTCCACGGTGACCCAAGACGCACTGACTGAGCTGGCGGAAGAACGAGCGTATAAACCCAGAATTCCCAACCGTCATCAGGTGTTCCTCGTATTGCGCACGGCGCCAACATAACAAATACACATAACACCTTTCCTAGATTTTGCGCCGCAGTACCCAGGAGCCGGTGCACGCTGTGCCCGCACCCTTCGACGGGCGCGGGTTTCCGCTGCATATCGCCTGTCACTTCCGGGGCACCCAGCCAGTGGTGGAATTTGCAAAACTGTATTGGCATATAAAATCTTGTCCCCCCTTGAGCTCTACGGCGTATGGTAATAGAAGCACGCTGTAGAATCAGGTTTGCATACTACGACGCATCGGAAAAAAAAAAAATTCATCGGGATGCTGTGGCTGCTGTTGGGAGTCTGCGGCCCAACACGATGGCAAAATCGAATTGAAGATGCCGATAGTATTCATTTGCTTCTTGCCGGGGAATACGACAAACGGTCGTCACTTGGAAAATTTCTGCTCCGAATCGTTTACTCCGGTAAACTAAAAATTGAGTAATGGAAAGGAAAATGCTGAAAGTACCGTAATACCTCGTTAACTCGAAGTAGTAAAAACCAGGAAATATTTTGAGGTAAGTGGATTTTCGGGATAAGCAAGGTTGCGCGAATCGCCGTGGAATATCGACTTCTTTGCAAAACATTCGCTACTACTTGCCAGCTCTTCAACAGCAGCTTCCAATCTTGCTTTTCATAAACGTTTGAAACAGAAAAAAAAACATACAAGAGGAGTTCCCCGGATGCGTTTTGTGGCACTGAATCGCAAAAAGGACCCGCGCTCTCCATTGCGTTTTCCCCCCACGACACACTTCTATCTTCTAGTACACTGTAACTCTGCGCATGCCTCTACCGTCACATGACGTGCCACAGGGTAGATTGACTAAGTTGATATGCCTCTAGTCTCAGACTTCACGTTAGAAAAAAAAAAGGCTTTGGGGCAGGCGCGGCTAAACGAAAAAAAATTAGGCGCAGCACCATCGCGCGAATTTTGGGAAACGGTCCGCGGGGGCGAAATTTTCGTTCCACTCTCAGTCAAAATTTCGAGATATCCAGTTTGGCCTAGAATGCTTTGAAATAGAGTGCAACGAATACATGGGACGTATAGGATATGGTTCGTTGCCACGGAAAATTTCGACTTAGCCGTTTTTTTTAGATATGCGAGTTTTTGATTGATTGTAGGGTTTAACGTGCCGACGCAACGCAGGCGATGAGGCGCGCCGTAGTGGAGGGCTCCGGATTAATTTCGACCACCTGGTGATCTTTAACGTGCGCCGAAATCTAGTACACACGGGCGTTTTTGCTTCTCGCCTCCATTAGAAAAGCGGCCGCCGCGGCCGGGAATCGAACCCGCGACCTCGTGCTCAGCAGCGCAACGCCTCAGCCACTGAGCCACCGCGGCGGGTATATGTGAGTTCGAGTTAACTAGGTATGCTGTTCTACGATATCAACAAAGTGATCTCACATTCGAAATTCCAGGGTATGAAAGGCATAATAAAATCATGCACTGCAATGGTTTCGCTGAAAACGCGGAGTTGAGCAGTACACGATTTGCTTAACAAATTAAAGCGATTATGGGGACACAATGCGCCACTAAGACTGCCCCAGATCGCAGCTTCGATTCACAGCTGCACAGGTTGGGTTTTCCTGGGGAGATGAAAAATAAAACAACCACCAGCAACAACCCGCTCGTTCGACATTTCGGCGCAAGTTGAAGATACCCTGTTGGTGTGAATTATTCTGCACTGCTCCACCCAAGCCCAGGTGTAACGGTAAATGTTTAAAGCGCATTTACCTTTCTAAATCTACGGCCAGGAAAGAACGTACAGAACAAGAGAAAAAACAAGGTATAGATTAGACAAAGTTGTGTAGACAGTGACACATGTTGTCGAAAATGACCCGATAGAGAATGCTTTCACAGAGATGAAGTAAATGACAATAGAGCCATTTAGTCGTACTGTGCACCAATAATTTGCAATGTCAATATAGGCCCAGATCACTTATTTATTCTCTGTTTTACTGCGAGCCAGTATACGTCAGCAGAAAACTATCATCATTAACAAGGTAGGCACATACCTACCCAGGGGGACTGCCCATACCGGTAGATTACGGTTGCGTGAGCTACTGCGTGTGGAAAAGTACCGAACAGCATAGAAATCCCATAGTGACGTCACCAGGCTTTCATACATAAAAAGGGAGACCGGTATGACATAGCTTACCACCCACGCAAATTTTCGGGGTGATGTCAGCAGAAAGCTGTCATCATTAAGGCGTCCACATACTCACTGACACCATGCACGTACTTACCTAGAGGTACTGGCCATACCGTTAAAGATTACGGTTACGTAAGCTACTCCGAGTGCAAAAATACCTAACAGCATAAAAATTACGTAGTGACGTCACAACGATTTCATATATAAAACGAGAGCCGGTATAGCACCTTTTTCGGTTCATTTCAGGCGTAGGCCACAGAAAGTAAAAATGCCAGAAGAAGAAGAACATAAAGCCGTCGTGAATGTTGTCTGAGCTTTCCAGAGAACAAATAACTACCCTACGGCTCATACAATCCGGCCGCTTCACACATCCGACGCGTCTTCACTTAATGCACCCGAATTGCTTCGACGCTGAATGTACATTTTGCTCAGAAGTAGGAACACTCCGCCACATAATCGGGGTTTGTGACTTTTGCACTGAGCACCCTCATCTCTTCCCGTCAACTAACCAACAAGAGCAATGGGAGATATTGCTGTCCAGTCCCTCTCTACCTACCCATCTTCAGCTGGTGGACAGAGCACAGGCGACACGGACTGCATATGGGCTCCAGTGAAGAAGGAACCACTCCCCTGATCCGCCCTCTGGGCCGTTCAGAAAATTGAATAAACGTATTAATGTCTGAAGTGGGGCCAGTTGGTTCATTATGAACTGAAGCAAAACAGCGCGAAAAAAACGAAGGACGAGGGAGAACACACACACGAGCGCTCGTGTGTGTGTTCTCCCTCGTCCTTCGTTTTTTCGCGCTGTTTTGCTTCAGTGAATAAACGTATTTCCTCCTCCTCCTCTTTGTGAAGTAATAGAAAGTGCGGTTAAGTACATTTCACTGGACCCTGCTTTCACTCTTTGGAGAGCCACGTGTGTGAATTCATGTTACGTCGCATGGGTAATCCTTGTGTCTTTTTCAGCTTCGCAGTCCAACCACCTTCACTGCGTGGATTAGAGCTACATTTTTTTTTTTACCTGGAAGGCTTTTTTGTTTAGCTGTTCACAAGTCTGGTTAAACAGTTTCTGCTATCCATATGGTTTAAAATAGACGTATTTCTTTTTACGTATAACCATATCTTGGCAAAGTTGGCCCGGCTCAATCAAACTCACTCAACAATTTATTTTAAAATCCGCACTCACTCTAACTCAGACTCACTGCCGAGAAACACATATGCGCTCACTCAGACTCAAACTCACAGCAAGCGCAAAACTCATAACTGCCCAAAGTTACTCTTGTATATCTCGCCACAAACGTTTGAAACACCTGACAACAAATTTGTGAAATAGTTGTTGGACTCGTCCGCTAGCTAGCTCCTTTCCAAATATTGTTCTCTTTTGTAGCGTTATTCGGATATCGTTGTGCTGAGAGGTACCTTTGTTTAAAAGCCTATTGATGTCACACTACACTATCTAACCTCAAAAATTTGAACCTCTGAACAAACCCGCAAAATAGGCATTCTTAGCATTGCACAAGCATTTTGTAGCACAGTTCCTGTACTTTTTAAATGCTGCAGGATCACTGGGGTTCTTAGTGGTTAAGAACCTATAATATAACGAGTCGCTTTTCGGTATCATTTGAAGGCAGTCATTGGTCAGCCATGGTTTTTGTGTCTTTTTCTACCTTTTATCGTTTGCCACTTGAAGCAATTATGGTAAGCTTTTTTTTAGAATATCTATGAACGTGTCACAGGAGCTTTCAGGGCTAGTGCATTCCAACAGGGCACCAGTCAGTAAACTCAATTTTATTTCGGAGAGCCGGTAATTTTTTTGAAGTGAGATCTTGCACCCTCTGCGATCGGGGAGGGCGTGTACAACCCCAGTACATTATAGAATGCTTGTAGGACATCTATATCGGAAGGTGATCACTTAGATCTGTAATATTTGTGGCGGATTGTTTTGGTGGGGTTGTTTGTCACTAGTAAATCTAGAAGGCGGTTTGAGCTGCCGTTTATGCGCGTAGGCTCTGTTATCAAATTTTCGCAGCAGAACGATTTTAGACACGCTCGAATTCACGGGTTGTGGCAACGTTGTTGAGTGGGTTGTCCCACCTATAACAACATCTAGGTTTTCGGAACTTACCTGGATGAGTATCTTTTCCAAGAAGTCGATGAACTTATCAATTTTCCCGTCCGACGGACGGCAATCGTTAATAAACAGATACTTCTTGTACACTACAGGGTTAAAACTTCGACGTCTGGTGTTACTGCTGAAAAGTCGGTGACAAGGCTACCAGCAATTTTGTTTGCGGCTTTGGAACCAGCCGTGTTTATAACGTGGCTTCGTGGACCCCCTGCGGCACGCAGTGTCTGGGAAAAAGCGCGCGTCGCCACCAAAAACAACGCTGGCGAACAGCCACAGGGGCAGCATGGAGATGGAGATTGCGGAAATTTTTCTTCAATGTCTGGATGGGTCAACATGCGCAGCCAGGCACCCACTGCTGACTGTACGGCGCTTGTATAACCTTTCACATTGTTATTTTTTATGTCAATCAGTTATCGGGGTAACCTATTACTGTTTTCTGAAGGAAATTCTCAGTTTGCAATTGCGCTTCGCTCTATGTCCGCCGGGAACCGTGGAGCATCTGCTGTTGGAATGCTCCGCAAATGTCAATGCAAGGTGCAGTCTTGTGCAGGAACTGGAGCGACTCAGCCCAGGACCAATTACCTTGAAAGCACTCCTTGGTCCTTGGTAATCCCACCAGCTCAACGCAAAGTAGTGGCGGCATTGTTCGCCTACCAGGACAGGATTGGAGTCATTGCAGTGATTTAGAGTTGAAAAAAAAAAAAAAAAGAAACAGACTTTTCAATCACACTACTGACACGAACTGAACGTCATCTTTTTGTTATTTTTCTCGCTTTTATTTCTTCTCTTTCTTCTGCCCTGTAATCAGTCGGGAATTTTCTTTCTCCCTTTCCCCCTTCCCCCACCGAGTAGCATGTCGGTGTCCAAATTCTGGCAAAGATCTCGGCTTTCTCTAATAACGAGCCTTCTCTCTCTCTCTCGATCTATGTCTTTGTATTCTGTGCCAATTCTCTTCCTCCGCAATTTCACACGATGAGCAACGAAACAGTCAAGCAATGCACGTGCTCATGTGTTTTGCACTGCCCCAAATATCGGTTGTGCCAATAAATAACTGGCTGCAATATGGAGGACGCCTTTATTACTCACAGAGCATCCCCACGCAGGCGCAGATTGCGTCGTTGATTTTACCTTGGGGACTTGAATTTGATCTGGCGCCTGTTAGTATTTTCGGCCAGAAGTAGGTCAAACATTCATATTGCTCTGTACATCCAATACTCACAAGATGCGGCATAAAATCACAACGTTAAAAGGAAAGGAAGGGTGCAGGTGTGGACCCAGCAGGTGGTGTTGCGTTTCTTCGCCATTTTCGCGCTGAGTATCTACGGGAAGTGGAATGCTCGTAAGGAATAGATATTTTCACCAACCATATTCTCATTTTTACACTTCTGTATTACTGTTGTACTTTGTATTCATGGGGTGACGTCACCCGAACCAGAGGTAACCCACTGTCACATCCTAACCTGGTATGGATAAGAATATATCCAATTGATTATTAGTGTTAATGCCCAAGGATTCTTTCGCATGAGATTGGATAGGGCATGATACTAAGAGCTCGCGTTGTTTTCTTTAAGGTATGTTTGCTAAGAAACAGTTCAAACGGGTAAAGAACGCTTTTGCGAAGTAAGTTGTCCCGTTTTTAAAGTTAGTCCACAATGTGTAATTAGTGTATTTGTATTTAATACAAACGCCACGTGTTGGAGACAAACAATTACTGTTAGATCAAAGTACAAACAATCATTGCTCGGAGGGAAAACAAAGATACGACCGAGGAGAAATTGCAAAGTTTACAGCAACAAGTATATTAATTGTCTATGTCCCCTCCTTCCCTCCAACCTTCCACTTTCGATCTCACCCTGAAGATATGGGGTTAAACGTTTTTCTGTGAACTGTATGCCTTATAAAGAAATGACTAACAAGGATCGGCTTTTGAAGCGCTGGGAATATATCGTACACAGTTATGCACCAGGTATGAGTGGTTCGATCCCGGCCGCGGTGGCTGCTTTACTTATGGAGGCAAAAAGCGAAAACTCCCGTGTGTCAAGATTTCGGCGTTAAAGATCCCTAGGTGGCAAAAATTAATCCGGAGCCCTACACGGTGCACCCCATAACCCAGGTGCAGCTTCGGCGCGTTAAACCCTACAATCAATCAACCGAGCATGAGTATGCGTGGTCTAGTACAGGTGCGGGTATATAGGCGTTCCCAGAAACATTCCCGAGGAAAGGGGTAAGCGAACCGTACCTGGGGTATCCAGTGACAGGAATGAACAATGCCATGGCATGGCCTTCGAGGAATTAAAAAAAAAGAATGCGCACAATTTTGAGGGGTTTATAAAAAATGGGAGCAGTCGATCATTGCGTTCGCAACAGTGAAACGGGGGCTGTTTAAAGCGTGGACCATATTTGTATCTGAAGGTTGGGAAAATGGCGCTCCTACCCCCCCCCCCCTTTTTTTTTTATTTTTGCTTTATACGGAACGAACCGGAGCAAGGACCAAAATGTGAAAACATCTTAGTTATCTGTCCACGTTTAGACTGAAGTTGTTCTGAACATAAAGTAGGCATACGTTATAAGAGTGCCCTGCAGTTCACCTTCACCAAAAAGCACTATAATACTTTTTTTCAGCAAGCTTGCTATCCGCCACTGAGAGCGGTTCGGTGCAGAATGGGGACACACGCTCTGAGGGAAAGTGACATCTTCGGCCCGGAGCAGTGTAGTTCTCTTTCGTTGGGCACGACGTCCATACGATCAATTACGGTCCCGGTATTTCATAAAGTGGTACACGGCATGCATTCAGTTACTGCATTCCGAAAGTGTACGTAATGAACATAAACGTGTCTGAGATGGAGACAGCTTTTGCTGATGTCGCCAAAACCCCGCACACGTGACAGCTCTCCGCAAGCTGCTTGCCTGGGTCGTGGCGCCACGCGTCGACACACTACGGAGTGTTCGCATGTAGTTCCGGATACTCCCGATACGCGGCAGTACTCACCCACAACAGAAAGAATCCAAGGGCGGCATTTTCAGTTTAGTCCATTTTGCTGTCCGTTTCCGAGTGTCCGTTTCGAGTGAGCCCTGATTGTCTGAAAGCTGATGATCAGGTGTAAAGCAGCTCAAACAAGACGAAGCGTCGGTTTCTGCGCGTGTCATTGGTCATAGGTATTGCAAGTACATCTGAGCCACAACTGAAACAGACCCGAAATGGACATTTTTAAAATGGACAAACTCAGAATTCTGATCCAGAACAGATTGAAGTGCACCACTCTACACAGAGGGTGAAACTTCTGTAATGTGGACTAGTTGTTCGGATTATCTTAGAAGAGGTAGGATGCATAAATGCCTCCTTCTGGAATAGCCAGGCTTTTTCTCTTAAGTATCTTTCTCCTCCAAGCGCCATAAAGCATGCGCGAGTCAGCACAGGATATGTTAAATTGAGTTAGGTGATGGGGAGGGCGAAAACGTTTACCGCTGTTTTCACTTTGGATTTATTTATGCGGCCTGTTTTGAGGGAGTCAATTGATACTCGATCAGGTGAAGGAACAGTGAGTCCCAATAGTTGAAAATAGGATTACCTTGTTTCACACTGATTCCAGAAGGGTCGTTACGAAATACATACTTCTGAAGGAACACGTTGCCCGGGCCATGGTGCGCAGTCCAACTGGGGAGATTAACAGTAACACTACACGGGATATGATCGGGAGAGGACTGCGCGCGAAGGCCTTCGTGAAAATTATTGGAAAAACGGGCCTGGGCATTTGTAAACTGTACACGTACACCGGTGTCTCTAACGGAACAGGTGTCGTAAGCGTTTCAAGATAAGTGATAGAAATGGATGAAATAACAATTAGGGACAAATGGTCGACCTGATCAACATTATGGTAACTATGTCACGCGATGGATTGATAAGGGCTGGGCTGTATTTGCTAAGTACCCGGAAATTTCGGCAGTGAGTAACCTCGGTCCCTAAAACACCGGCATGCAACCAATGTGGGTTTCTCGTCGTGACTTATGGGATAAATACTTGGGGTCTTACTAACACTTAAGGACCTTGAAAACTCTCCACAGACTGGCAGCCGTTTTCAGTTGTACAAGGTCTGTCCAACTAAAAATGAAACTGAAACTGGAAATGGTGGCGCGCTATTTCTCTTGAAATAGTATATTTCAAACGAATTATATTATTGCCATTTTATGCTTGTCGTGCTTTGTATTTTTGCGTGTTCAGACTATAGATAAGAGGTTACTGCGTGAGCGTCTTTTCTTGACTACAACAACCTGTTGGGGGGACGCTTATCTTTACGTTGTTGTTTTGAGCTTGTATTTGTGCTGCTGCTTTTCTTTTTCTATTACACAGGATGTAACCCACTCCCCTGTAACGCCCTTTATGCCCTTCGAATAAATAAATAAATAAATAAATAAATAAATAAATAAATAAATAAATAAAAAGAACCCTCACGCCTTTGCTTTCTATGGCCTCAGGTGTGCCGGTTTTATTTCGACCACATGACGCCCTACCAATCCCCGGACTAGGTGTAGACCGTCGAGTGGATAAAGGGCACTGTGCCCGTGTCCATCAACTCAGACACGGAGACTTTTCCAGTTCGGAAGCTAATGCCGTGTTCAACGCTCGGCGTGTGGATGAGGTGAGGTAAATCGTAGCTTCTTCGAACTACAGTCAAAACTCGATTTAACGAAGCCATATCTAACGATTTGACGAAGTATTCCGAGAAACATACACATTGAAAAAAGGAGTAATTTCGAACGTGTTTCTTCAGAACGCCAGGAATATTATTGGGCAACGTGAGAAATAAAATAAACGCCGCAAATAGTTTCGTGTTACGGATATCTACAATATAAAAAGAATGCTGACGACCCAGACATTGCTTAAGCTCCTGTTCCCGCTCCAGGACAGGTGATGGACGCTATTGACTTGTTCAGGCGCTTTGGTGGGGCTCACGAAGGGAGCGAGTACGCATTAAGCGTTGCTTCCGAGCTACGAAAAGCCTGCCCACCCAATGCTAACTAAGCGCATGCAGACGGAAATCACGGGCTTTTTTTTCGCAAGGAAATGAATTCGTTTCCCGCGGAACCGTAGCGTTTTATTATCATACTCACTACGTCGCGCATTGCTTAAAGGACCCATGAAGACAAAACACTAGTTTGGTTTATTCAAAAGATTACTTGCTAGAACCCTACTGGCACCACTTTTAACGTAAATATCGCTCAAACAAGCTGTATGATTAGGCAAAAAGGGAAAGCCCATGCGACCCACTCGCTCAATTCCCGTTACAGAACCTATGATGTCATACCAGCCAGCTCTGCGATTGGCGGAGGCCGGCAAAAGCAAACGCAAATTAGGCAGAGCTTATAACCTTGCCGAACGAGCTATTTGCGCTTAAATTTAGGTCACATTCTTTTTAGCAGTAAGAATGATGGGACCAACAGCGGAAGTTACGAAAGCCCACGTAAACATAGAAGTACCGATGCGTACTGCTGTTGGTACTCTGCGAACTATGCTTGATTTATAGCTGCACAGGACTGCGGGGCTTTGGGGTAGTTTTAGACGACACTGTCCGATTGACACAGGCAACGGTGTCTTACGTGACCATATTTGTCGAGCGAGCACTCAGTTTCACGAAACGATTATTTTCTCCCTGAACAGAAACAAGCCATGGACAAATATGGTCAAAAACAAACTAGAGGCAGAAAACGGCTTGTCACGGTATGGTGGCGCCATCTAGGTTCATTGCAGACCACGAAAACACATGATATTACGGGAAAATCAACATTTTAACGTAAATTGATTAATTTCTCAGTGAATAAAACATTCTCTGCATCCGGGCAAGCCCTGGGGACAGTATAAAACACGAAATCTTTCGAATGAAACAAACTTGTATGTTGTATTTATGACTCCTTTAATTATCTTCAGGCAGCTCCCAGGCCGCAGCAATTACGATGTCATGGCAGCTGCTGGGAGGCGCAACCTTTTAGACTTCGAATTGACGGAATCGACTGCTTGTAAAATGAGTCCCCATTTTACGGAGTTCTTGATTTAACGATAATTCGCGGTGACTTCGTTAGATCAGGTTTTAACTGTATAATGATTGTCGGCACCCACCGCTGTTCGAAGGCCTCGAAGACATGATCGTGATAATTGCGCTTGAGGATTCGCCAATAATTTCCTTGGTGCAGGTGAGACGGTTGCTGCTCTGGGATGAAGAAGGGGAGGAGGGGTTGGCATAAAGGGGTCCACGTTGCTAGAGTGATGAGGACACCCTGTTGTCAGCTTCACGACTGAAAATAAGCGACGCATGATGAATAATGCAAATTGATTTAGATCACGGGAAAGACTCGGATACTTACGCTTTACACGTATTGGGGCTAGGAAATAGGCTTCGAATGTCCGTTCTTGTTTTCTATTCCGCCCGCATGCACGCCGGCACGCGTACCTTAATTACCCATACACACATGCACAGCGCGCGCACACGCACACGCACACGCACATATGCACACTTTGCCTGCGTACCTGTTCACTTCTCTGTAAATGTGGTGGAAAGACGATAGTCTTCATTCACCCTTGGCACATAATTGCCCTCATTTCCCCCACGACCACTATCCACGCTGCCGCAATCCCCCCATACGAACGCGATTGAGGTATGCTGAATGCAATTCAATTTTCCCGCGTTCCCACTGTTGAAGCGCCATCTGTTGAGAGCTTTTGTTACTGAATTGGGCTTGGCGCTTGATTCATGAGCTGGAGGCTTGACAGCTAGGCCTTTTTGCGTTTTGTGTTTAATGTTGTCTTTAACGCGTTTACCTTAACGAAAATTATGCCCGCAACTATTTGTAATTAAGGAGCACTGCTAGTATTTACGCATTTATGTTATGGCTCAAACAGGCATAATCTTCTTTTTGCTGAGCAATCATGTAAGTATGAATTATTCTACCAGATTTAGTACTTTGTAAAAGTCTTGTTCAGAAATTCGTTCTAACTTCTTTCCTGGCGGCGGGTTCGAGGAACGGACAGGTTGACCAAAATGTTTACGCTTAAGTAGCCCAAGAAAGACTATCGTCTTTATTTAACTATAAAAATCAACGTACAGTAGCCTTCTATGGTGAGAAGAGTAGTCTTTTCCTGAACATCTGTAGGGAGGTTACACAATATCAGAACAAAGCACGGACGTAAGCAAGGCACGATCTTTTTTCATGAGGGGTTTATCATACATTACACCGGAAACCACTTACAAATTTATGAACACAATATTTGACAAATTTAGATAAAGTGACCCATAGGGAAAACAAGAGATATCAAACTGCCCAGCGTGCTTGATGACCGCTTCAGGAACTTCGTCCATCTTCTTAGTTACATAATCCGTCAACTATACCCACCACGTTGGAGAGCAGGGTTGTAGGTGCACAAATTGTTCACAATAAACTTACACATTACGAAACGTATTAGGAAGTTCTCGAAAGAAGATAAATCCAGAAGGCAAATTTGACAGTCCCGCGACACAAGGTGATGCTCAAAGTTGAAACACGTGATTTCGTTGATTTGGCAGCGAGGACAGTTACTATTTTATACCTAGACTACAGTCTACGTATACTAGTGGCGCTGTGTGTGGTGTCTGAAATACCCGTTCATGAAATCGTTCAGTATTATCCGCCGTAATGGCTTCGCCGAAAGCCTGATTTTAAGCAAAATAGAAAATATTTGCATTCGCTCAGGAATTTATGCACCAGGTATAGGGGCATAATTTTTCTTAAATTCTGGTGCTGGAAAATCTTCACACGAATTAAATTAGAAAGCGAACTCGTTTAGCTAAACCAAAATTTAGGTCGAAATCGAGTGAATGTCTCTGAAGCTCGCAATTCGCCCGACAGCGCTCAACTGGCGCTTAGGGTGCTGTCGCGTGGAGTCGTCGGCGGGCAGCGTGGTGAAGATGTGTTCAATGGGCGTGCCCGCGGTGCGTTCCTGGAAGCGCTTGTCGAGCCTCTCGGCCTGCTCGTCGTTGAGCTTGGCCTTCCAGTGGCGGCGGCAGCGCAGGCAGTTGAGGTAGCAGCTCCCGTCTCGCAGGTACTCGGCCGGCGGCTGCCGGTGCTCGACCTTGGCCGACCCGCCCTTGGCCGACCCCTCCTCGGCCGCAGCGCAGTCGTACGTGCAGAGAGCACGCAGCTCCTTGAGTCGCTGCGCGTCGTGCACCAGACGCTCCGCGGCGCCACCCAGGAACTCGCCAAGCTGCACCAAGACCTGAGCGAACACGGCACGCTTGCTACGATGGCTACGCCTGAACGGAAGCAAACAGAAGTAGCTCCTGAAGGTGGTGGGTCTATAGATGGAAGTTGCTGAACGATTGCGCTCGCTTTTGATGCCCTTAGATACTTGCACTATAAGGCAACGGCACAGGCCACCGCCCCCCCCCCCCCCCTCTCCCTCCCTTGCCCTTGTTTCAACGTGCGTTCATCTGAATCCACCCCTGCCATCACCATTTTTCGGATGGACTGGCGGTGCTCAGGACTACCTAGCAGATTTAGCACGACCACCTGATGGGAACAGGAATTAGAGAGAAGCCGAAGTGGTTAAAGAATAGAGCTGGTTGGATTTCTGGTATAAATTTTTGTATTCTTCTTACCTCGGCTGGATTCGGGCATACTCTGAACTACGTTCGCGTGCGCTGTTAGAAGAGCCTGTCGACTGCGCCAATCATATCGCCGCTAGGAGAGTTCAGATGTAAACAGCCTACTCCTGGGAAGAAAAGGTGAAATATACCTATAGGTATCAGCTATTTCACTGACAAGCAAGTTGCTTCCCATGGCTTTTCAAGTCCATACGTCAAACACGTATGTAGATAAATGTGCTCTTGAACGCCCTCAAGCGTAAGCTGCCCGGTACTAAATCCAGCCATCACGTTATGTAAATTATATTTGTCAAGTGTAAAAGAGGAACTTAGCAGGGATATCTCAATGGAAATAAGTGAAACATGCTCATCTAGTCTTGTAACATGCTTCTGGCGTTAAGTGGGCGCTAAAGAAGGATCGTCATGAGCAGGCTCGCAGCCGGACCGGGCCGCATATCTCCAGCGTGGCGTCAACAATGGATGACAATGCGCAAGATATCGATAAACGCGGCATATGGGTCGCGTTTTATTGCGCCCTTTCTAGCGCACCAAAATTAGTGCCCACCCTAAGTTCAATAGAACCTGAAACAACTGCTTTTGTAAAGACACTTCAGATGTGTATACATCCCTAGAGCTCGCGTTTATGCACTCCCTTACATACAAATAGCGACAACTCGAAGTTCAATGTCCGGGACCTCTGCACTTGCTATAGCGACGTCTACTGCGCCGCTGGCTTTGTATACGGGTACCTTGTAAAGTAATTAGAACGATTGGGGCTTTCCAACTGCTCTGAGGAGCATTGAGGCGGTCCGTTAGGTTAAAATATTTTCCCTAACGGACCAGGATGCAAGGCCAAACACGGCGGAAAATTTCGCTAAATTTCATGAACTCGTGTTACAATATTTTTAACGGTTACTGGGCATGCAGTATTTGTGGTAATATTAAACTTTAATTTGTAAATAACACAAAAGTGGGCCAAAGTAGCATGCCCAGCAATATTTCGAACACGACGTCGGATATCTATGGCACGAAATGCGAGTGCCTCATCCTCAAGGAAATTATCTTGACAGGCCCTCCTGTGATTATGTTCCTTCTCATGCAGTCGGCGTTCTGAAAAAGCCTACAGGAATAGCCGTCGTATATCTTATGCAATTTTTAACGCGAGAGTTGCGTGACAATTAAACACCTTTGAAATAAACTGCCCTCGATCACCGAAGTATTATCGCCATGCCCGGCTTTCCTTCCTGCACTGCGTCAAACTGTAAATTTACAATGCATTATTTGCATCGCACATAAACTATTGTGGGGACTAGGACCAGTAAGAACAATGAAACAAAAATTCTGGCGTCTCAAAGAAAATGATCCGAAATGTCACCAATATTCCGCATTTCGTACCAACACAAATCATTTGAGTAAAGATTATCAAAGTAAACCACTTGGACAGGTTTCGTATTTTAAGTTCATTTGTTTCAGCATCAAAGGTAATAAAAACTTAACACCGCTCTCATCTCTGACAGCAAGGGACGCAGCACAAAACAACGGATAGTGCCGCGATTCCATACTGATGATAAATATCACTAACATTCCCATAATTCTAAATGAACACAAGCATACTGTTCTCGGAAACAGTTGTGACATTACTTCGTAATCTTGTAGTTTGAATCACTGATGCAATCCATTGCTGGTATTTTGTGTTTGTATTGTTTTGCCGTTGTTTTATGTCTTCTGGTGTCTAGAACTCTCTCTTTGTGCTCATTTGTACAAGTTGCTAATTTCGAATGCGTAGTCCTTATATAACGTTGCAACTTCAGCTTATTGTTGTGTACAATTATGTACGAAGGATGCACTTTTTCGTTTTATTTTGCTATGAGTGATGTTATTTTTTATGTTCTTGAGCCCTACCAATTGACGGTTTCCGGGACAATATCAAGCTGCCTTAAGCATCTTCTAGCCCGGAAGAGCGTCACGTTTCTTCTGGGGAAAATAAAGGCCATTATTACTCAAAACCAACTATTAAAAAGATAACTTAGTTCAGAGCATGCTATAGTAACAATTCCGTTCGTATGTCTGCTTCACATCTTGCCCATACTGACATTCTTAGGTCACCACTTAAACTCTTAACTATTCCGTTAGTGGCCTTAGTCTCGTGGTTATAGCCCGCTCCAAAAGTTGAACAATGTCTCCGAAATCGTTGCGTCACCAAAGAAATGACAAACCATCAACTCTGCTTTAAAGAAACAAATGTTGCCGTTGAGCAAAGTCCATTCTGATAACACAGAAAACGTGCGCAGGTACGCGGTCTTCAAGGAACAAGAGAGTGCCTGTAGTTCATGAGAGTGTTCGTCTGGGCATGTTGGTGGGGCATTTCAAAAGTTTAGTAGCGCTGACAGAGACTATAGGACGAAGCGAGTAGAGACACCCGGAGCGCGTCGTGTGTGTCCACTCGCTCCGTGCTGCTCTCTGAGAGCGCTAGCAAACTTTTCAGTGTCTATGGGTTGCGTTTGTATACGGCCACATCATGGGCGGCTCTAACCTTGTCGAAGTTCCTCTTGAGGTTCTCCAGGAGGACGAAGAAGAAGTTCTGGCTGCCCTCGTGCTCCCACCATGAGGCGAGGTGGTCGAAGTAGTCGTTGTCCTCGACCTGTCCCTTGAGGAAGCACTCGAAGTACTCCTCGAAGGTGGCGTCCTTAAAGCGGTAGTCGGATGCCCTGGACGTCATGTGGTCGTACAGCGACAGGCAGCAGTCCCTGTAGTTGCGCACCACGTACACGTACTTGGCCGCGCGACTGAGGCGGAGCTTCTTCGCCGGCAAGTGGGTCCTCAGCCTGGGGCGCCAAAAACGCGCACAAGCTGACTGCTGCGGCAGAGCTTTCAGGCCCTTGTTTTGTAACTGCCTGCAAACTATTCGCGTAGTCATCGATCACTTAAGAATTTATCATTGAATATGAGGTATGCCAACCTTCAAACAAGAATTTTCCCCCGTATGCGTATATAGATAGCGTCATAGTCACGTCAGCTTTACTAACCAGTGCATTACCGTCGTTAGATTCGTTGCCAGAAGGAGCCATGGCCTTGGGATTACTTACATATACGCCTTAGAGAAATATAACTGTCAATAAGTTAGATTTGAGTTAAGGATTTCACGCCGTATCAGTAACGCTATGAGTGAACAATCGGTGGGGGGGGGGGGGGGGTACTCTCTCGCTTGTTAGGGGGCACGTTCTTCTCAATTCATTCGAAAGAGGCAGTCACTTTGATTTGTTTATTTTTGAAATGTGCAATGCATTCCTGAGTACCCAATCAGCTTGAAAATTCTCGCGTACGTTTATGGTTGCGCGCGCGCGGACACTTTTTTTTTTTGCGCAGCACGAGGTCGCGGGTTCGATTCCCAGCCGCGGCGGCCACTTTTCTGATGGAGGCGAAAAGCAAAAACGCCCGTGTGTACGAGATTTTGGCGCACGTTAAAGATCCCCAGGTGGTCAAAATTAATCCGGAGCCCTCCACTACGGCGTGCCTCATCGCCTGCGTTGCGTCGGCGCGTTAAACCCCACAATCATTCAAATCAACACTTTTTGCGCATATCTTAAAAAATAAGCCGCGCTTGTTATAGTACTGTGAGTAGAACCAAGACATCACGCGTTCAAATTCGGGATTAGTTACCCTGCCACATGCGTCAGCCTTCATATCGGTTTGAACGGGTTTGACTGATTGTAAGGTTTAACGCGCCGACGCAACGCAAGCGATGAGGTGAACCGTAGTGGAGGGCTCCGGATTCTCCCACAATGATGCAGTTGAGTGCCAGAAATTGTTTTGTGAATTGTGCGCATGTGAATGTGTTTGATGCAGGCATTGAAAGCCTCAAAGAACTAAGCTTAACGCGGCAGCAGCAGCCCAGAACAAGGACAGGGTGCTACCGTCATCAATGTGCGTCTTAAAACATCTTCGCGTATTGGTTAGAATAGAGTGAGTGCCATATACAATTTGTGCTTATTTTTTCTATCGCGTTTGCTGATATTTTCACTTCAATCAGTACTGATGCCACCGTATCTTTGTGACATTGTGGTGTAAAGTAGGTAGCATAGGAAGGCATATCCGCTGTTTTTTTTCGCATGTTGTGTACACTAACGTTCCGCGCAGCAAGATTTCAGCTGCAACGAATCGTACATCACACACTACGGCACGAAATGGGGGAACCGCTGGTGCTTTTGACGAACGAGGGAGTATGGCGCACGCGATCGTCATACCTGCGCGGCGGAGCGACGGCCTCGACCTTGCGACCCAGCTTCTCGAGGAAAAGCACGTCCCCGGACAACTGCGCGTAGTCGGCGGGGGGCGTCCCGTCGTGGGTGAGCGCGTAGAGGAGCATGCTGAGCCAGACGTCACCCGCACACGGGTACGAGGTGACGAACACGTCTCCCGGGTACGGACGGTACATGATGGCGAAGAGAACGTCGCTCACGTTCGAGTTCCATGGCTCCAGCACGCCCTGCACCTCGACGAAGAAGGACTTCGTCCTTTTCGGGGATGACGAGGATGGTGTGCATTCGGCCATACGGCCACCCGGCCTGGGCCGACGGCTGGCGCCCGGACCACACCCCCCGGCCCTAGCTGCGCCAAGCAAGCGGCGCTGACTGGAGCTTGATGGTGATGGCTATGGTTGATGATGATGTTGACAGTGGCAGCTTCTGGAAGCGAGTCATACCCTTAGAGAGGGATTGGCCAGGATTCGATTGTTCACTCCGCTTATTTCAACCTCAGTGCTAAAATAAGAACGCACTATCCCAAAAAACACGAAACGAAATTCTTCAAAACCTCCTACCACCAAAGACCCCGTCATCAAAAGCCACCGCACTTGCAGTTGGTAGGCGTCTTGATTTATTCCGTACCCCTTGGCTGCGGCCTGTCTCATACGTAGGCGGCCAGTCGTGAGGAAAATAAGGAAATATGACAAATGGCGCTTTAAAATGAAAGATCGGGAGAAAGCGCGAAGGGGAAAGAAAATTACACCATCTTCCCGTAGGGGAACCCTGGGTAGTATGCGTAGCAGCCATGGGGTCGACTGAATTTCCCATTAGTTTTCAGTTTGTCGTTTCCGTTGACGTTCAGCTTCGCGTGTCTTCGTTGCGTCAGTAGCTTCTTGACGTAGTTTGAATGAGTGAAGAACATAGGCGCGTATGTAGCACATGCTCCCGTCTCGGTTTGTAGCGTGGTGGGAAGAGCGCCACGTACCTCTCGTTGCGGGCAGAGAGTCGTGAGATCGAAACCGGGCGCCGCCTAACTATTTCTTTTTATAGTGGACTGCGCTGACGTCATCCCGAACGCTGACGGGACTGAAGAGACGCACATGCGCAGTAGAGTGCGTACGGCGGACAACGACAACAAGGGAGGGAGGGACGCAGCCCCGAGCATGAGATGCTTCGCATCTAAAAAGAAACAGCGCCGGAGAAATGCTGCAATAAGAAAGCGCCGCGGGATCACCAGGCCGCGCCAACCACGAACTTCCGAAACTGGTTTTGCCGACACTGCTATCGTGATTGGCCTGTACTGCCTACATGGTGTCACGTATGGCACAAAACTGCCCAGCGATTACTTGCTGCGGAAGAGGTTTGCTCCAAAACAGGCATGCATCGCGTTTCGTCATAAAAACAAAGCGTAAAGGAACATAGAAATAGGTTACATGGAAACGAATGAAAACAATATAAAAAAGGAAATTAAAAGCCGTGACACGTGGGAATGCCTTAAAGCGAAAGCTTCCAAGCAAGATTGGTTCGAGTCCCGAAACCTTGGTTCGAAACCTCGGTTTGAAACCTTGGTTCGAGCCACTGTAGTGCTAATATTATTTTTTTCCATGACCACTGTTTCTGTTTTACTGTAAATTGTTCTCTTAGGTCCATTCCACGCGTTCTTTTCGCAAATAAGGGTGGTTTGGTATACACGAGGTCGTCTTGCGGCGTCTCAACACGCCTGATAAGCACTATGTATCGTACCGGAATACGCGGGCTAGTACCTACCTGTGAACGAAATATCTCCACGGGAAAGGTTGATCGCATTGCATTACCAGAAAGCAGAAAAGAAGAAGAGGAAGCTAAGCTAGTCCGACGGCAGCTCTACTATCGTCTTCGTCATCATACCCGTGGGCCTGCAAGCACAGGCGTTCATCAACGAACGCTCCCTCGGAAAATTCAAAGCGCACGCAATGGGCTGCTTTCCAGTGAGTATCAGAACGCGGCTATTTTACACAAATGCTGTCTGTGCCCGGAAGAAGCACGGGTTGCAAGGACATCGCGTTTTCTTGCGATGCTGGCCGGTCGTATTCAATTAAAATAAATGGCGCGTAGAAGGATGGTGACAACCTCGTCCTGTCTACTCGTCTGTGTTTGTCCCGTCCATTGGCGCCCATATTTCATATTAAGCTGTGAACCAACTGGCCCAGCAAAGGTCGCATAGACTCTTGCTTTTGAAGTCGTCACCAGTATTGTGGGAAAGAAGTCTGCCACCGGGCCATTGGATAGCTGAAACAGGGGTACGTAAAGTTCCGTGAGATTACAGTAATGTTGTACGTGCGGCAGCTGACGTGAGTGTGGTATTTTACGATCCCTCGAACGAAAGCCGTGTTTATAATTTTGAACAACCTGAGTTTCTGAAAATGATGCGCAACGCTAAATTAGGTTGAGTGCATAACGACAAAGGAAAGAGAAAAACGTAGATTGGATTCAGCTGCGTGATTTGAAGGAGGCTTGGGAGGAGACAAGCCTGGGGCCGCACTTTCCCCTCTAAACGGAGCTTAGCGGTGGAGTTCATTTAACAGAGGCTGAAGACGTTATACGTTTGTGGAGTGTGCGTGCGGATAACGACTTCTACGACGTCATGCACACACAATTACAAAAAATGATTTACCGAGTCTACAAACGTATCAAAGTACGTTGTTTTATGTGCTTGTACTTTTTCGTTGAAACAATCCGCCCCCGGCCTTTGGTTTGACAGAAACATTGCACCTATCCTCCCGGATGCCACTAGGATTTAAATTTTAAGCGATATTGCTTGAAACTAACTGCCAAAGAAGATAGAAAACATAGGTCTTGTGACCAACTATGCGTACATCTCGCTACGCTTGAATAGTAAATGTGAAAAAGTAACAGCTTGCAACAATCCCCTTTTGATGCAGAGGTATTTAGGTTCATTCCAGTTACCAAAGTTCTGAAAGCGGGCTCAGCGGCTTTTTAACACGGAAGTGTTTTATGCCGGGATCCACCAAGATCTGACTGGCGTCATATCCGTCACGGAAATGACATCGCCAGAAAAACACAGCTGAGCCAGGATTTGATCCGCGTGCTCCGCCGCCGCAATAGGAGGTGCCAGGCGCTTTACAGGCTCCGATACTAACTGAAGCACAGACAGCCGTAGGAACGCGCCATATATCCTTCCTATAACCGCTTCTATTTCGGTGGTGCTGCCGTCTAAGAGAGGTAAAACGAAGCAGTGCATCACGATGCTAATGAGAGCCGACAGATGGCGCCAGCTGAGCTCGCCGCAACGCAACCGTCTGCCGTACACTCCGTGGAGCAGAGACGCAGTGGTTGAACATTTGCGAAAGTGACGCGCCAGCAGGTTGTCGCTTGCAAGCACACGTACAAGACAGCCCCGCAAATCATGCTTTTTCGCTGCAGCAGACCGTGAGTTCACCAAACGCTGGCAACCCGTTCGCTTTTGTTCGCATGGTTTGCGAGCGCGTGTGGTTTCATTCGGGTTTACGCAGTGCTCCGGCGTGTACAATCCAGTGTCTGATGTTGATAAATCTGACGGTGCCATACCGAGGAAATATAAATAGCCAAGTGCAAGTTCATATCGATGTAGAATAAACATTCAACTGATCCTGTGAAGACACATCTCACTTTCGTGTTTTACCGATTCCTATGAAAGAGGGATCAACCACATCTTTTGCAGAAACGCGGGGAATATTTTGTGAAAAATTATTTTGTGATAGCGAAAAAGTAAACCTTAGTTTGGTTCCAGGTAGCTCCGTAAAAGTGCATTGTATAGACGTACAAGGCCTCATCTCGTATTGGTCAGATTTTTTATGATAATACAAGAATAGCTTGTTCGAGTATAGCTTTAATTAGCGTTTGACGAGCTTATCTCCGCTTAGCTAATGTTATCAACTTCTGAGAAGAACAGGCAAGCAGGCAGACGTTTCATTCATTAATTTACGGTAAAACTTTCCTGAAAAAGGGAAGCCTCTTTGAAATAATTTTTTGCTACAGTAGCAGGATGCATAAATGCCGTTTTCAAGCCGCTTATTTCCTTGCTTCTTATTGGTCGGAACTTCAATACGGTGTTCTATTCAATCCCTTCAACCATGTGCCCTTCTTTCTCTATCACTCTGCCGTTTTCGCTGCCCCATATTCCTCCCTCCAGATTGAACCTATTGTACAAAAATACCTTAATTTTGCGCCTATAACCCACCCGTGCATATAATAAGCCCCCCCCCCCCCCTCTTCAGCCCGCCGGAAAAGTAAAAAAAAAATCCTCGCGTATTGCCCGCACATTTGATTCAATAAAGGTTGTGCCATACCAAATGCGCTGCTCAAGCAACACAAACATACTATGTAGACAGAAAAGGCGCATATTTAGCATGTAGAATACACTGACTGCAAGGCGAAAGTCACAATTCACTTAGTGTCAATGCTCTCGCTAGAGCTATTACTTGAGCTGGAGTCCTCAGTGTTGTACGCAAGGTCATCTTCACGGCACAACGCGCAGTGCCGTGAAGCTGCACTGAAGAAAAAAAAACCCCGTGTATTATCCGCACCTCTACTTTGCCCTGAAATTTTCGCATTTTTGGTGCGGGTTATACGCTCGAAAATACGGTAGTTCAGCGGAAACCGAAGCATCAGGCCAACTCCTCGTACTTTGTGCCGTGAACTGACGTGATCATTCGCCGAGGTGTTACTCTGGGAAGCCACTGAAGACTGACTTCTGCATCTGTAAGTACGAACGAATCAAGACAATCAAAATTCCTAGCTGATCTTGGATCCGTTTCTGCCGTCCTCGGTATCACTCCGTCCCTCACCTCAACACCTTCCTCCTTCCTCCTGCTGCCCAGGTGGCCTGAATGCTTGGAGCATTGCCCCACATCATAGGACGAGCTGCATCTGCGTTTACGAATTGTGCGTATATCGCTTTATCGGTCCGTCGTGCCCGATCAACGCAGAGAACCTTGTGAAGGCATTAAAAATGTCATAGCTCGGCCCCAGGTCATTGGTTGCGCTTCGAGCGCATACGGCTTAGAGTTACTCGCCTACTAGCAGCACTGCTGCCGCATGGATACCATACCGGCCGAGATACGACCTGTCTCGCACGGAGATGATGCTCTTTTCAGCGCGGTGAAGCGACACTGCGAACAGACGCTGTGAATGGAGAGTTATTTTTGATCACGTGCATGTGTTCTTACCTGTAAATTTTAGTGATAGTAAAGTGTTTATAGGTGCGACCAGGTTAATAGCCGTACTCCAAATAGCTTTTTATTAAATTTACCCGTAATAACCACTTAAATCGACTAGACCTGGCAAGTATTTTCTCGTAGTCATCGCTACTACCGGTGCTTGTGTAGCACTGTACCATGACAGCACTGTACAGGTGCCGTCAAGGGTAATTGGAGCACGGTCTCGTAAATCTACAGGGATTTCTTCCAAAAGCTGCCTTGCTCATTGGTATACGTTTATGAGTCCTCCCTAACCTAAAAAGCTTCCTGTAAACCGGTAATGGCTGTCATGAAGCCAGTTCACAAATCCTTGTTCCAATTACTTATGACGGCACCTGTACACGGTGTCCCCAGAACGTTCATTTCGTGCCGACGGCCCTATACCGCCACATTCGTAGAATAACATTCAACTCAGTATAAAGAAAATGCGGTATCGTAAAAAAACAAACAACCGTGTCAATACAACGGCTGAACATTCCTTGTCAAGGTTTTTACCCATCTGTCGTATTTGCAAAGAATTCTATACGCCTCGAGCGCGGCCTGTAGGGGCGCCACTGAAATCCCCCTACCGGCCCGTTTCGAAAGCAGCCGCGGGAGTGTCCGGCCCGCTCCCCCCTGTCGCCGTTGCTTTTGCGGCTCGTTAAAGACTGCGATTTACCGTTTTTACGCGTTAGAAATACGGAATAATGTGGAGCAGGCACTCTGTTTGCAAGCGTGGTGTGTTTACGATAGTAAAAACGTTTATGACGCGATCTTAGTGTGGTAAATTCGATCGGTGTGAGCGCCAGTTGTGTGTCACAGGCCAGCGTCCCGAAGCCGGCATATGCATGAAGCTGATTGCGATTCCGCTGCCCTGAAATTTAGTGGCAGTGTCTCCGTAAGCCGTGTTTCCGCCGATGGCCATGTTGCGGTCATACACACTGTGATGTAAATCGACTTTGTGCGCTTGTATAATCTAGCGGAGCACTTATACCTGACAGCACGCTTATATTGATCACTACCCTAAACAAGCCAATGCGGCATAAATTTCACAAACATTTTACGAAAGAAGTACGATGGATAATGCAAAATTATACTCGGGAGTCAGCACACGACGACAAATGTTAATGCTGGGTCCTCTTGTCCCGAGGTGAGCGCTCGCAAAGATAACACTTATCCTCCACGAGAAGCGCGGAGACGGGCTTATAGAGTAATCCGCTTCCACGACTAAACTCTTCTTCGAAACATCGTTATATGACACGGGGAGACTGCAGAATCTAGCATAAACCGAAATCAGAGAGCCTTATCAGATACCACACTCTTCAACGAGCCCGTGTGTACAAGATTTCGGCGCACGTTAAGGATCTCCAGGTGGTCAAAATTAATCCGGAGCCCTGCACTACGGCGCGCCTCATCGTCGCGTCGGCGCGTTAAAACCTACAATCAATCAATGAACTCTTCCAACGACACCTCGTATAGCTTGTGAACTGCCTACCCTGTGTTCAAAAAATGCGTCCGCAGAGTGATCAGCCGTTCGTTGAAGGCGAAAAACAAACAAAAAGTGAACACACAGCTTGTGTGTGTGTGTGTGTGTGTGTGATTACTAAAACGTTTGTTCCTTGATTTCGCTCCGCATTTGTAAACAACGACAGTTGAACAGCCCCCTCCTCCCTAGCCCCCCCCCCCCCCCCCAATGTCTTGCAAAATATCACTGCATTTCGCATCTTGTTGGTCTGAATAGTATACCTTGCTTAAACGAACGTCTTTAGCATTTCAGAAGCTGCGCTTTGTTTTTTTCATTCCCGTACGAGTATTCTATTTATTCCTGACTTGCAGACGATTCATTTTCCCGTGGTTTCATTAACTTATACCTTCATTAACATATACTGAAAGCTTGCTTGGGCACATATTTGACAACGCACAGCCTTTGAGTGTACTTAACATTTTCGCGTGGCTTATATTCCCATAAAAGGCACAAGTTATTGTCAGCTATTGGGTTAACCACATCCCCGAAACATATTTTTCCACGACGTACATATTCGAAGCAAAGCCGCATTTCTTGTCTGCTCTGCAAAACGCACCAACCTCTTACAGTGCCAATATCAGGTCTAAAGGAGGCGACAATAAATAGAATTCCCTTGTGCTGACGTGTTCGAAGGTGACAGTGGTGATATGCTGCTGCCGTCGCCGGCCAAGAGAGCGGCCAAGAAGCGCGCAGAACCGCCTCCCCGGGTAGCTCTCGTTGGCGTTCGAGCGCTCTACCAAGACGCAGCTGTTTTTTTTAAGTGCCCTAAACGTGCAGTTTGCTTACAGACGTCACCATAACAAGTTGTTTAGTGCGCGGAAAGGCAAAGAGAAGCGAAAGAGAACCAAAACACTGCATGACCACCTATCAGCCACGCAGCGCTCATCCCGCAAACGCCGCGGAGAAGCGGCGGCAAGCGGCGCAGCGATCGCGAATCTCGAGGCGTACATCCACAAACGAATACGAGGTACAGTGCGGAATTATGTTGCAAAATATCTGCGAGAGACGGAGTAAATTGGGGCGTTCCTTTCATATAAGAGGTGGCTTAATACGACTTTGTGGTAATAAACAAATTCCCCTTCACCGTAGAAAAGCCGTGGGACAAGTCCAATATCAGTTCGATCGCAGAAAAAAAAATGTTCCAATAAGATAGAGGGCAAACAATTGCATGAGGTAGCTTAAAACACTTGCGCATACATTAATACATGGTACGCCTCATTTCCGTATTTTTAATCCTTTCTTTATTTCATCCGTACTCACCAAAGCTTCACAATATTCACCACAGTTTTCTGTGCGAGCTCTTTTCTTATTCCTGTGGCGGGCTGAAATATGGAAAAAAGTGTAGCAACATGTTCTATGTTAAAAAGTATATTAGGTTAGGTTATACGTAACGATGCAGTGTTCGGCCACGTCCACTGAGGTAACATTAGAATAATACATCCCTATCGTAAAAAATGGGGGCAAGGTTGTATCTCGGTGATTAGGTTAAGCTGGCAAACTCAATTGGCCGAACTAGCATAATCACCTAACTAATCATTTAACCTAACCCTTAAACCTGATCACCTTAACCTAACCTTAAGTTCGCCGACTTTTTGCAGACGTCACGTGAGGCTGTGATAAAGGCTGTGATTCGGGGAAACGGCTTCCACCAACCGAGCAATCCTCCAATCTGATAGAGTGGGGCTTGTGAAGAGGCTTTTGATGCGGGGTCTCATGTTCATAACTCTTTAATTAAATCTGGCTGTGAATCAAAGGAAGGCAAATCTCACAGCGAAACTCGCTTTGACCGTATAAGGAGAGTGGGCTCTTTCTGCTTCTCGCAGTGTTAGAGCAAGTTACTAAAGCCTCTAAATAGCAAAGTTGATTGAACCAGTTGAACAAAAGAAGCTATGCAGAACACACTCCCTGCTTTACCTCCCCTGAAATTTTTCAAGTTATTTTAGATTATTGTATCAGATTATTGAAGATTCAGACTAAGATTACGTAATATTATTGTCATCAAGGAGAAATTCCTCAACAGATATAGGTAAAAAGGTAGACGTCAAGACATCTGATCTCAGACAATTTGCCTCATAAGATTTCTTGACCTTTTGTGTCTGGTGACTCCGTATCTAGCTCCTACCCCAACATCACCACAAAGCATCAGTTCGAATCCCCCTCAGTAGCTTCATGTATGATCTTCTGCCTGCCTACGGGTTTTTCGCGTCAACTTTTGTAGCCAACTTGAGCTTGCAAGAAATCCTCGCCCTTCTCACCGTGCGATTCTTTGTCGCAGTCCACCAACCGCCTGGGCTTCTCTCAAGTGATCAAGAAGCCCAAGTTCATATACGTGGAGGGAATCCGTCTGTCGCCAACACTGGCAGAGGAGAACGTCATCTTCTCTCTTAACTTCGAGCCGAGAGAAAACGACATCGTGGTCGACTCGTACCCGGGCTGCGGCAGCTCCTGGGTCCTGCAGATCGTCTACCTCCTCTTGAACAATGCCCACCTCGGCAAAATCACGGAGACCCTATCGAAGGAGGTCTGCTACCTGGAGGCCGAAGGAACTCAGGTGAGAGCTTCCCACCAGCCCTCTTTGTACAAATTTTCGCCCTGTGGCAAAAAAAAGGCAATGGACGGCAAGCAACGTTACTGCGGACAGCGTTGCTAACATGGTTGCGTAAAGTAACAAAAGAGGCGTAACAAAATTGTATTAGAATGCACACCACGAGAATCTCGGATGTAAACGTATAATGGAATTGGGAATACTTTGAGGGCGTGTGCATTAAAAAGCGCAGTTTTCGGTCTTCGACCAAGCATTTGTGTGTTGTTTGTAATAAATACTGTGATTTGTGCCCTTAGGATTTACGTTGTGTTCTCGTTTATTTCGTCTGCTTGGCGTGCTGTCATTGATCTCCATAGTTGTAACTACGGCGGTTCACGATGAGTACGGCGGGCAGACAGACGGGGCAAAAATCAGTTTTTTATTACATAAAAATGTGGTTCTTAGAGTCCTCTTACCGGCTGCGTGGCTGCAATATGCACTTCAGTCCAACATCACATACTCTGCTGTAGTGAGGCTCGAGATTTTTCCGTGGGCTGGAGACGGCAGCGAAAATTACAGCTGTATACTGCCGGAACACTGAATCTCTTTTTTTTGGTCAGTCCTGGATAGTTCGCTGCTGGACGGACAACTCATCTCCGACAGGAAGCATCGTATGAACACCCGTAAATACATGTAGAAACATCTGGACCGCAAATCTCGAACCCGGCGATGGCTAACGACGTCCCCTCTGCTAGTACATAGTTTGACGCAGTTGCAGTTGCAGCGCCCCCCCCCCCCCCTTCCCGCCCGTCCCTCGTCAGTTTAACCGGTTGCCGTTCACGGTTACAAATCGATGCACTGGGAAAACTGTGTGTCGGTTCGTTGCAATTTATCGATTCTCGGCCACCGAGAATCGATAAATTGCAACGAATAAATTGCTAACTCGCAACTGAGTTGCGAGTTAGCGCCATCGTGTGTGTCTCCTCTTCTGTGTCCCGTCTCTAGCGCTACTTACGATGAATCAAAACCAACTAGCCCAACTGTCAATTTTATTGAACTACATTCTCTTGGATGCGCAGGTAGAAACGTACAAGGCCCCTCGCATCATCAAGACCCACCTTCCGTTCAACAGCATTGCGTACAACGAAAAAGCCAAGTACATCTACATCGCCCGCAACGTGAAGGACTGCTGCGTGTCCATTTTCCACATCATGAAGACGTTTCCGGAAGACTACCAGTTCAACAATGGAACATTCGAAGACCTTTTCGAGTGTTTCATCCGAGGGGAGATGGAGTACAATGACTACTTCGACCACCTGCTTCCGTGGTGGAACTACAGGCAAAGGGAGAACGTCCTCTTCCTCGTCTACGAGACCATGAAGAAGGAACCCAAGGAACACGTTCAGATTATCGCCAAGTTCCTGGGCGCGCACATCAACGAGTTCATCCAGGAACAGTCCAAGCTGCAGTCAGTACTGCGCATGTCCAACATCCTTTTCATGAAGCTCAAGGTTAGGGACTACGCCTCCGTCGTGCCTAAGAGGAAGTTCTTCATTCGAGAAGGGGTTGTTGGCCAGTGGAAGAACTTTTTAACCGGTGAGCAGTCGCGCCGCATCGATAACAAGTTCTTCCAGAGGACTGTTGACACGCCTATGAATCTGCTGTGGAAAGGGATGGGCGTGTTCGACTGACGAATGCAGGTTGTCAGGCGAGCTTACGATGTTTTTCTGGGCTGTCTTCTGGCTCTTTTGCAGAAGTTTCATATTTATACAGAGCGATTGCGAGCAGCATTCTGCAACCGTACCCTGAAAAAACAGACCAACACGTAGTAGATTAAATTGATTGCGGTCGAGCTTGTGTGCTTTACTCGTACGTAGGACACGTAGAATCGGCGCTTGGACAACAGCGCACATGCGCGCCTTGCGCCGTTGTCAAAGCGCAGTTCCCATATTTTTCTCTAATCGCATGCTGGACATCGCCATTCTCCAAGCTCGTACATTCGATCAAGCTGATTTGTCGTTCTGGAGTGTTGTGGGAAAACCAACCTGCGGCGAAGGCTTAGAGTGTATTGCTCCATAAATTAAGGCATTATTCACAGACGTGGAACTCTCCATTAAATAAGGTATACTTGTTGCGAAACACTGGTGTCAATCCGGCTATTTCCGGGATGTAAAGTTGTGTTACTTAAGGGCTTAATCAACTCTTGTGGTCATAGCCTTGCTATCGAACCGCGGTACACGCAATTCTCGGCCTTGTGGTACGATTAGAGCGATGCAAAATTTGTGCACCTTACGCTTCGGCTGCTGCAAAACGAGCCCTGTGAAAGAACACTGAATCGAAAGCAACGTCAACAGCGAGCGGCGGGGTGCAGCAGGAGTTTGCGGACCTGCGGCATGTGAATGATTGCCGTACCCCGCCGCCGCACACTTCAACATGTTCGATTAGGAGCAGTTCGTACTGTGGTCAGTCATGCCTCGTATGTCCAGCATCCCCATCATTGAGCTGAAGTTGAGGAACCAAAATCCCGTCATCCAGCGAAGATGAATCCATAAATGGAGGACTTTATTCATTACAGGAACACTCTCGGCTGCTGGGAATGAGGGAGAGGAGGGTACGATGTCGTCTAAGGGAGTCAGTTAAGGTCAGCTGGAGACATGGTCGAACTCCCTGTAAACAGGTAGCATTTTCATCTTGGAAGCAGTGGGCGCGTTTGACCAACGAGGCTTCGTGTCGGGCTTGCGCCACATTCAGCTTACCTCCTGCTGTCCTTTACCGTGTCATTCATTGTTTTAAAGACGATAGCCTTTCTTGGGCTACTAAAACGCAGAAATTTTGGTCTGTCTGTCTGTCTGTCTGTCTGTCTGTCTGTCTGTCTGTCTGTCTGTCTGTCTGTCTGTCTGTCTGTCTGTCTGTCTGTCTGTCTGTCTGTCTGTCTGTCTGTCTGTCTGTCTGTCTGTCTGTCTGTGACCCGATTGAGCCACACAGCCAAAGGGAAACGAAGTCTGCGCAATATTCCTATGTACTCACAGCGAAATATAAACGTCTAAGTCAGGTTTATATGTTCATACTTGTCAACATTGTTGAACAAGAACAAGGCATTACGCAAATATAAGACAGAAAATTAATACACAAGGGATATTTACAGTGTTCCCTTATAAAATAATTCATAGATACTTGATCTTTGCGAAACGAAATACATCTGCTGCAGGCAAAAAAATTCACACTGTCGCCTGCTGTCCCCCGCGCCTCTAAAGCTTCTGGCGGCATTTTAAGAATTCAAGCGGCAACACTTACGAAAGGTTCCACTAGATAGGTTCCTCGTTCTGCTTGGAACGGACGTGGACTAGGGCAACGCGGTACTATAAACGTTGAAGTAGGGCGTCTCGATTCACGCGCGTCTCCACCGTACGGCAGCGCTGGCATAGAGGCACCCAGCCTGGAGCAGTGGAACGCGGTAAATTTAAATTGACTTGAGCAAACTTTCAGAGTGTTTAGCTTGGGAGGAACGCGACGCAAGAGAGACATGACAGGTGAACGGGAAAGCGAAGGGAGACATTTACTTGGCAAATCTCGACAAAGACTATCGTCTTTTGACTACATTTTCGAAGAAAGGAGCAGGTACGCGGCCAGTGTTTTACTCAGAGTCGTTGTAAGGGCTCTCGTCTTGTCGCCTGTGTGGCCAGCCCAAATGGCGGTTGCAGAAACTTATAAAGACTGTTAATTCCTAAATGCATTGTCCTCGACCATTCCTCAGAATCATGTGTCGGAGCGCTGGCGTTCGAATAGGAAGACAGGCGGCCACAGACGCCTACGTAATTATCTCTACGGAGCGCCTAGGGACATCTTCGTGATGGAAATTTGTTTCGCAGTACCGCACTCCTGGATTTTGGAAAACTGCTTGGCGACACGCAAGGCTTCAATTTTCTGACAGTGAAGTCTTTTTGAGATACGAGCTGTGTATGATTTTAATTTTTCCTTCTCAGGAGCCCATAATGGCTACTCAGAAACCTCTGATAAGCTTGGGTGTCGACGGGATTTATCTTTGAAGTAGCCCCTGATATTTAAAATGCAATAATATTTTGAAGCAGCTCGCACGTTATTGAAGGCCTTTATCTCTCCTTGTGCGTTTCTTCTTTTTTTGCAATTTTAGCTCGTCGGGAAAGTTACGGGTGTTTTGCTTGTCAGGGGTGACTGCCGTCACCAGGGGTAGTCAGGGATGCTCAAACTGGGGTCCACAGCTTCCCCCGATTCTTATATAGACCTCGGGACCATTGTCGATGACCTTGCAAAACGCTTTTTGTTTTGTTAAGCGCATTTACAATGTTTATTTTGGGTATTTACAGAATGTCCAAACAAGGCTAAACTTGGCTGCATGACATTCAGATAATGTTTCTAACACTCTTTTGTAAATCGAAGGCCTCAGCGTGCTCTCTCGGACCACATTGTAGTCAGCTAGAACCATCGATACGCCCTGGTGTTGTCGATGGCTTCGTCTATCATTATTAAGGCGTTGGGTTCGATTCCCAGACCCACATTTAGGCTTTTTACTTCAACTAATCTACTCGATGTTGATTATAAGAGCACTTCCGACTAATATTATTTTACCCCGGCTACATTATCTTCACCGGTTCTCTTTGTTTATTTTTTTTTTTGCCGCCGGCCAATTTCTGGCCCCTCTTTTGGCCACGATGACGGTTACTCTGGCTAGCCACTTCACTGATGCTTTTACATTGAAACAAAGCATGATCTTCAAGGTCTCGTGGACTGGCATACCCGATACTGATTACAGAATAATACCACAAAAAAACGAAAAATGGCATTCCTAATCCCCTATAGGCATCACAAGCTTCGAATCATTCAGGTGTAACCGCCTTTCCATAACCATTTCGAGGGGAAAAACAGAACTGTACACTAAGACGCACGTGTATACGACAACGGCACGTGTTTACGAGAACCTGTTTACGAGAAAAGCCCGTACAGATGGAATCGGGAAAAAACACACACACCTGACACAAAGCGCACCAGCCCAAAGCCCCCTGCTGATCGTTCATTAGCAGCTGCGGCTTCCATTCCGTGCATTGCTTGTCCCGCAGTGTCAGTCAACCACGCTTCTAGAGGAGAACCAACTAGGTACCTCTATTGTTGTGCCTTTTGCAGGTGTAGTGCGCAACAGCCAGGTATTTTTCCGCGTCACTTGTCATTGTCTAGCCCCCAAAGGGCGTCGATTTCTTTATTCTACTTTTAATGCGTGAGCCCAAAGTCGTACTCCTGTAGGGCTAGTCGCCATCTCGTCAGAAGGGAGCTCGACAGCGTGGATGTCGTCAGGTGAGTAAGAGGGTCATAATCGATTATTATTGCGGGAGCTAGTGAGCAAATTTTTCGCATAGCTTAGTCAAGAGAGCGGGCGACATAAAAGCACAGAATGAGAATGGAGTGGAGAGAGCACGTCAAGATAGCAGCCTTGGATATATAGTGGAAAACCGAGCTAGTTGAAAATGGTTCATGACGAACTGCGCGCGAAAACCGAATGAGACAAGGGAAACACACACAACGCAGTTTTCAATTATATTTATTGTCAGAAAAAGACACACAAATACAGGAGGTATTCATTGGCGTGGAATTCATTCAGGCAACCATGTGTGTGCGCCACCATATCCGTTCCCAAGCGTCTGTTGCTAAGGCGACGTTGTGCACACGGCCCGCACTGCCCCCAGATCAGGCGATCAGGCACCACTCTTCTCCTCCATGCCTTTATGGCGGCCAGGCAGGCCACGGTCCGCGACGTGACCTTGCCTTTTCGTGCAAGGCGTGTGCGAGTGATTCGATAGTCAGTTGTACCGCGATATCTTTTGTTACGAGAAAAGTCAGGGTTCCCCTCATGAGTGTGACAACCTTATGTGCAATTAAACCCCAGCCTCTGCGCACACCTGGTTGGTCGTGGCACAAAGGTTGCAACGTGAGCGCAGTGGTCCGTTTGACAGGAGGAACTGCACCATTTCCAAACTGTTTCCCACTGAATGCTAAGTAATACCACGCTGCCAAGTACTGTTGAGTGCAGCACAGTACAATCTACCTATCGGCAGACGCGTATGAAGTCGCCGCCGCAAATCAGCTGATTGCCAGCCGCCGCGCTGTAATGTCAGAGGTGAGTTCTTTTGCTTGGTGTGAAACATTTAGTGCGCGAGAAAGCCAGCGCTAAATCGGCGTACGCGTGAAATATTTCTCCAAATAAATTAACCACGTATTAGAGGGCACTTACCAGACAAAGTCGTGGATACGGTGCTGGTGCACTTGCGCTGACATCCGCGGCGGCATCCAACTGCAGCGTCGGACTTATGCGTGCCGTTCGCAGCCGCGGTTTCATACCCCGGTGATGCGAAGTGCTCGAGGGCAGGTAGAGCGCCACCACATAATATGAGTGCGATTAATAGTATATTTGTTGACGTCACCAGCGATAATCATGTTGAAACGCAGCAGACGGTGGACGATGGTGCGTTTTTTTTCTGCGAGGTGGAAACGCAAAGCGCATGCGCTGGCACAGTGGCCACGGACATGGCGGTTTTCAGTGTTCCCAAGCAAAGAAATCACCCGCTAAACTTTTCAATGAATACCACCTATAGGCTCTGTCACATGACACATAGGGGTACACATGCGCACGGGAATCGGAATTCACGTTATACTTCCGCCTCTAAAATGTTAGTTTATTCATTTACTAATACCACTGATGGGTCAATAACACAGTTCTTTTTTGAAAAGAAATCCGGAAGGCTTCTCCCACTATATTTATGCCTGTTTCTTGGGGGACTATAGAATTCTCGTCTTATTGAAATACAGTGTGCAACCACATTCTACGTAATGACGTATTAAGGGGGTAAAGGGGCGCCCTTGCAAGCTATCTTAATCTGATGTGGTCGCAGTGTCAAGTTTGACCAGTATACGCACGACCGCATATCATCGACATGCGGAATACGACGCTTTTGTTCCATTCGACAAATTGGCGTAATATCGTACTTTGCACTCTTACATATCCTGGGACAGCTGCTAGAACTTATTTCGAACAAGTGAGCACGCGTTACTGAGCTTATCCTGCGCCGCAAATACCACATGGGCACCAAATATCGTTGCCACTTTCTTTAGCCGATGTGATAATTCATGCATATATGTAATTACCGAGAATGACCCGCCGCGGTGGCTCAGTGGCTAAGGCGCTGCGCTGCTGAGCACGAGGTCGCGGGTTCGATTCCCGGCCGCGGCGGCCGCTTTTCTGATGGAGGCGAAAAGCAAAAACGCCCGTGTGTACGAGACTTCGGCGCAAGTTAAAGATCCCCAGGTGGTCAAAATTAATCCGGAGCCCTCCACTACGGCGCGCCTCATCGCCTTCGTTGCGTCGGCGCGTTAAACCCTACAATCAATCAATTACCGAGAATACACCGCACTCATTATGTTGACATTCGTTTTTCGGCGCAGCCTTTGTTGCCCGTTCGTGGGCTGAGCTCCGTCGCCGTCATCGTAATCGAGCGACGAAAGCTGGACCATAGAGTGGAAAGAAAAAACGAACGATGAAAGAAAACAAAGGGGAAGAGTGTCGCGTAACTGGGAGGGGAGGGCGGTTCGCCTTGGCGCAACACCGACTAGATGGCGGCGCGAGGCAGCACTCTCCCAAAGTGTGCTGTGGGGGAGGGGACGGGGCAGTACGCTGTGCCCGCACGAGGCGCCCGAAGGCGCGACGCTTAGCGAAAACGTGAGGGGGGCGTGCGCGTGACTATGATGTGCGTTCGCTTAAGACGCAGTTCACGGTCCCTTCCCGAGACGCACTTCGTCGCCCCGCCGACGCAAAGGCTCATCATCGCTGCCGTTGAGAGAACCCACGAGTGAGTGCTGCCTCAGCGCACTGCTGCTGCGCCCAAATATCGCATTAGGGAGTATCGTAATCGCCAGCCAATTTTTCTTTCTTCCTCTGCCCTCCGACAAGATGGCTTTTGCCTCTTTCTTGCTGGTCACGAGACAAACCGCCTGAGGAAATCCTGCCTTACTAAGTCGCTCTACTTGCTGGTAGAAGGCCTGCCCCACTCCATGTGAGCAAGATTTGTCCACTGCTGGCTTGCAAAAGGCCACTGCAATACCCTGCTTAACTATTTTTAATTGGTCTGAAGCAAAATTGAGAAGTGGCCGGCTTCTCGGAACGTGGTGAAAGCATCCAGCAGACATCATCATCAGCCTACTCCGGTCCACTGCAGGACAAAGGCCTCTCCCATTTAACTCCAACCGCTCCTGTGCTGCGATGCTCGGGTCCACAGTTTACTCCCCGAATTTCCTTATTTCATTCATCCGTCGTGTTAATGACCTTCGCCTTGTTCTACCACCTCTTGGTATCAACTTTGTAACCTTAATTTTCCACCGGTTGTCGTTTCATCTCACTAAATTGCCAGACCAAGTACATTATAGGGGCGAAGCCCCTTAGGGGCTCGAGCTGTCGTCGTCGTCTGTCGTTATCGTCGTTTCATGTAGTCATGGTACTAAAAACCGCTAGAACATTTCACGCTAGAACGTAACGCATACTAAAAGACACACCACGCCACTCGTTTTCCAACGCCTTGCGCTAGAGCGCTTGTTGCTTCAAAGACACAAGACGTCTAAAGCAAAGCTGTATACCTCCAACCCCCAACGGTTTCATCTCCGCGGGCAAAAACGCCAAGGCGCCACTTATAAACTGCATGCTTCGCATCTCCCCAGCTTTCACATTAGTGGAGATTGTCCGGGATTTTTTTTTATTGCGACAGTATGCCCTTTGGCATAAGTTCCTACAGGTACAAGTTTGCACCCGTTTCCCGGATGAAGTCCAGAAGACAGCGGTGGTGGGGCCCCCACAGCCATCGCTGAAGATCGGGGGGTCTCCCCTGATGCAGGCCTGTGCCGCGAAGGTGTCGGGATCTCGCTGCACTCGGTGAAGGGCACGTCCATAGCAGGTAGTTGGTGTCGGCGTCTTTGGCTTTTTAATTTTGAGTGACAGAGGTAGCTTAATTTTTCTTTATTTGTGGGCGCTTTCCGAGTGCTCCCTAATCCATACCTACTGCGCCGTATTTCTCTCTCATGGTTGGGGTCAGCCCTAACCATCTGTCCGAGGCAGTTACACTCGTTTACGTATTCTAGCGTTCCATTTCCTAAGCTGAAGAGGACGTTGTCGGCATGCTTATTGCTCTTTACTATAGATTTATTCAAATTTATTTTTAACCCCACGGCCGTGCTTTGTGGTTGTAGTTCTTCAAGCATTGTTTGCATGTGCTCTGCACTCTCACTCAGCAAGACATGTGGTCTGCAAACGTCAAACGGCTCAAAATGGTATCTCCCTGCATCACTTCCTTTAGGATCGGAAATTTATCGGTTTGCTTGTGGAGGGTTATCCTGCCCGTGCATTCCTTATATGTGTCTTCTAGAAAACTTATGTAGGTTTCCTCTATTTCCTGGTCTTTCAGTGCTTCTAGCACGGCTACGGTGAATTTCTCATTATCTATAAATGCCATGTAAAGGGGCTTAGGGTACTCTGCGGATTTTCGGATTTTGCTATTCCTTGATTAACGACCTGGATGTCATGGATGAGTACTTTTTCCTAAACCCCGTCTGCTCTCTGGGTTGTTGTGAATCCAGGCTGTTGCCTATGCGGCTAACTATAACTTTGGTAAACAGCTTTTAAACAACTAAGTGTCGGCTAATGGGTCTGTAATTCTTGACATCTTTGGGATCTTCCTTCTTATGAATCATAATAATGCTAGCGTTTTCCCAGGCAATGGACATTTTTTTGAGTCTTCAAGCATTCCAAAAGTAGTAATGCAAGCTTTTCCAGTACAATATCTCCTCCCTCGTTCAAAAGATTCGCTGTTCTGCCGTCGTCACCTGCAGCTTTTTCGATGTTCATGCCTTTGAGAGCTTTTCCAACAACCTCTTTAGTTAACTAATCTGACACCGCAAGTTGAGCTTGTACTCTCGGTAGTTTCCCCTGGTCTAACGTCGCTGGCATACAGTCTGGTGTAGAATGCTTCTGCTACCTTTATTATATCGTCCAAGTTGTGCGTAATGTTACATCGCTCGTCTCCGAGTGCGTGCATCCTGTCTTTGACAATGGCTAGCTTTCTCTTAGTTGCGTTCAAGCTTCCCCCTATTTGCAGCGTTTCCTAGATCACAGCCATGTTATATGCACGAATGTAGTTTCTTTTACTTCCGTTAATAATCTTCGAAAGCTCGGCTAATGCAATCCGATCCGCCATACTTGATACTTTCATGTTCTTAGATTTTTCAATTATAGTTCCTTCGTTTTTTAAGTTTTGCTGTTTGTTCCCTACATGTTGCTTTTTCCACAGCTGCTGCTGAATCACTGAGTGCCGATGTGAGGCTGTGATTTAGCTGTCTACACTGACCTTTCTCAGTTCGTTTAGACGCGCGAGTTTTATTTGAAGAGTTGTTTTAAACTTTTGCGATCTGGCTCTGACTGACTTCATGCGGTGTTTTTTGGTTTTCATGAGTTTTCTTTTTTCTCTTTTGAGATCTCGCCTTAGCTTGCATCTAATCATCCTATGATCACTGCTCCGAATCTTACTTAGCACCTCTACGTCTTGCACAATACCTGGGTTGTCACTTAAATGAAGTCAATTTCTTCTTTGTTGTACAATCAGGACTTTCCATGTCCATTTCCTATTCTTTCGTTTGTAGAAGATTATGATCATCAACCTCAGGTTATTTCTCTCTGCAAATCCCACCGGTGTATACATCGTCGACTGTTGGGATTGTCTATTCTGAATTTTCCTATTGACCTTTCTCCCATTTGCTTCTTACAGACCATTGCGTTAAAGCCTTTCAACACAATCGCGAACTGCACTGTTGCCTTCGTCATTGCCGATTTGACGTCCTCGTAGAAGCTGTCTACGGCTTCGTCGCCATATGCGGTTCTTGGCGCATCTCTCTCGCTAATGCTGAAAAACTCCTCCACGTTGCCTGCTGTTTCTCCGTTGATTAAAAATTCCACCTGGTGCCCTTTCTTGTCTTCGGGTCTTTTGTAGCACAGAATATGCCCGCTAGTGAGAACTTCGCTTATCCCTATAATATGCCATTTAATATCCGAGAGCTCCTCTAGTAATACAGCTAAGCTTCCATCACTAGACAAGGTGCGTGTGTTGAACGTTGGCAGGGTCAAGTTCCAAAGACGGTGTATCCGGACCGGCCTGTCAAGCTCCAAAGGTGGGTTCGCCCAAGCCGTCTAAGAGACATGATCATATTTAAAAGTGAGTCTACAGCCCTACCTAACCATCATCACCGATTCTCAGCAAGCATGCCGGTGGTATCAAGCTGGCCTGGCACCCCCTCAAGCTCTTCCCATCTTTCACTGTCTCCCCGAAGAAATAGAAATAACAATAATTTGGACCCCTGGCCACTCTGGTCTTGCTGGGAATGAAGCGGCCCATGCCGCAGCCCGCGCTCTCCACAACCGGGCACTCCCCTCTGCAAGGCTAGATACCACAGGACGTCCAGATTCTGCAAGCACCACCTTAACACCGCTGGACTCTACCTATAGCTCCATCCTTTCCCACTACACAAACAACAGAAGAAGGTACCCTCCTCCCCACCCATCCCTTACCCCACATGAAGCCTATGTCTATCGCCGCCTTCAGACGGAAACTTTCTACAATCGCACGATTCTCTCACACATCTCCCCATTCCTCTTCCCCCATAACTGCCAAGCGTGTGACCTTCCTCTTACCACCTTCCACCTAGTCTTCTCCTGCCCGCAGCACCCAACCCCCCTTCACTCCCCCACCCTTGAGCAGTGGGAGTCCGCTCTGACCAGCTCGTCACCGGAGCAGCAGCTCTGCCTGGTGAAACGAGCTCTGGAATCGGCGCGGGCTCGCGGCCTCCTGGACATGGGAGGCTGACCACTTCCCCTTCCCTCTCCCCTAAAGCTCAAATAAACGTTTTTACCACCACCACCACCTACTCGTATCCTCGAAGGCGAATTTCAAGCCCTTCCCTCGAGTTCCGAAGGCATTCAACCCTTTTTCTTTTAACCATTTTCCTTTTTATTTGCCAAATTGGAGTCAGTTATCAACACCAAATAATCGCCAGTGTACCTGAAACGTTCCAGATATCCCTGACCAGTTCCTTATCCACAGTACCCAGAAAAATTGTGCTCCAGGCAGGTGCTGGTCTCGAACTAATGCATACACTACTTTTCTGCAAGTACATCATCATCATCATAATCGCCAACAAAAGCAAAAGTGTATTTAGGTCAATTGCAGGATGAAGGCCTTTCCCATTGACCTCCGCCCACTCCTGTCTTGTGGTACCCTAGTCCATTCTTTGCCTCCAAGTTTCGGGTCCGTTCGATCCACCCCGCACCTCCTGAATCAATTCACAGCAGTGCAAAGTCGGTTCTGCCATCCTGTATAATCGGCGGAACAAGACCTGCACTTTTCGTCTGCTTCTGCACCTCCTCGGCAGGGAGTGCAGGAAAAGCCACGGATTTGTCCTGCACCCGTCGGCGCCACCGGTGAATGAAACGGCGCAGTGAAGGTGCCCTGAGCTGCAGCACTGAAACGAACGGTGAAGTGCTGCACCGCCAGAACTGGTTCACGTGGTGTAACAGACAGACAGACAGACAGACAGACAGACAGACAGACAGACAGACAGACAGACAGACAGACAGACAGACAGACAGACAGACTATAGTTTCTAAAATATACTGGCTTGTGTGCTGAGGGCGGGCGAGGAGAAGGCCCTGACGGTGATTATTTCCGAAAGGGCCCGCTCGGTGCACTGCTGTGCGAGAGGGTGCACCTGCGTTCAATCCGCGCTTCAAGTTAGAAGAAGAGTGCGAAGCAAGCGTTTCCATTTTCCGTGTATTTGAAGCGTTCGTTAAAAAAACGCCCTGTTGTGTAAGAACTACACGGGTGCGTTATCAGTGCACGCGTTTTGCGATACCAAACGTAGATAAACTTGTGACGTAAGCGTCAACGTCTGCTGCCGCCCCCAAAAAACTTCCCTTGTCAGTAACCACCAGACCGAACGTTTGTTTACTTTGCTTTTGAGAGCAAAAAAATGTCACAGGAAGTTTGAAAACCTTACCACATACCCTGCATTCGGCCAGAGATAAAGTGAAAACAAATAATAACAACTATGTCCAGCAATTAACCTGAGACTAAAGCAACGTTCGCGACTCCGAAGTGCCTTTTTGCGCTGTATATCGAAGGTGATATGAAAAACATTACGGCAGTAAAATTTAAAGCGACACCTTTGATTTGTTTGAAGTAAACGTTGATATCTGAAAATGTCTCTAAAGGGCTGTCTTGAAGAATTAATAACTTAATGAAAACTTCACCAATTACGGCATTAAAAACTACCGAGAACTTGTATTAGCTTAAAAAACACCGTTAAAATGACACAATAGCGATGTTTGTAATTTTAGAGAAGCTATTGTACTTTACAAAGCAGAAAATTAAAAACATTGTTATATCTACTACTTCAAATTGTTTCTCATGGAGGGCCAACCCACAATAAACCACGATTTATTATACCTCAACCGATCCCAAGAGTTTCCTCGTGATTCAACAAACCCACTTGCCAGAGAGCTCAGTCAGTGTGATATTACGAACTGAAGAAAGCAGTACATAGAGGCTGGTGTGCCAACGCGTGCCAGCTATTTTACCTGTTTGTATTTTTGTACCCTCAAAAATAGCTAGCTGTTTCTTAAACAGCCATATTTCCCACTACTATTTAGATTGCGTTCTAAGTGCGCTGTCCCAATGAGTTCGGCCGCTATGAATTAGGTCTAGGGATATCTATAAAACGCACAAAAGTGATAAAAATACGAAAACAAAAAGTTGACATTTACTGCAGGCATTAAACGAAGTACTTTTTTACAGAACACTGAACACAATAACAGAAAAAATCAGGTACTCAAGAAAGGAATCAAACCAGAAATATGCACTTTACAGTACTGGAAGCGGTGCAACTTCAAATTAAGAGTTTTTGTCGCTTCCTATGTCATCCTCTTGCCTTGTTCAGGCCCTTAACTTAAAATCTCAACCTTAACAAGACATAGAACTTAACCGCTTTAGAAAAAAGTTCATTTTCATGTCTAGAGCGCTGCCAATTGCTGCGGCAGTGAGATGAAACGTAGGCACTTTGCGAAATCGAGCAAACTCCATTCATGCAGAATGTTTTTCCTCATGAAGACCGTGAATTCGGGAACTCGTTGATTCGTGACACTGAACTTCCCCTGACGCGGCGGCGCGCCTGTCTATTCGTCACTGGCTCCACAAATGACCTCGCAGCGAGCGTAACCCTGCCGACCGACGCACGCGTGCTATAGTGCCTATAGATGAGCGCTGCGGACGCTATAATGAGTTTATTACACCCGAAACTACCGAGACATTCCACTTGCGTCACTAGGCACCTTCGGCACCGCTTTGACCTTACACAATAAAGGCGTGCCTCTCTGAAAAAGGATTACAACTTTTCTCTGGCTTGGATTATTTCTATCTGCTAGACGCGTATCCCGGCTTTCCCTGACATACGATAGAAAGCGAAGAGCGTTCGCGCGGCTGCGCTATGCGCTCCTTGAACGCCGCCGAAGCCCAAACACCGGGGCGGATTATCTATGGTTCAAGGGGTTTAAATGAACCAGGTTTTAAACCAGGGGTTTAAATCGCCCTCCGGGTTAGGGGACGCCCGAGGGCTTCGTGATTTGGTTCGAAAAAGTTTAACCTCCTGCTGATTTCTTTTGACTGAAACAACAATCATGTATTTCAATAATGCATGCTTCGAAAAGGCTGTTCATTGCATAATGTGCATAATCCTGACATCAGCTCGCAGTTCTTTTGTCTGAGGTGGAAACGTGCGTTGCACTCGCCCAAAGCCCTGCATCGCCTTAAGCGACGGATGTGACCAAGCTGACGGACACAGATAGCAATCGGACTGGGATTTGAGCAGCTGCGGTCCAATTTTACCCCACCCGCGCCTAAACTGCGTACTGCAATGAAGTTTATTCCTCCTCCAATAATTTCGGAATGCACCAAACAAAGGTGCGTTGAGAGCAGTTTCGGTATCAAACCTGTTGTAATGCGCACAAAGAAAATGAAAATAAGCTTACGCAGAGGCTTACATGCTACATTACACCTTATCTGGTTAGTGTGAACAACGCCCAATGAAATATTTATATGGTATGGAACTCTGATTTAGAGGGGACTCCGAAGGAGCGGTGTTTTGATTCTTTGCTCCCGGCGTCGTCGTTCTCTTTTCATTTCTACATGCGGGTTGTACGCTGGCTTAAGGCACAACCAATTGGTTATAGGTTATGCCCTCGAAATATCTGGCCGCTGGCCGCTGTCTGGCCACTCACTGGCGGACCCTCACCGCAGCTGCTTGAGCGTGGGGATTGTGCACCTAGCTCGCGAAGGAGCGTGATTGTTAAATACCGTACCATTTACATTCCTTTCTACTCCCAACCCCAAAATACTTAGTTTGAAGATTCAACCGACCTTCACTCTTCAACTACTTTCCCCCCTTACATACATACACACTGCGCAATCCCCTGCATAGCACAGGCAACCACTGATTGCCGAGGTCACCATCGATGCTTCTCCGGGTCGACCGCATGCGCAGTCTGTCCTGGAGCGCCTAGTACCTCAAAATTGACATGATACTGCCGACACGATACAACAAGCAACACGATATGACACTGTACTGAAGGCACGAGCAGGGCAGAGACACAAGATCCTTCGTCTGAGTTCTGCTGTTAAACTTTCTTCGTCATGATTGAAAATCTCCTTCACGCTCCCACAGGTCGTTTGAACGTTTACACTCTGCTCGCAGTCTGCTAGCTGTTAGCACAGATTGGAACCTGTTTTCCCCGACGGAGAGGCACGTACCGGACATGAACCTCGTGATCCCCCTGTTCTGGCTGGCACATTTCTCGATGAGCTTGAACGGTTTATTTCATTGGCGAGCAACGAAGAGTGTTCTTCTGTGGTGGACATGCTGAAGCTTCTTATTCGTGAAAAATTTAAAGGTTCATTTCCAGATGTTCATGTCGCTGTTAGAATGTTTTTTCTGCTTGTGGGTCACAAATCGCACTGGCGAACGATCATTCAGCAAGCTGAAATGCATCAAAAACGGCTTCGATCAACGATGACTGAGAGCCACCTCAGCGATTTGTCGCTGCTGAGCATGGGTCATAGATTCTTAGTAGGGTTAATGCCAAAATTATCGCCAAGAAACTGTCCCAGCAAGAGAGACAAAAACTTTCGTGGAAAAGTACAGACCTGTTCTTTTTAGTCTTAAAATGTGAAACTAAAAAGAGAAAACTGACTAATACATATACACGCCCGATTTGAAGGCTGAATTTCTGCGAAGCGCGCGTAACCTATATTTTGTGGGGAAGTACAAAATTTATCTTATTTATTCGGTACTATATTAACAAAAATATAACAGAAACATGTGCAATACGAATGTGTTTTATGGAGATATAAAGGTGGACATTGCCTGCAAAAATGTGACTGCATTATGTGTTGAAAAGAAATATCTTTGCGTAAATGAAAATATCTATGATTGTTTATTCGACAGCATTATTAAATAATTTTTGCGCAACTTCGGTACCGATCTCATTTTTTAAGAGCGCCACCTTTTCTAGAAAATTTGGCTGCTCGCAGGATGGAAATACTTCAATAATATCATTCGAATTATTTGTTACGCTCAGTCGGCATACGTCATATGCATAATTTCCCTTTTCCTTAGGAGAGGTTAAATTTGTCTTTCTGGATGAAATACCAAAATAGCCAGACGATTGATAATGCATTTACTGTAAGGATGTACGAACAGTTTCTGAAAAACAGTTTGTTTACTTCGGCAGTGCTCACACACAGGCAACGCAATGAAACCGTAGGCTGCGGATTGCACTTCGCGAAAGAGGAGGTTGGAGGCTTTCGTGCACCCACAGGGAGCGCTGCGAGCGCGCGCAGCGGGCGGACGCTTGTCACATCGGCTCCGTCAATTTTTGACAGGACCCAAGGACCATTCGACTGGACCCCTTCAATGCTGTGTCCTCCGGAACCAGCAAGTTACCCGGACCACGAAGACATTTTCTTTTTGTCAAGGCGGGCCAATTTAACATCGAATTCCAGCGGTGGTTCCGCCCCGCCCTACGGCGCCGACGCATACCCTCACGGCTAGGCCGACGCCTGGCCGCAGGGGAAACCATCTCTCCTGACAACACGACTGCCTCTTCATCTCAACGCGGCTATGACCCCGAAAAAATGGCATGGTCGACCATCTCGCATGCCGGGAGCGAAGTTTCAGCACCAGCGGAGCCCATCCGCAACGAAAATTCCACCCATATGGCGAGCAGCGCCTCTTACTTGCGGCCTGTGCGCGCGGTCATCGCCGGCGGGGCTACCCTGTCCCATACGGAGTGCGCGTGCTCCGCGCCCTAGCTAGTATATTCTAGGCACGACAGACAGACAGACAGACAGACAGACAGACAGACAGACAGACAGACAGACAGACAGACAGACAGACAGAACGACGGACGGACGGACGGACGGACAGACAGACAGAAGACAGACAGACAGACAGACAGGCCAACATTTTAGTAGTATGTGTTTATTGGCGCAAGGGTATCTATGACCAAATAGCGCAGATTATATTAGGTGGTCTTTCAATGACAGGTTCAGGCATAAAATATGAATGAGATGAGTATGTTATTGGCTAAAAAATGTGTATATGGGTTTAGAGGGCCCGCAGACTAAAACATGAAGACGCTCTTAGTCATGGGTAAAAGAGGATTGTGACTGAGACGTGACATCGCCCGGAGCCTCGGAGGGTGATGCGCTAGCGGGGCTCAGTGTGCACACAAAAGAATCATCGGTACCTCCCTCAAGGACGAGAGGGTCTCAAGCCACGCCCTGTACGACACGAGTTTCAAGAAGTTTGTTGTTTAGGTAGGCCCAGGAAAGCTATCGTCTCCACATGACAAGCGATTGGACAGTATGTAGATGGCCATTTTGTTTCCACCCCTTCTTCGTTCCTAACGCCCACGAACTCAAGACACGTGCTCCCGCCGCGTCGTATGTCATACTCAGTGCTAGAGCACTGCACGGGCCCGGGCCAGCCCGAAAGCCCGGGCCCGACCCGGCCCGCGGGCCGGGCCGGGCCGCCCGAAGTCGATTACCGGCGGGCCCGGGCCGGGCTCGGACTCAGTGCCGCGGGCCCGGGCTGGGCTCGGGCTCAGTGCCACGGGCCCGGGCCGGGCTCGGGCTCGACGCCACAGGCCCGGGGCAGGCTCGGGCTTGAATTCATAGGCCCGGCCGTTAATAGTTCCGACGTGAAGTGTAGAAAAGAGCATAACATTGAATATTCTGAGTATACTTTTACGCGCTTCTTGATGTTAGTTGTGCACATTGTTTTAAAACGTGTTTTGCTAGGGCTGATAGTCACTATACTGCAACTTTAATGACATTTCATGTACTGCGCCAAGATTTCATATTTTGGTGTATAACATATCAAAGATATGGTTACAAGGAATGCCCTCGCTGGGAAGGAAATAATTAAGCCACCCTGGAGTTGTGAACCTATGTCTATGTACGTGTGTTTTAGATGTCGAACCAATCTAATTGCGGCTGTCGTGGCTGGAAATCAAACTCGCGTTCTAGAGAAGCGCCACCGCTTAACAACCACTTCAGGGAAAATATTTCAACGCACGCACATACTCGTGGATTCAAATGCAGAGCAAGAAATTTCATTAATACCAACTTGTGACCGAAACAACTACATGAAGTTGCCAAGAGTCTGGTCATCAAAGGTGATGGTGTCTCTCGTGTAAGAATACGAGCTATTATTACGCCCATGTGGCGGGAACTGCAGACGGTGTGAGCTAAACCACGTGTACTTTTAAACCCTTATTTTTTGCGTTACAATTCAGGGCGTGCTAGTACAGACTACATGCTACGTCTGATTTCCCGCTACGAAGACACTCGACCAAATATAATAAACAAATTTTGTTCGACGTCTAAGACCAGGCCTGGTCACACACATGCGGGCCCTCCCTAGGCTCAAAAAAAAAAGAGACCGTGCCCGGGCCGGGCGTGGGCTTGAGACGACGGGCCCGGGCCGGGCCCGGGCTAGGCTCACTTATGAATTCCCGGGCCCGGGCCGGGCCCGGGCTCGGTGCTACGGGCCCGGGTCGGGCTCGGGCTTCACAAAGCGGGCTCGGGCCGGGCTCGGGCCTTAAAATCAGGCCCGTGCAGTGCTCTATATTCGTAGGCATAAGTGAAACAATGGTTGCAGCGGAGAACACACTTCGAACATTTTTTTTTTTCGTATGCCTTCCTTGTGCAAACAACTGCAAACAGGCTCAGACAAGAAATTTTTGAAACCCAAGGTGTGGTCCAGTGTGGAGAGTGGATTGAGCCAGACACAGCGCTTTCGATACTCAATCTTATATTGTTTATTTTACACGATTTAAACAATGGCAGATGCATAAAAGTCGCTGACGAAAATGAAAATCTTCCACAAACAAAACGATAGCAGTAAAAATGTTGTGTGTCGCTAAAAAGTGAAGCAGTCTAAGAAGGGAACACGTTGTATTCGTCCCAGAGGCGGGCGACCTCGCTATCCTTGGTTCGCTCTTGGAAGGCGAGGTCCATGCGCTTCGACTGACCGCAAGTGAAATAGTTTTTCCAGAAGCCGGCCGCCGAGATTCGGGCCGTTTGGCGGTCTGTGGCAGTGGTCGGAGCAAACCCTGACATGCGCACCTGCGATCACAACAAGGCCCCACTTAAAAGCGCACAGAAAATCTTAGAATTCTCTAATAGTGCGTAAGCATCCGAACGGCGCTTGTCTCCATTTGGAGTTTTTTTTTTTTTCATTGCACATGTACACTATTTTAACGATTGAATGCATTAAAGGGACACGGAAGTGTATTTGTCAATCTCCCGTTCTTGATTGCACTGCGTAGACGGGCTCAAATTAACACACTTTTCATCGTTTATTCAGTTTATAAGTCGGTAATTATTTTATAAAGCGCGAAAGAAGAAAAACTACCATGCGCTAAGCGGAGGGCGCACCAACTAAACGCTGTGACGACGGGAAGAGACGCACTGTGATTGGACGATGTCTAAGATTAGCATTGAAACAAGTTTCGGTTTAGGTTGTGTAAAACAACACGCTTCACATACGACGGCATCATTGGATGGGCATTCTCGATATCTCATTAATCGTCGCACCACGCTTCTACCATATTGTTGGCTGTAAAATGCCTAAGATAAACCTCCCTGGACGGCTTGGAATCGTAGCAATCACTAGCCGAGGCCTACGCAGTGGATGAACGTCCTCCGCGTCCCCGCAGACACTCAAGTGCCACGCGCTTTTCCCCCATATTTGGAGCTTTCGACACTCATGCCTGTATCGTAAAAAGCGTGTTCGCACCAGGCCAAGGGTCTGTTGAGTCTGGCCTGTGCCCACTGCCCGCAAGCAGTCGGTGCTTATGGCAACAGCACGCCAACGAGAACTCGCTATAGCGCGCCAGTGCCAGGCTGCGCGAGTTCTGCGGACTAGTTCGTGGAACAGTGAACGTTGCGGGCCAAAAAATGGTGAACTCAGTATAGAAAAAATCGGCCGAAAACGAAAAAAATCAACTTACAAAAAAATATATCCTCAAGGATTCGAATTTGCAACTTGCAAAATAACATGCGTGGCGCTCCAGACCACTCGGCCACGGGCCAGCGCTGTCTGCTTTGGAAATATGAGGTATATAATGTATAACCAGTTTACACTTTTATTTAGTTTTAGCATTTTAAGTACCTTAGGTGACTATTTGTTGTATAGCGCTCGTGCAGTGAGCGTTCCCAGTCGTGCAGTAAGCGTCCTTAGACGGAAATGCGTTCGCAGATGTGTGGTCGGGCTGCTGACAGCTGTGCTTGTTCACCCAGCCAAAAAAGTGCTTCCTGCTCCCTAGTTTTGCGCTGTACGGTAAAAGTGTTAGTTGATTTTATTTCCTTAGTACCTATATTGACTTCGCTGACTCTTCTCCTGCCTTCAAGTGGCCTTAGATTTTCTAGTAGCGCACCAGTCAGCGAAGCGTCGCATGTGCGCTTGTGCAGCGCTTGTGTGGAGCGACCTGGACTTGTAGCTAGATACAGTGTACAAACTAACAAAGTAAAGAAAGACACAGTCTTCCATCAACAAACGTGTCGTGGCTTAGTTTCAACTGAGCGAACGAACTGCGACGACTCGTCGGCGGCCGGCGGACTAAAGGCTGCGCCGACGGACTCTCTCGGAAGGTCGGCGAGCCGTGCAGTAGCGCAGTCAAGCCAAGTCATTTCCTCCTGACGTCACATGAAAACACCACAGAAAACGGGCGAGGATGCAGAGAGGAGGGAAGCATTTTCTCATTGAATTTTCTACTAAGTAAATTCGCGTAAACGCACTCAGTGTGGTCAAAACATGGCCTATGGACTCCGGAGTACAATTTGCGCTAGTAATCCCTCAATGTTTACAAATCACTTCTGTGTCCCTTTAACTTCTCGAAATATTCGATTCTGCGTAAATACAGACGGTTGGGGCTTTTTTTTCAGTTATTTAAAGCGTTGCTTTCTATTTCTCACCTATGGCGACCACCTGGCCACCAAATGCCCTGCAGAAACTCCAACTTTACACAATGGGTTTCACAAAGCGGTGATGATGATGAGCGACGGCACATCAAGCGCCTCAAGAGGAAAACGCTGCCCGTGGTCGGCATCGAACCTCCTTCGCCTAATGAAGCCAGGGTCCATCCGATTACGCCATTCCGACATAGTCGAAGCAGTTTGGATTTTTGACTTCGACTTTGAATCAGGCTGCATGGCAGAAAGCTTCGCGTTTTTACCATCTTTCTCTTAAATTAAGAAAGAAGCTTTGTTTTTGGTTTAGGTGTACTTTCACCTGCTTCTTTCTTTCTGTCTTCGTGTGAGACGAGTGTATAAGGTAAATGTTTTTTTTTTATTTCAGTCATTTGTTCGTTTTTATTGCTTCTTTAGATTTTGTTTTTGAAATCTGCTTCGACCAATTATCTCCGTTTACATGAGTATACATTGAATAACATTGAATGTGAGTATAACATTGAATGTGTTTACTTCGTCAATTACGCATTTTAGAGTAGCTGCGGAGGATTACACGGTTGGGAATTTTTCACGATTTTTAACGGTGCTGTTGTAGCTGGCCGTAATGTGTGGTGAGTAACGCGTTAAAAATACCAAGAAAATGCCGAACCCTCGGAAGCGTTTGCCTCGCGGCGACCGATTGCCGACCATCCCCGCACGCGCAGTGACTTTGAAAAAAAAAAAAAAGCGAGGCAAAACGCGTTGCCTAGCAACCAACAACGCCACAGCTGACGCAACAAGTTAAAATTTGCACAAATGCGTGGTGTTGTGTCTTTCAGTGATCACGTAGAAAGAAATCATGCAGCTTCGCTATGGTTCAAGCCTTGCACGACTTAGTGTAAACCTCACCAGGTTTTTTTGTTTTGGTTTGTAATCTTCGGGTTTCTTCTCGCTTTCGTCGTTTAATGGCGGTATCTAGGAACGCCATATTTTTGAATTTTGGAGTTTATATTTTCAGTTATTTCTATTTTTATGTTCCCGGTCTTTCTAATTTTTTTCGTCTAGTTACTTCCGTTCAATTGAATGTGTTAACGTAGCCAAATACGCCTTTTTGAGCGAATACGGTTGGCTACGCGGTCCGTGTTGTGTGGTGTGATTGGCAAATGAGGCGTGCAATGAGTAGTACCTCTATAGTAGAGTAATTATTTGTAAAAAAAAAAAGAAAACTTTGCGCATCGCACGTAAAGAGCGAACAACGGCTAGGCGCTGTCTCAATTCAAAACGGGTTCGACAGAAGCATCTAGGTCACCTCCATGATGCGCGTGTGCGCCGGTCCGCAGGTGATGTGCTCGAGCACCTCCTGCATGAGCGCCGCGTTGCGGCTGTTCTCGATCGCGTCGGGCCAGTTGATGAAGCTGAGCACGCGATCGACGAGCGTGCGCGACTCCATGCGCAAGTCCTCGAACACGAGGCACATGACGTGCGGCTCGCCGCGGTGCTCCCACCACGAGGCCACGTGCCGGAAGTAGTCGTTGCCGTGCACCTCTCCTCGCAGGAACATCTTGAGGAAGTCGTCGAAGCGGCCGTGGGTGAATCCGTAGTCCACCGCGAAGGTCGTAGCGTCCTCGTAGGCGTGCGCGCAGCAGTCCTTCGGGTTTCGCAATGTGTAGATGTACCTACAGTAACGCGGTTGCGCATCACCTATGCTATAGGTATACGTGCGCAGCTCGTCAAAAGACCACAGAAAAAAAAGAACACACTGAGATTTTAAGAAAAGTAGCCTTTCTTGGGCTACATATAAGTATACATAATCTGATATTCCCTCGGTCAAGATTGTGCTATTCGTGGCGCTTACGGAGATGAATGACTTGATTACCTTTGCTGGAAATTCGGTGGTGTGCGTTGTGGGCTACACCTACCTGGCTTGCGGGTTGATGTTGAGCTTGCTGTAGGGAAGGTGCGTGCGGAGCATCCTGGGCTTGGGCGCCTGCTCTACATCCTTGCCCTTCCATTCAATGAGGGGCACGTCGACCTCGAGGCTGGTGACTTCCGAAACCGACGGCACCGACCACGTCCACGGAGGGGTGGAACCCCCGGCCAGAGAGGGGAGCATGCGCGTGGACGCTAGCAGGTGCAGCACGATGGCCACCGTCTTGGCGCCGCTGTTGGGGAAGCCCGCTATGACCACGTCGCCGTCGCCGGGACGCATGCGCATCGCGTATCGCACGTTGTCGGGGGAGAATGACTGCGGAAAGAGCAGGCCGTCGACGTCCACGTACCGGGGGCCTTCGGTCTTGCTGAACCAGGGTCCCATGGCTGCGGGCGCAAGATGATGCCCCATTGGCGCCATCCCCGTGCACAAGGCGAGAGAATATTCCTGAAAGCCCAATTTTCTACTTCCGTTACTCTTCGGCCAGACACAGATTTAACCTTGGCTGAGCAAAAGAAGGAAATCTTTCAATCTAGCCCTGAGCACGCTTTTTTTTACCAGAACACAGTACTTGAACCACTTTTATAGATGAAACTGCCTTTTAATAGACAGGAATCCCAAAATCTTGTAGAAATAAAACCTGTTAGTGTATCGTTCCCGTCTTAAGGCGGGAAGTCTGGCTTTTCAACGCTGGAAGCCTTTCTGCATGACGGACAATTAAACCAGATAAATGTCGTGTGACCAAGCATAAGCACACGAATTAGGGTTTGAGAAGAACCCCGAAGGAGGAATAAAGACATGGTGCCTAATTACCGTGGGCAAGAAAACAAAACGCAGCATCCCACTGCGAACGCTCGGCGAAGGAAAACGTAATTTTAGTGTGCGCTGAGTCTGTTCTGAATGCGCTCTTGTACCGATAGGTATAGACACAAACACAGAGGCACAGAAAAAGTTTATAAACAGCGCTCTGGGTCTACCTGTGTAGTCCTAACAGAAAATAGGACTGGGGGATTCATGGGTGGGGGATATGCATCAATAAGACATGAAAAAATGGTTTAAGGTTGGATATTTCGAGCAGCTTACAGGTGCTGGTACAGAGACCATGTAAAAAATGGCCGTATATTTAGGAATTATATATGTACTGTGAGCGTCGGCAAATAACTGTAAGCACCAACGTCCGTGCGGCTTTGCCCTGGACTTATTCATAACTAAAGCCGGATTTTTAGGCATTAAGAAGCGCGTTTATAGTGCCTAAAATTGCCAGCAAAACGACAGTTTAGGCCTCCTACGTCGTAAATATGGGCACTATAAATTCTTACATAAATGGAAATGGCTTCAAACTAAGACGCGGACGACCTCTATCTACGACAGGAAAACCAAAAATGTTATTGTCTGTGATGGCACAAAGGCGCCAACGGTTCCAAATTTCAGCTCAATTATCCAATAAAACTGCTGGACTAATGACGATCCATCGGCCTAATTCAATAAGATCACTGCTAACATTCATGTTCTATGTCACTGTCGCTTGCCCAACCACCTCGTATAGGTTGTATCCACTGGCGTGGCATGCATGTTGGTAACCATGCGCGCGCCCCGCAATGGGTTTGCCCAAGCATGTGTGTTGCAAAGGCGACACCGCACTGGTTCTTTCGGGCTTCACGAGATAGCAGTACTTGTCCGTGCTGGCACCCGAAAAAGCGCAGCAAATGACACAGCCTGCTGTTCGATGTTCCAAACTATGCCCCACCGAACGCGTAGTAATACCTCGATGTCAAATACTGTTGCGTGCAGCAGCATACGATCTACGTGTCGGCACACACGGTTGAAATCGTCGCAAGACTACGTAGAACGGTAAAAACTTCGGAGCCTACGTATGCGCGTAACTGTGTGGCAGCGTCGTGATGGACCAAGTCGCGTGCGTATGCAAGTGAAAGTCGATTGCCATTCAAGGTATGTCACCTGTTCAAGCACAACAGCAGAAACATTATTGTCAAAAATATTCCCGCGCGGAAGCCAAATTTGAGTGGTTTGTTCAACGGCCGCTTGCGATTCGCCAGCGCTTCTACCGGCTGGGCAGTGGGAGCATGGCACTGCTCGGGAGACGACCTCGCATGCAGTAGCTGCTATGCTACCATCGTATCTAAATCGGTGTACGCATGAAGCATTTCTTCAAAACTATTGTTTTTGTACTCAACCATGCATTAAGGCCAGAATTCATAGATCGATCTTTCACGACGAAGTTCGCGGTATGACGCCGTATGTTCGTCGGGCTGAACTACATGGACCGAAGCCGCCGCTGGTTTGCTCTCAGTATCGCTAACTGACCCTCCATGCCCAGAATCAACGGCGGCGTTCAGTAGACAGACCCAGTGAAGGAGCTTCCCGCTTGGATTGTACTTCGTTTGATTATTCTGCGTGACTAGGAGGCGTTGTTTTCTGCTGAATTATCCGTTTTCAGTTCTCTAAAGCATTAGAGGCAGTTAAAAAAAAACGAACGTCCCAGGGAAGATTCGAACCAGCGACTCCGACAACATGGAACCGACGTTCTATTTTATTTCTCTTTATTGCCACACTCAGACAGAGAACAAGCACACAAAGCAAGGAAAACAGGTACACAAAGCTGTAACATACACTGATAAAACTGCTAACAATCTTTTGCTAGCAGGAAATGGCTCAAACTGCTTAAGGTTTGTCAGCGGAACCGGCGTTCTACCTCCACTCTATCTCGACAGAGGGCGCTGTGGTGCAAAATAGATATGGATAACATACAATAGGCTGTATACACCTACAAGGGTGTGAAACAACGATGTCCTCTCTCGTCACTGCTGGTCATGATCTACATGGCGGGTTTAGAAAGGAAGCTATAGGGCAGAAGGCTGGGATTCGATTTATCATACAATAAAAACGGACAGGTGGTGGAACAGCGACTGCAGGATTGATGTATTCAGACAACATCTTGATGGCGGGTATGCAGGGTCTGATGGATATATGCGGAGAGGAAGAAATTCAACTTGGACTATCTATCCTTTAGCAGAGGAAAATCAGGGATTATGTTCTTCAACGACGACACGGAGCACAAATAAGTATCGGTTCAACAAGTAGCAATACCACCAGTAAAGGAGTATAAATATTTAGAAGTATAGCTTAATGACGGCGCATATTACAAGCAAGCGCATGAGGCCCGCCTAAAAACAAAAGGAAGACGGAACGCGGCTATAATGAAACATAGAGCACTGTGAGGCTAACAAATACGAGGTCGTAAGGGTAGTCTGGAAGGGGGTCATGGCACCAGGTTTGGCTTTCCGAAATGCGGTTATATGCTTGAAGCCAGAGACCCAAGCGGGCTTGGAGGCAAATCAGAGGTTCGGTAGGCAGGCTGGCCCTAGGGGCCCATAGCAAAACTACGAATGAAGTGGTGCAGGAAGATATGGGCTGGTCGTTCTTTGAGGCAAGGGAGGCGCAGAGGAAGATAAAATTTGAGGACAGACTACGGGACATGGAGGAAGAAAAACGGGCCGCGAGAGTGTTTAGGTACCTGTATATGAGCAGCATGGACACGCAGTGGAGACGGAGGACCAGGCAGCTGACCAAGTGGTACGGAAATTCGGTAGGGGAAGGTGTGGTATACACAATAGTTAAAACGCAGGTAAAAGCAGCAGAGACGGCGAATTGGGCACAGAGACTGGAAGTGAAAAAATCCCTGGAGACTTATAGAACGGAGAAACTAGAAAGGAAGGTTTGAATGGCAATACTCGAGGCAGTGCACTGCTTTTAGAAGCACGGGCGGGGTGTCTGAGAACACGGGCATACACGGCTAACTACAGGCCACAGGACGAATCTTGTGTATGCTACCATTTTCCTCAATCGATCTCAGATGTACAATCCGTTTTTTTTAGCTCGGGTAGGTGCGGGACAAGCGTACTTCTATCACACTACCAAAGCGGCCGTATGCAGCTGCCTGTACACGCCATACGCCTTGGAGGGGAAATCGGAAGACCTCATTGGTTCCTTTGGTTTGCCGCTCGACGCCGCTCCGCCGCCGACGAACTTTTTGACCATGCTAGATCGGCGGCGGTTGACGTTTTTCCCGCCGTCGAGCGTCATGTGCGCGTGGCCGCGCGTTGTTCGTCGTCTTTTCATCGCATATTCGCTCCATGTAGTCTGGCCTTTGGATGGCCCTTATGGCGACATCCGTGGTTTCAGTCAACTGCAACGTGTGCCTCTTGCGTGCCGTGTCGCTTTCGTTCGCAGCCGCGGTTTCATTATCCGGGAATGCGAACAGCTCGAGGGCAAGTAGAGCGCCACCACATAATATATCTGTTGACGCCACCACCGAGAATCGGGTTGAAACGCGACAGACGATGAACTCTGGCGCTTTCTTTTTTCTGTGAGATGTGGGTGCAAAGCGCATGCGCAGGCACAGCGGGCCTGGTCATGGCGGTTTTCAGGGTTGCCAAGCGAAGAAATCGCCCGCTAAGCTTTTCAGCGAATACCATCTGTAGTGAAAGAGGCATGAAAAGAATATTTGAGAGCTAGGAATACTGATTAAAAAAGCGCTACTTTACGCCTGCCCGACGCAGTTTTATTACGACACGACAAAAGCAGGCGCAAATAAAAAACGCAAGACGGTGATTGATTAAGAAATCAACATGATTTACATAATAACTGTTAATAACAACTCTGGCAATTTTCTAATATATTGTGATATTAACCAAATTGTTTAGGCAAGATGCCGCAACACTCCCAAATACATGCACTTTCACCCATTTGAAGATCATTTTTCAAAATTTGTTAACAAGCAGAACAGATTTCTGAGAGGAAAGTGCGTTTTAAATCCCGTCGGCAGTGTGAATTTTAAGATGTAAAAAAATGCGGCTGCGCAGAGATATTTCGCCGTCCGCTCTTCAATACGGGAGTGGTCTTCTAACAAAGGCGTGTTCGATGCTCAACCGTTGCGTAGAAGATAAAGATGTATTTGCGTATGATTTTATAAACGAGGATGTGACGGCACATGTTTGAAGAAATTTGTTTCGAAGAGCACGCCCAACGTAGTCTAAGAATCAACGTGAAAATTGTGGATACAGTATGAAACTACCACCATCTACAGATTGCCAAACTAAAAACATAGTCCCTCTCGTCGCTGAGAAGAAGCGTCCCATTGCACTGTTCCTAGCGGTTGTTTTGCTGGACTTAGTTGGTTGAACTAGAGTACTAGGATGAACGCCATACAGTTCTGAACGTCATCGTTATCGTCGTTTGGATGCTCCTTACGGCTTTGGGCTGCTGCTCACCAAATAAAGCACCCGCTGCGGTGGCTCAGTGGCTAAGGCGTTGCGCTGCTGAGCACGAGGTCGCGGGTTCGATTCCCGGCCGCGGCGGCCGCTTTTCTGATGGAGGCGAAAAGCAAAAGTGCCCTTGTGTTCGAGATTTCGGCGCACGTTAAAGATCCCCAGGTGGTCAAAATTAATCCGGAGCCCTCCACTGCGGCGCGCCTCATCGCCTTCGTTGCGTCGGCGCGTTAAACCCCACAATCAATCAATCAAATCAATCACCAAATAAAGCGTCTTCTCGCCTTCAACCAACTCTCTGGCCTGAGTCCCTCGATGTCAAAAAGATTGGTTATTAACGCAATCACGAAAATGGTTAACAAGAGACAGCTGTTAGTTACTGACTAATCAAATGCGATAAAGAAGGTCTAGTTTGGCCCATTTCACCACCGAAAGCTTTTTACGCAACGTTCAATACAAGGTCACAACCACTCGCTTTATGCGTTTAAGGCTATGAAAGTAGACTTGATAGCGCGAATAGCATGCTTACAATCAGGACAGTGGAGGCTACCGATTTTGATGATTTCTTCAGATGAAAAACAACATAATCATCCTAATAGCCCTATTTGGCTGCGATTCAACTCAAACCATTGTAAAAGGCATCTGTAATAAACGACAAGGCACTCAGAATGTTTCGAAGTGTAAATGGCCAAAGCTTCCCGTATCCCATGTATCAGCTGTGCGCTATGCTCAGGGTGAGTGGAATGGAAAGACGGAACACCATACGATCGTTGAACGAAGCACTGAGTCAAGAAAAGTTTGCGCTAAGGGTTTGTTGGCAAGATTATTGCATTAATCGCATGTAGCTGCTGCATTCATCAGAAGAGAGAAAACATAGCTCACCTTGAAAATGAGATAGCAGTCACTTTGTTGTCTTCGGCAGAGGAGGCTGGAACAAAAGATCATTAGGATGATGATAATGTCCCGTGAGTAGACGGCCACGTGCCCGCATATAAGGATTGCACATGACGCAGGTTTGGCGATATACTAGGCTGAACATTGGTGGCTAGGCAGCTTTAAATGTACTAGAATTAATGAGGGCTTTTTAAGGCCGCCACTCAATGCGTCATGTTGCGTATGTAAGGCGCTACGTGCCGCATTTGTGGCGAAAGTGAGACTGACACAAAACTTCCGCGCCAAAATACAAAAGAACAAAATTTCAAATATTCACAGGCTTTCTCCCCCGTGTGGCTTGGGCTGGGGGGAAACAAATTGGGGATGGTGGTGTATTCCACTTCGTGGTGTCAATGAAACAGACTGTGACTGGTTTATGGTCGTTTTGTAATATTACTCGGGCTCGGAGATGAACACAGGACAGTAAGGCGCTAGGAGAAACGTGTCTCCGCCCTAAGTTAGGACACCGATTTAATCTTCCGAACATTGCTCCGAAGCTGTCTCTTAATACGTAAGCTTCCCTCCCGCATTACTTATGTGGGCGAAAAGGTCTGAGAAGGCTGAAGCGCCACTGTTCGTTGAGTTGTGAATACATACCCGTGGGGTATGTTGATGCCGCTGCCAATGGGACTTGGCGAATCGGCCGTGAGCCTCCAACCGTAAGGCTCACCCTGAGTGGGTATGTGAGATTTGTAAGTTTTTATACTGACTTGGAAGCCAAATTTGAACTTGCGAGTTTTCCTGGAGCTTCTCGTAGAATCTGCCATCGTCATTGGCTAATCCGTTCGAGTGGGTACGTTCTAATTGCTAGCGGAGAGAGAGCGAGAGCGAAAGATCTTTATTCCGCAATATTGTGAGAGTGGTTCCTCAGTACAAGAGCCCATGTGCTGTCCAGGCTGCCGTAGCCCCGGTTCACAAGCAGGAGCTCGTCCTCTGGTACTTCTCAGGGGAAGGCGATGGATTCAGTGGTGGAAGGTCTGTTTTTTTTTGTGTGTGTGCAGTCGAATAATACGTGTGTCAGAGTTCCTGCTTCCTGTCAGAATTTACGCTCATCAGAGTACTGTGTAGGAAACAGTAAATGCACACGGACGGGGTGGGGAAAGTGGCCCCCTGAAGTTGTCTGAGTATGATTTCTTGGCTTTTGGTCCAAGATATGTGAGGGCTGGGGAAGGTCTGTCTGCTGGTTCGGTAGTATTGGGTGATTTCTTGGTAGGTGAGGAGAGGTACGGAAACAGCCCCGGTCGCAGCGGCTCGGTGAGAGAGGTCTCAAGCCTGTCGATGAGCAAAATTGTTGCCCATCAATGCAGAGTGGGCGGAAGTCCACACAATGTCCACCCGATGGGCGGATGTTCTTCCAGAAGTCGCCATGTGGCGGGGGCCACCCGTCCCTACAACAGCCTGCGGCAGGCGGCTTGTGAATCGGTCAGTGTAATCTTGGGGGTGGTTTGGGTAAGGGCAAGCGCAATAGCTAATTTTTCAGCGTCCAGGGAGGAAGTCATCCTGATTGAGGCGGTGGTGATGAGGGCGTTCTTAGAGGTTGCCAGCGCCACCATAGTTTGGTTACGGGGGCAACTAGCCGCATCTGTGTAGATTACGTCGGATCGGCTGCTGTAAAGATTTCCTGGGCTTTGCTTCGGGCTTCTCTACGACCAGAGTGGGAAGGGGGCGCACAAAAATGAACTGGCGCCGAGCTTCGGGGATGGTGACCTGGTTTGTCTGGTAAGAGCATGACAATTGAATATTTTGAAGGACCGCGCGGCCTGCTTTGGTTTGGGCAAGTCGAAGGCGTTGACTGGAAAGATGTCCTTCGATGAGCTCCTCTGTGGTATTGTGGATCCCCATGCTGAGTAGTTTGGCCATAAAAGGACTCATCGGGAGACCCAAAACCTGTTTGGTTTGCTTTCCGGACGAGGCGATTGAGTTTGTCGGCGTCGTTTCGAGTTGGAACAATATATGGTGTGATGTGAGTGAGGCGGGAGATGACAAAGGCCTGAACAAGCAGAAGAGTATCTTTTTCTTCCATGCCTTAGTGCCGGTTAGTGATGCAACGAATCATATGTATAACCTGGCCAGTCGCTTTCCTGAGGTTATAAAATGTTTGGTAATTCCTGGTGTTGACTTGAATAGTAAGACCCAGAATTTTCAGGGTATTTTGCAGCCAAATGTAGTTTGGGAAATGGCCGTGAGCTTCTGTCTGCTCGCTCGGTCTCTGGTCAATTCACCAAAGGTGTCCTCTGCTACCCCTTCATTCAGCCTTAACATTTGGTATTCGGTTCAGGCCTGTCTTCTCTCCGTGTTCCAACATTGGCGCGGGGCGATCACCCAAACGAAGTTGCAAAAAACACACATCACAAGGTGTACCAGGCCCAGAGGATCGGAGGTGAATGAAGCGGGGAACCGGATAGCGAGAGATTCACGCACCGCCTCACATCCGACCAGTCGTGCCCTTTCCTCCTGAAACCCACAGAGAGCGAGGCTCCACAGGGTCAGACTGCTCACAATGAAGTTCCCCAATTGTCAAGGATAACAAATATCTGTTATACCCGAACACTGGGCAACATTCAAATAAAAACCTTCTCCCACAAATCTGCACTGGCGCTTATGTTCTAAACAATGCAAATTGAAACTGCAAGAAATGCGGAGAAAAATAGACACTCTTGCCCTCGTCACGGGATGTGGCATCATACGGCTCCATCCGAATGACGTTGGAAACACTCCCCTATTAGATTCGGGGGAGGCAGCCGTGGCCAGCTCATCCTTACAGTACCTGGAGAACCTAATCCAGAAGGTGGGAACGGAAGCAGCTGAATCTGGGGCCCTGGGTAATCGGATTCACCCGCTGTCTCTCTATTTCTCCCTCTCTCTATTTCCACCTGAATTTCACAAGTTTACTGGCTGATTAACCGCGTTAGGCAGGTAGCGGTGTACGCAGGATGTTGTTTCGGGGGGGGGGGGGGGGTGGCTCAGTGGGGGCAGGTGCTGCCCTCCACTTTGTCCCCCCAAAGTAAAGAGCTTCTTTCTGTCTCTGCTCCAAGATCAGTGCAACAGTTTTAGGTTCACTTCAGAGCGGTCAAGCGCTCTTCTCCACTCAGCGACACTCGGCTCACAATGAGCTTTCTTCCTCTGTTTTAGAACAACCTTTGCAGGCTCAGTCATTCGAAACTGTGCCTCAAAGGTCGCAGAGGGTTCTGCAGCGCTCCTCCCAAGCCCACGCCTCTGAGAAAGCCGGACGCCGGGTCGATGGCCACAAGGGCCCATTTTTACCAGTGGGCGCCCGGCGGTGGATTTTGCACCTGCTACCTCACGTAGCCGAGGCGGATGCCCTAAGCACCGGGCGACGGCTGCGGTCTGAGCGGTCAAGGCGAGCAAGAACAAAGGGGAAAAAAAATGAAAGAAAGAAAAGCAAGAACGAAGAACGGAAGGAAACGCTGTTTAGAATGTTGTTTAATCAATAGCGCGACAAACAAGGACGAAAGGGAAGATGGGACACGCAGGTGATGGGTGAGTTTAAAACACAAATAAAAAAATAAACAGAACATTTGACGCGTATCTGCTCACTACGCCGCAAATGTCGCCGAAAGACGATAGTCCTCCTGCCGCCCCGGTTACGTGAATACCTTTCTTTCGGCCCCCGCTCACCTGTCATGGTCTTCTAGACCCTGCCTCTTTGCTAAGGTCAATTCACGTTTCCCGCGTTCTACTGCTCGTGCCATCTTCGGGAACTTTCTTTACTGTTTAGGGTGACCTTAGCCCTGGAGGAAAAAAATGAAAAATGGGGCGCACCAGCGGGGGGCGGGGAAGGGGGGGGGGGAGGGAGGGCGTGCAAAAGGCAAAAGGTTAAAAGGTTGAGATTGGGAGAAAGGTTGAGATCGGCGATATTTTGCCGGGGATTAAATTTTGTAAGCAGGACTTTATGCACAAAACTCGGTTGTAAAATTATTCGCTCTTGCACAGAAAGTTCAGCCGCACAAGATACATTGCACGCAATATTGACAGCAGGGTGAGTCCATGTAAAGTCCAGAATTAAAAAAAAAAAAAAAAAGAAAACGCACGCCACTAGCGCAGTGGTTACAGGAAAACACAGGGCCAGTTCCGCGACGCCAGAAATCTCAGCGCAGCATAATGTCGCGAAGTGAAGTGGAAGAAAACGACGCTCACCAAGACGCGCATCATCACCATCATCGTCTTGCGGGGTCACTCACCCCACACTCACCAGCGAAGCATCCAAAAAGAAAATGCCAACAAGAACGGAGAAAATGAGGACGGTAAGAAGAGGAGAGTTGCGGGTGGAATACAGCGGGGACACGGGGCCATCGGGCGCTCGGACCCGATCATGTAACAGCAGTCATCTACGGAAAACACCCGCACCTACCGTCAGCAGGTGATCAAGTCAAGCATCAGGAAGGGACGACCGTGCATCCACGAGGGCCTCGTTTGCTTCAACTGCGAGAGCCCGGGACACCGTGCACCACAGTGGATCCCCATGCGTGACCTGGCTTCCACCACCAACGCTATGCCGCGACTGAACCCTACCTACGCCGCCACGCCTCAACCGGACTAAAAGTGCGACAGGACTGGGGACTGTGTACTGTGTTCCGTGTACTGTGCCGTGTACTGTGTTCCCACGTGTCTCTGAACTTTTGTTTGGTTCCTTGCTGGGTCGTTAACCTATGGCCTTTTGTTATACGTGTCTGATTCCGTGTGTCTGTCTTCGGTTGACCTGTATGAAACACAGTGTCTTATCCAGGGTGTTTCTCTCAATTACTTCGTTTTGTCGAAGAACCTGGCAATCATCCCCTGTTGTCATCTCTTTGAACACTTGCAGCCATCTCTCAGAGACCGAAATAACTGAAGATTTTGAATTTTCTAGTTTATTTTCAGCGAATCGCGTGAAAATGGTACAGTGGTGAAAGAATGCTTCTTTAAAGTTTCCTTCGCTAATAAACTTCAAAGCGCTCTTTGAAGAATTTGAGACATAAAGTTTACTCTCTTGGTGTATATTTTAAAGTACTTAAGGTCATATTTATAAAATATACGAGTGCGCACACTTTTGCCGTGATCAACTTGCTTGGCGTTAAATCTGAAACTATGCCGTCGTGCGGAAACGGGACATAGTGTTTATTGGGACAAAAAGACGGCACGACAAAAGAGCACCTCAAAAACGAAACTGTGCCGCCAAAACGGGACGTCGGGTAACATTATTGCTGTAGAGCTTGACACTGTCATGAGGCCCAGACTTGCACGAGCTCCACCTGTATTTTTTGGCAAAATATTGTTTTCAAAGCGCATTTTGTATTTTCTGTTGGAAATATCAAGCACATTCATTAAAAAAAAAGTAACACTGCGAACATCAGTTGTGCATTGATGTTGTGCCCTAAGAAAACATCGGATGTTTTCTTTTTCCTCAACAATGCTGAGAAATAGGAAGTGTACCTACAGATTCAGATGTTCGGAAGGGTTTTAGCTATAGAAACTTCCTGTTCAAGCATTCTTTGGCAAAAACGCTGAATAGAGGGACTAACAGACAGACAGACAGACAGACAGACAGACAGAGAAACAGACAGACAGACAGACAGACAGACAGACAGACCGACAGACAGACAGACAGACAGACAGACAGACAGACAGACAGACAGACAGACAGACAGACAGACAGACAGACAGACAGACAGACAGACCAAAATTTTTGGGTTTAAGTAGCCAAGGAAAGACTACCGTCTTTAAAAATATGTGAAAACTCCTGACTGGAAATTGGTAAATATGGAGTTAGCTTTTTTTCCAGGAGCTCCCGTCAGCGCATACACCTCTACGTACGTTTCCCTTGGAAGCCCTATGCCCCATGGCATCTTATTAGCCGGCATATTGCTTATAAGGGGCCGTAGAGTGTTTGATTAAATACCTGGTATAGCTCATTGTACCTGCCGAGCCCATTTTGCCACGCGTGATGGATGGACAGACTTCTGGGTGAAGTCACCTAGGAATACTTATGCA